>NW_026089549.1:643523-938741 GCF_000143185.2 Schizophyllum commune H4-8 | reverse complement strand
TCTCCCCCCACCCCACCACCTGCTGCAATCCGGCGTGTCGTTGCGGCTCGCCGGCCCCCTCCCCCTCCCCCTCCCCTACTCTGATGCGTACCCGCCCACTCCTGCTCGCGTGGGCTATACGACGTGTGCCGCACTGGCGAGATTTTTGCCGGCGCTTTTTGCGCTTTTTGCGTCGTTTTCTGCGCACCCCTACACCTTTTCGTTACATTGTACATATTTACTACGCTCTATATTCATTTGCTTTCTTTTTCGAACGACGCGACGCGACGCGCATAGCGGCGGCGGCGACCCACGCGCACGCGCGAGCGTGCGCATGACGCCCCCCGACGCGCTGACTAAGCAGCCGCGACGCGCGCGAGGGCGGCGCATCAGCCGCCGCAGTGCGCGTGGCAACGGCGGCGGCGGCGGAGCGCGCGCGTCGCGCGACGCGTGCTGCGGGAAACCCCGAGCGGCGACGTCGGGGGGTCACCTTCCGCATAAGGCGGCAGCCGGGGGCTCGCCGGCGACGTGCCGGGGGCCTGTGGCTGTGAGGACGGACCTGTCGCGAGATTTGCAAAAGACCTTTGGACAAATGCCAAGGTCTTTTGCAAAAGAGCTACTTCCACAGCTGTGCACATTTCTTATCTCTCAACGCCAAGTTGCACTACCATGACATCGTTGCAAACGACGGCGGTCGTCTTCTTGGGGATCCTACGCAGAACGCGACAGTCCTTATAGACTTCAGCGTGCTCCCGGCCCGACACACCATCCGCTATCATGCCGGACATGGGGGGGGCAGCACGAGCCTAACCTTGAGGGCATCTGTCAGGAAGGGATTCAAGAACGGGACGGGTCTTGTCATAGTCAGTCGCGAACGCGTCTGACGGTGCGCCGGTATACATATCATGGAAGCGTGACAATTTGACTTGCTCACGACAATACAAGAGTCTGTGTCAGAGTTGAGCAGGGCCCGTACGCGGCTCGTACAACCCGCTGATCTCAAATATCGAAGCGGGGGTATCGAAGTCACGCAGAGCAGCGCCTGCAAGATGGACTGAAGGGAGGCTGCAGATACCCAAGATCAGAGGGAGCTTCACACGCCGTTGTTCCTGTTTAGGGACCTCGCCCGCGAATAACTCCTTTCCTTTTCGTGCGCGATACGCATGAGGCGTGCCTGCATAAGCGAGGACGAAGTGCAACCCCACCATACCCTATGTGTGTGGGTGATACAAGCCCTGAGAGTTGCGACTCCCCAAGCAGCATCAACAATAGCTTACACTTAGAAAACAAGTTGCGCTTTACAGTCAGCTCGCCTCTAAAGCAAGCGGAAAGTTCAGGCGGATTCAGACATTCAGCAGAGGTGAATCTTACGCACGACGGTAATGTGCGTAAGAGTCAGTGAGCGTGCTCAGAATCGTTCATCTGCACGATGTACTGTAGGCGAAGCTCTGGGATGATAGGCTTTAGCTCCTTGGTAGGCACGTGCCTGGGAAATCACCTGAGCCGCCAGTTTTCTCAGATCCAATCGATCTGTTTGCCCAAGCTACACGGCCTGTCTTCCTACCGCTTCGTCGCATGGTAAGCTAGAGCGCCGAACTCTTGAGTGAGGATACTCAGCGAGTCCTGCCGCCACAGTGCATATATACACAATGTGTGGCCTTCTCTCGATCTTGCGAGGGTAAGACGATTGAATAACTTCCACAGGCAAGAAGGTTACATCACTCCGCACGAACAAGAGATGCATGCAAATCCGAGCAATAATTCGACGACATCTGTTTCAGACGACCTGAGTCGCCTGATGCAAGTTGTCCAGGCATCCTTGGCCAAGTTGGACGGCTTGGTCGATGCCCGTTCTCCCGCACTCCTGCAGGCAGCGGAAGAATCTCTCTCACACCTACGCTCACGAGTATCTCGGCTTGCAGAGAATATGGCATCCCTCGAGGCCGATCTTCACGAGACAGTCAATGCCATGCTATCACACATTGCTGCAGCCGAGGATCGACTGCGAACCTATAACCATCGCGTTGTTGCCGGTGTGCTCCAAAGCACGGATAAAGGTACGAATGCCTCAAGTCTGTCTGGTTCTAATTGCCGAACTATCTGACTCGTCCTCTTATGTCGGTCTAGGCATAACACATCTTTCTGGGACGCGCTACCCAGAGCTCTGGCGCCTACCGTATTGGCACGCAAGCAGTCTACAGACATCGCAGGTACTGTTCATTTTGTTTGATCTCACGGACTCATGCGTACTAACCTTGCTTTTATACATGGTCGATCAGCCCCAACCACCGCCCATGCTGGAACTCATCTTTGACCTTCAAAAATGAAGGGCGACTATGATTGGCGACGAAATTTGGGACAATTGCTGGTAGGATGGACCGAAATTGCGAGGGGTTGTAGGTCAATGATGGGCGTTCCAGTACCGCACCCTGAGCCACGTTCCATGATCGGCCCTCTACCATACATCACCAGTGAGAATCGTCCTGTTTACATATCGTCTTCCAGTCATGCACGCAATCCTTGTCTGCGTGAATCTCGGTTGGTCGAAATGCGACGTTGCACAGGAGCATGTCGAAGGCTGGATCAACAGCCGTCGAAGGCTCATGATGCTTTTAAGCTCGGGCGAGTATGACATAAGCTCGCTCATCCATGGGAGGCGACCTCCTCTTCGTGCACGAAACTCCGCCTTTGAAATGCAGATGTCAGGGCAGGGAGCTCGTACCTTGTGTCTCCACGAAGGCAGTAGGCAAGATTTCGAGGTGGTGAAGGCATTCCTTCGGCAGCGGAGGCGGAAATCTATCTCTATCTTTGGCTAGTCGCTCCACCACGGCTTCATGAGCCCCGTTCTTCAAGCCTTCGAAAATTTATAGGCCGCGCCAGGAAGCTTACATATCTCGCTTACTGCCAGTAGATTGGGATCATGATCCACCTTTTATCCCACCGTAGACATTGAAATCGATCAAGGGAAGTAATTTACCGCCTGAACTAAAGTATAATGAACCGTGTGCGTGGAGGGACGAAAGTCACAAGTCGAACAATGACTGTGACGGCAGTCACATGATATCCGCATGGCATTGCGTTTACCAAAAAAGGCAGATTTCGGCTCGTAGGACGCCGTGCCGGTGATGGCTGGCTGCCAGCTCAGCCGACGATGAGGAGCGTAGGCTGATCTCTTCTGCTAACGTCCGGATGTCTACGCCGTCTCGCATGCAAGGGAAGACGCCGCCGACGACGACGCGCACCACCGACGACGCTGTACTCGCGGGGTCAGCTGAATAAGGACGCTCAGCGATCGCGCGACGTAGCTAGCCGCGCTCCCCCTTCTCCCCTCGCTGTCCGGTTCGCAGGAGGATCCACCGGGCAAGCGTCTTCTCAGGGACTCTGGTGAGTGTCACGGCCCCTTCTCTGATAACGACTGATGGGCTGAGAGGAGGCGGGTCTTGCAGCGAGCGCGCCCAGCGTGGCCGGCTGGCCGTCGTCGATGGCTGCCGTTGCGCGACAGACGGCATCGCGGATATCGGTAAGGGATGGAGGGGGAGAAGGCCGGGAAGGGGGAGGAGAGGGAGGAGGAATGAGGGCCTTGGTGCGTTGTCGACTGGGTGCGCAGTGCGCGAGGCTGACGGTCCTGATTCTCAGTAGCCTGATCAGCGGCGGTCGTCGGCTCGGCGAGATTGCAGGACCTCTTCTCATTGGTGTGCTTCGGGGTAGAAGGCATCCGCTGCTGTATGCCATATGCCTGGAGCATTTCTCTCCGCCATTGCCCATCACTCCGCGGGTGTCGGTGGCCGTGACTGAGCCTGCGATGGTGGTCACATATCGGTACCGTGTACGACCGGCGCAGCCCGCGCATCGAGACACGCACCGCCACCGCCATCGTCGAGCTTTCGAATCACTGGTTCACGTATCGAGATCTCCGAACGATTTACCTGTCGACGCCTTCCTTGTACTCAGTGGAGCTCGCCCTGTTTTGGCGCCGTAGGCTGCGTGCGCAACATCTGCCAGATGCGTTTAGCGCCGCAGATCGCCCTGTACAATGAGCGCCGCGAGCGCAAGGACGCGGAGGAGGGCGCGTTATCCATGAAAATTGTGATTCGTGACCAGGCTAGCTCCGGGCTGACGCGCGACCAGGGAGTCGTGTATGCAAGGGCGAAGGGCTCACATTCGAGGCTTACATTCCAATCAAATAACAATATTGCTTTGTCTACCTCTGAAGCTCTTTGGACGATTTTGCCATGGTTCTCCGTGTGCGTCAGGAAATCACCAGCATGGGCGGTGAGGGCTGATTTCAACCCAAGGACGCAGAATATCTGCCACATTCTGACGTCGTCATTCAAGAAACCCAGCACTCTCGTATTGCAGCGGCGCTGAGCCTGCCCCGCCGCGTGATACAGAAACTGCACGGTCTCATGCGTTGATTGCTGGGCTCGTACCACGTTCTCGCTTCCTGCTACATGGTGCTTGCCACTTTGTCCAAGCACGATAGACTTCGTTTGTCATTTCCTCCGGCATGTTAAACTCAGTTTCGCTTACCATCATCTCACCGTTTCTTTAGGCAAGGTCATTCGTCCTCGTCGCTCTCACGGTGCATCCGTCAACCACCATATGCGGATCAATGCTTTATGAGACTGCATTGATTATTATCGCCTTACACATACATTGTATCTGGCTGATGTGGGAAAAGATAGTGCAAAGCATGAAAAAGGAATGTGCCGCCATAAGGTCCTAAGGGCAGTGTGGGGCTACAGCTGTGAGTGAGTGAGAGTTGGGCATGTGGCAGTGTAGGTTACTTCTGCACACGGCGTTCTTCGCAGCATGCGTTTACGAAGGGCGGGATGGTAAGGTGGAGGGGTAGGATATCGAGGAGGCCGCCACGGGTCTGTAGGGGCGTATACAGAGCGGAGGGAACTTGATGTAACGAGGAAGGATGTAAGAACTGGAGGTAGTTCATTTAAACTCTCAAGGCTGGTGTTAGTCTGGAGAGCGGCCTGGGCTTTGCCTATGCTCGGCTCGTGTTCGTCATGTGCACGGCTCGTGTACGGCCCGTGCACGGCCCGTGCACGTTCTGTCACGGGCCGTTTTGTTTCGTGATGGAAATAGATTATCTATTTTCTCTGAAATACAACATTAATAATCGACCTTTTTCCCACAAGAATAAAATATGTACGCTGAGTCTTACTTCGCAAGGGATACATGTCCTATCGCTGTCGCTATGTACGGACATATAAACTACATCTTCTTCCTCGAATACGTATTATAAACGTGAGAGAATGAGATTCGTACGTATGCAGTGATAAAGGATATTTTCACCTGGGAATTCAATACCTACCTGTGCTTATACGCCCAGACTTATTCTCACTGTGATAAGTGGGGCTGCCCGTGGTGTAGGCTTGGGCGCCGGTCCAGCCTGAGATTATAAGGAGCTTGGGAGGACAAGGATTGCGAGAGGATAACTGCAGTAATGAATCCCGATGATCTTCGAAGGGCAAAATCGTGGTGATTGTTGATGCGCAAGGGACATTCGGCCAAGGCCGTGAGCGCCTCAGGCTAAGCATGGGAACGAGATCGGTAAATCCCGAGGAAATTCCCACAGTTGTCCAACTGAGGCTCCATTTGTGGCACTCGCTAGTTTATCGATATTATCCATCTCCGAACCGTCATTGACCACCGTCATGTCGGCCGCTGTCCCGATCCCAGATGGCTTTGAGACGCGGTGCGGCGTATGCGCCGCTCCGACTAGCATGCGCTGCTCTCGCTGTGGTTCAGCTTATTATTGCAGTAAGGATCACAGTGCGATGGTCAGTCGACGCGACTGCATAGAGTTGTCTCTCTTATCCGAGAAATATGACTCACCTATACGCGTCAAAGGATTGGAAGTATCACAAGAAGCAGTGCAATTCAAATGAAGCCAACCCGTTGGCGGCGGCGCCCTTCCTATGGCCAACGAAGGATACCCTTCAGGCCATCCTCCTTCCCGCGGACGAAGACGAGCCCCGGATGGTAGACGTGCAGTACGAATGGGGCACGGACAGCGGTATCACTGGCTTCCCTATACACGTCCAGAACCTCAAGCGCAAAGTCCCTGGCCTTTTCCACGATCGCGCGCTCGTATACGAGGAGCATGTCGGGACCTTCGGGATACACGGTCGCGCATTGAAGGATGAAGAGCACCTGGTCATCATGTATAACGATTTGGGCTCCATGCATACGGACCATCCCAACCGCTGTGTGCAGCATCTCACGAAGGGTACGAGTGGTCCTTAGCGTAAGTCGTGAACACGGCGAGCTGAACGGGGGTCCTGTAGGCAAGGCGCCGCACGAATGGACGGACACTCTTCTTGTGCTCCGCCAGCGGCCGCGCGATAGGCTTTTGCGGTACCAGAGCGCGAATTTAGATGAGGATATCGAGATTCTTAGACAATACTTTTTGGAATATGACGTCGGTGTAAGTGACTGATAGTTCGCAGTCGACCAGATGTTGACGAGTGTATCGCAGGGCGGAGGAGGGAGGGTTCTTACCTTCTGAAGTGATTGAATACACGGCCGAACTCGATGACAGGGTTTGACGATAGACGAAGTTGCACAGTGACCAGCTTGCATGACACGCTCAGAAAGTGTACAATCAGTGTTTCTTCGGACAGGCGATTCCCAACCGCCAGCTGAACAAGGTTCTTGAGGAAGCGATTGATAATAGATATCATACACGCCGTTCTAAAGCGTTTCTATACTTCAGTATGTCGGATGATGTACGCCTTCAGCCGCTCCAAACAGCGGGGCCCGGCTGGCTGTAGTTGGCAGGGATAGCTGGTGGAAAGGCTCATCAAGGACGTCTCTCGGCAGGAAATCAATACGGCCACTCACGACTGTAGATGTTGAGCTTGATGCCCGGCTCATTACCGTCGTACACGCCCGGGATGGAGACAAGCGGACCCGGTGTGCCGTTGCCGCCGCCGGTGACCTTGACCTGGGCGCAGCTGAGGTAGAACTGGGCTCCACCCTTGTTCGCTGCGTTGTGGAGAGCGATGTGCTCAGCGCGAACGAGATACTCGCCACTCGGTAGGGCCTTGGGAATGTCGAAGGTGATCTCCGTTATGTCTGTGAGCCATAAGCGTCAGCGCTTGATTCATCCTCAATAGACCGCAAAAAATCACTCACTCGTCCCCGGAAACTCAATCGTGCTCCCCCCGTCCGTCACCGCCGGGATCTCATACACCTTAAACCACTTCTCGCCCGAGCCGTCATACGACGCCGCGTCCCCGTCCGCGTCCGCCATGTACACATTGACAACGCCCTGGTGGTACATGGGCCCGTTCGCCTTGATGCTGACGGAGGAGCCGGCGGCGACCTCGGCGGTCTCGGCCGTCGCCTGCGTCTCGGTGGTGTAGCAAGTGAAGTCGGGGGAGGTGACGTCGGTGACCTGGAGCGTAAGTCAGTGAGGGTTCGAAGGGAGAGATCATGAAGGACGAAAGTCGCATACTGGCTGCTGCGAATAATAGTTGTTCGTGCGGCGGATGTTCACCCACTCGCCGGAGGGCTCACCATTGACGACGAGGACGGGGAGGGTGTCTGTGATGTAGATGATGAGCGCCAGCCATCACGAGACCACGTCCAATTCGCTCACAGTGCGCTAACGCCGTGGTAGCCAAAGGGGCAGCAGCGAGAAGGGTAGGGACCCGCATTGTGAGAATCGGTGGTGAGGTCGAGTGGTGAGGTACGTATAGAGTGTATCTGTAGAGAGCCTTTATATGCCTCGAATAGACGACGTCGGCGAGGAGAAGTTGAGAGACATAACGGCCGGAGAGCGAGTGAATGTAGGTGATGCCGAAGGAACATCGAGAATTCCCCTGCGAGGCCAGGAGCGCAAGTAGAGTGATTGCGTTTGTCCGGATCGCAAAGGAGCATCGACGTGAGGCATTTTTGATCTCAGCCAAGGGAAAGGCCTTTTCGAGTACCTCGCACGCCAGAGTCCACACCAAGTCGGTTCTTCCGACGATAGTCCTCAGAAGTTTTGAGACCATAGCGCCATCGCGAGGAGAGTTGGCGCATTATGCGATCGGGCACCTCGGGGAAGAGCATGAAGTGGTTGGCGTCATTGCATGAGGCGTGAGGGAGGACCTACGAGGGCCCTAGGATACTTGGTCGAGAGCCAGTGCTCGGAGATATACAACCTGTACGCAAGGTGGAATCGAAATGTCGAGCGTATCGCAGTTGCTTGGCAGTGATAGATTTTCGACATAGATTCCAGGGAGGCAGAAAGTTGTCGAATCCCGATTGAATGCAATCGCTAACCATGATGTCGAAGAGCCGTATACGTTTGCTGAGCATTCGACAGGTCTCATCAAGAGTATCCTATACCTTGCCTTGTGGAGATTCGAGGGATATTGCTTGGGTACATGACGGGCACCGCGAAACATCGGAAACGCCAGAAACGGAGCCGTATCTGTGGGACGGCATTTGCCGAACGATGTTCGTCCGCCCCATGTGCGTCGCATCCGCATCCTAAGATCAACTTTAAGGTAACAGTCTACAGCTACTTGTAATCTGGAGCTCGCGTATACTCCCTCTCAGCTTTTGAAGGGTCTTGATGTCGACGTGGCTGGCTACTTCAACCTGATCACGTGCAGCTGTCTCGGCTGCGGCCCGGCAAGTTGCGCAGGCTCTAGCGCTTGTTGCCTGCAACAATCGTCGAGCGTCCGACAATGGCGAGCAATGGAGTTCCCTCCCCGCCACCCCTTTCCCCCGGCTCAGCCTCAAGAAACTCGATGGACCGCCTCGGCTCGCCATCGCTCGAGGCGAACGGGCTGTCCGGACAGACACCAGTCGACGTAAATGGGCACGGCGCCGATGAGACGACGGTGGAGGGACTGCAACAGGAGCTCCAGCGCACCCGGGAGGAGAAGGAGGCGCTCGCGGGGCAGTACCGCAACCTGCTCGCGAAGCTGCAGACAATGCGCACGACCCTGGGGAACAAGCTGCAGAAGGATGCGGTGCGTGGCGCCCCCGTGCGCGGCGAGGCGAACGTGCTGACGAGACAGACAGGAAGAGCTCGACCGGCGCGAGCAGCAGATCCAGCAGCTCTCGGCGCAGAGCGAGGAGTTCGCGGCGACGATCGAGGCGCTCAAGGAGGAGGTCATGACGTCCAATGAGGAGGCGGCGCGGTTATCGAATGAGCTATCCGACCTGCGCACGCGCGCGCTGCAGGAGAACGCCCAGGAGAGCATGATGCGGGAGCGGGAGCTTCGGGAGACGCAGATGGAGCTCGAGCGCTGTCGAATGGAGCGGGACGAGTGGGAGCGCGTCGCATTGCAAGAGCGTGTAGCGGCTGATGAGGCTGAGAGCGTCAAGCGAGAGATCGAGCGGGAACGCGAGCTTTCCGAGCGATTGCAAGCAGAGCTTGCATTGGAGAAGGAGAATGAGGCCAACTTGCAGAGCGTGTTGCAGGACTTCCAAGCAGGTGCGTATTGTATGCTCTGAGATCCGTACTTCTCTAATACTATGTCACAGCGAAGGACCACGAGCTCAAGCAAGCTGTAAAGGACTACGAAACGCAGCTCCTTCAAGTAACCCAATCGCTTGCAGAGTACAAGCATCGAGCTCTGACTGCTGAGGTACGCGTGCCACTATCACATTAGTACCATCCATTAAAACCATCCCGTATAGCTGAAACTCGAAGAGAACGCGTCAAATACCTCCCGCACCGAAGAGCTCGAGAAGGAGGTCAAAGAGAAGACCATTCTCATCAACAAGCTTCGACACGAAGGTTTGTCGTCTCCTGACCAGATAAGACAACTCCTGACCGCGACATTCCAGCTGTCATAATGAACGAGCACCTCACCGAGTCTTTGCGGCGACTACGTGCATCCTCCATGTCAACATCACAAAACGTTGACCGGCGACTTGTTACGAATGTCTTGCTGTCCTTCATTACGACGCCACGCGAGGACTCGAAGCGGTTTGAGATGCTTGGGTTGCTGGCGACGATCTTGGGATGGAGCGATGCAGAACGCGTGAAGGCAGGACTGCAGCGGTCCAATAGTGGCACTGCGTCCGCGCTGGGAAGCTTCTGGGGGCGCAAGAGCCAGAGCCAGCAGAACGACCGTGTCGAGCAGACGGATGAGACCGAGGTAGCCTCTTACCCCAACACGCATCATTACTTGCTTACCACCTCATTCAGTCTTTCTCCCGCCTATGGGTCGAATTTCTCCTCACCGAGACGTCCTCCGGTACCGATGAGCGCCCAAAACCTGGCCAATTTCTCTCTGGCTCCCGCCTCCCCCACACCCCCTCGCGCACCTCCTTCCAGACCCGCCGCCCCGGCGAGGGTTACGCCCCCTCGGAGGGCACCCCCAGCCCGACGCGGAGCACTTTTGGGATCCCTACCTCGAATACGTTTTCGAGCCCGATACGGCTCGGTTCACGTTCGTTGTCCTCCTCCGCGATGGCGTCGTCGCCGAACCTCTCTCTAGGATCATTCGGCAACGGTCACGGGGGCTCGCCGCCTCCGCCTGTGCCGCCACTGCCGCCATCGGTGAAGGGCAAGGAGCGAGCGACAGAGGAGTAGGGGATGCGCTGGATCTCGGACTGTATGTGTACATATTTAACGCCAACTGGACTTTGCATGTTCACGGACTTCATTCTTGTGGCGACAACATTGACGGAGAGGACAACAACCCGCGAACACGCCGACAAGCGCCGTAAGTATGCGACCGAGCAACTGAAGTCAAGTGTGACTCCGCAGGCAGACTCATACGTCCACTCGTGGCCGACTAGACGCCGCTACCGGTCTTCAAGGACTCATAAGCGTCGGAACTGAAGCCATAGCTCGTATGCGGTCTTCCCGTATTCTCATTGTTCAGTCATTAGATGGAGACCACCTGATAGCGGGTCGCCACGTGGATAGACAATAACCCTCTGATTCACACCTCCGAAACCGGCGTTTGCCTCGGTATGCACGCACGTCTTCCCCTCAACTTTTGCGCATTCCCAGCGCTGTGGATGACAAGGGAGACATGGAAGGTGTCTCTAGGTCGCCGGGGGCGGCGGACGTTCTTATCCATGTGGTCGGCCGGGTTGCTGAGGTACACCCCGGGTCGACTTATTGTCTCGGAGACATCCATCACAACGCAGCCGTGGCGGTCCCGCTGATTACTATTGTCGCGCTATTGTTCTTCGGGCATAAAACACAATAGGTCCGGATTATGGGTGACGGCGCCGCGGGGTACATAAGGTGCGCATACGGACTGCGTTTCTCACCGCCCTCCGCCTCCCGCCCTCTCCCCCTTACGCCTACAACCTCGTCCCCCTCACCAATCCTCTTCACAAACGCCAATCATGTCTGCCGACGAAGATGTTCTCTACGGTCTCTATGATGATGATATCAGTATCATCAAGGAGTGGACGAAGGCGACCGCCGTCACGCATACCTTCTTTGGTGGGTGTTGTGCTACTCGCTGAGATAGCCTGCGTGCTAACAAGTTTCCCCTTCAGGCATCCACGCCACCTTGTACTTTATCGCGGCGTACCTCCTCATCAACCAGGGCATCCGCAACAACAAGTCGCGGCTCTTCCTCTTCATCTGCAGCACCATCATGTTCTTGACGTCGATCGCGTACATGTGTGTCTACAACGAATACGTGCAGCTCAACTGGGAGCTGCTGCTCATCACCCCGCCGGACATCGAGATCAAGCAGCGCAACCTGCAGATTGTGACGAACTGCTTGCTCCGTTTGAACGTTAGTTTTTCCTCCTGTTTGTGGAGTTCCAGGTTCTCATTGCCTTGTAGTTCATGCTCAGCGACGCTATCGTCGTCTGGCGCGCCTGGGCCTTGTTCAAGGACGAGGCGCGCGTTCAATGGGGTCTCATTAGCTGCCTTGCTGTCTCATACGGTCAGTATCTTCGTCACGTCTCCCAGCCGCACGCACTTACGCTCTCACAGTGGGCACCATCATCGACATCGTGCTCCTCGTTCTGGTCTATATGCTCGTGCTCGAGGACGTCCCGGAGTACAGTCTGATCATGACGATTCCCCTTCTCTTGACCAACGTGATCGCTACGGCGGCCATCGGCTACAAGACCTGGGGCTACAAGAAGATGGTCGGCGACCTCCTCCGGCAGGCGAAGCGCATGACGGCCACTGAGCTCACCATGCTGCTCCTTGTCGAGTCGGGCGCCATCTACTGCATCATCTGGGTAAGTTCTTCCCAGCAGTCGATCGTTCCCCCTTAATAACGACTGACTCCAGGCCCTCACCCTCGCCTCCGCTCTCGGCGTCATGCCCGACACCGTCACGAGCCTGCTGCTCGAGGTGCTCTGCATCATCGCCGGCCTCTACCCGACGCTCGTCGTCATTATCGTCGCACTTCAGAAGTCCGTCATCGACAGCGTCGCCTACAGCAGCGGTGGCAGCGACGTCCTCCCCACCTCCGCGCCGGCCTCGCTCCCCTCAAAGTCCGTACCCGCGTACATTCCGTACCAGCAGACGATGCAGATCTCGACCACGGGCGCGAACTCGTTCACGGGTGCCAACTCGTACGCGGACAACAAGCTGGAGAAGGCGGAGTCAACGTCGTCGACCGGCCGCCGGTCGCCCCAGGACTTCAGCTTCGCATGAAGGACTGGGGGATTGATGCCAACTGTCGAATGATGTCCTGTTTTCATGCCTTGAACTTTCTATGATCACTCTATGGTTGCCGCGTATAGAGTCCGGCGCTTACTTATGCACCACTCGCGGCTGTAGGGTCGGGGGATGGACCTTTCGTTTGTAAAACCGTGCTGCGCACGATCTTCTTCCTTTTTTGTACACTCCCTCTTGTAGCATTATCACGAACGTCTTCCGAACGCAATGCAATTTACGAACTTTGAAATGGGATAACTTAGCGAGAGGGAAAGCTAGACTGAAGCTGGAGGCGAAAAGACGAATCAGACAAAGATGTGCGCCGTACATGCACCTGACGAGGTCACGGTGAGCAACGGCGCGTCGTAGTACACAGGATAGGAAGCAGATGAAAAATGTAAGTAGAGGATTATACTGCCCTCGAACCCCCTTCAGAAAGGCTGCTCCGCCAGAGGCTCCAGCTTGATTACTAGCTCCTCCTTGGTCCTCAGCTCCGCCGCAAAGTACGCCTTCGCCCCATTCACCCCTCCGTCCTTCACCACCTGCCACAGCTTCTCATAGTACACGCCATTATCGTCCCACCGAAGGTGGCACACCAGATCCCGCTTCTTCGTGTAGACCATCATCGGCCCGCGTTCGCGGTAAATTCCCGGGTGTCCGCCGCCGGGCATGATGTGGTAGGGCAGCTGCACTTTGACGACAAGGTTTTTAGCAGAGCCGGCGAGGGTGTCCTTGGGGACGTGGCGCATGCGATGGTGGGCGGCGGGGGTGGGGGCTTGGGGGACCTGAAGTACAGAGCGCACAAGATCGGCTGTGGGTTGGAGGCCGATAGGGCCTGACTTGACATAGAAGGGCTTCACTACGACGCAGTTGTCGGCGGTAAATGGCCTGCAGGATTTCTTGTGCGATGGCCAGTGCGTCCCTGCCATTGCGTATTAGCGAAAGCTGCAGCGGCAAGCAACACCTAAGCTTACGCTGGCAGTCCGCATTACAGTACCTCGCCGTCCGACACTTGCCGCACATCTTCAGCACCTCCGAGTCCTTCGCCACCGTCCCACAGGCATCGCATCGCTTCGTATTCTCCATCGGCCTTGTCTCCCCGCTCCTCTTCCTCAGCCACTTCTGCACGCACGCCACGACCTGCGGGCCGCACTTGATCATAAAGTTCCTCGGCGTCAGCCCGTCCGCGTCCGCAATGTCTACGTCCGCTCCGTGCTCCATCAGCAGGTCGACCGACGGGATGATATTGCTCTGAAAGCACAGCAGCAGCGCGACCTCGCCGTAGCGGTTGCGCGTGTTCACGTCCGCGCCGCCGCCTTCGATGAGGAGGCGCGCAAGGTCGGGGCGCGCGGTGTGGTTCATGGTGACGTGCTGGAGCGCGGTGTAGCCGGCGATGTCGGGCTTGTCGACTGGTGCGCCTATGGAGAGGAGGTAGCTCAGAGTAGCCGCGTGTCTATACGAGCCACTACTGGAAGCACCCTCCAAACGCTGACCGCCAGATACAGTCAAGGTGATGTACCCGAACTGGTACGGCGTCTCCGTGCCTTCGATGTCAGGTGCATTGCCGGATTCGACGGCCTGGGATTGTGGGTGAGATCATGGTGTGCACATTTGTGGCACACCGCTCACCCGCCTCACATACTCCACCTCCCCCATATAGCAGTACAGCCCAAACGTGGTCAACTTGCGCGAATCAAAGTAGGCAGAGTCTACCTTCGTGTCAGTATTCGCTCATGTCCTGACGGCGCAACTTACTATCCACATAAAGTTCCCGGAGCGTCTGCCCTCCCTTCGCAATGGACAGGTACCCTGGCTTCTGAAGGATATTCTGCATCTGCGCTGTCACCTTCAGTCCACCAGACCCGTCTCCCCTGTACGACGGTATGTCTTGCGTGTAGATGATACGCGGACATCTACAGGGCTTGCCCGCGGGACATTCTGAGCACTGCATCTCCATCTCGTCCACTCCTTTGACGCAGGGTCAGCCTGCAGATACCTCAACGCTACAGAAAACTCACCACGACGGCAGAAGCCAAGTCCCTTCCACCTCCGTGTCACGATTCTGAGCCGCGACCCTTGTTTACTCACCTGTCTCGCATCCTTTGCTTCCGATTGTCACATCCCCTTTCGGCAATCTTTGTTCTTAGGCTGCTCATTGACCGCACGAAGAGACGCACCTTCGCTGAACGAAACGCAGAAGACTCGTATCAGACCAAGGATTCAGCGCAGCGCCATAAGTATATCATGAGTCCATGGTGGTGGGTTTATATGTAAGATACGGGTAACGACAAGGCGACGAGAACGACAGACGGAATGCACACATAGGTTGACCAGAGAAGCGGTTTAGCGGTACAGTGGCGATGAGAAGGGGATCACTAGCGACGAGAAGAGTACCACCAGCTATGAGAACGGGGCTCGATAGCAATGAGAAGAGGATCACTAGCTTTGAAAAGGGGATCACAGAACAACAGAGACAAGCCCGCCTTGGGCATTCCTACATACCCAAACCTTAGGCGGCAGCGGCTGGTGCGCTCGCCTGCTGGGTGTAATCCTGGGGCGACGTCAGCTATGATTTGAGCAGACGGAAGAGCAAGGCATACCTCCATCTCGGCATCCAGATCAGCAGCGCTCTTGGGCGGACGCTCGCTCGTGCGGCGCCCACCACGACCGCGACGGCCAGCTCGTCCACGTCCACCCGCTGCGCCCCTTCATGCTCGTCAGCAACAGAATATATCCAGCGATGACTGCACTACTCACCTAGCAGGAGCGTTAGTAGGAGCTGCCGCAGCCGCCGCAGGGGCGACGCGCTGAACCAGAGACTGCGCGGCGGGGCGCGAGGGGTCGAAGACGATCTCAACCTTCATCGGGCGTTCTGTTGACGAAGCGGTTATTGACACGAACGGACAAGGAACCGTTAGCTCGGGGTGGGAAGGGTCGGTTGCGGATGTGAGCAAAGCAAGAGGGATGCGGACAACGACATTGAGCCGCCTCCTGGGTGACCGTGAACCTGTGCTGCCTCCTGCCGTCTCTACCCTCCCCTCCGTACATCTTCGCCGTCGGTACATGCTCCACGTCCAGTTGTTGCCCATATGCCAGTGATTCCTTTGCGGAGATCACTCTCGAGCTCCGGAGAGACAGCATGGTAGCCGTTCGCTCCTATGCGCGCCCGTGTCCTTGTCGGACAGCCATTGCGAAGCGCCGTGCCGTTCGGTATCGCAGCTCTTGGAACTGTTCGCCATGCAGCTTGGGTCGCCCTGCAGTCGCGCATGATGGCGCGCCGCATATGCAATGTAGGTCATCTGTGCGACCGAGGTACGCGTGAGTCGTTCGACAGCACAGCGACCTTTCGAGGCTTTTCTTCACTCGGCGTCTCTACTAAAGCCTGACGGCAGCGTTCGAATGCCCGTGCGCCAGAGTGGTGGGTTGTACAGCAGGAAGCAGCATCAAGGTCCCGTGGAACTCAGAAGGAGGTTTGTGCCGACGCGCAACCGAGACCATGAAGTGAAGGGGTGGGGATGAGAAGAGGCGATACTAACTGCCGTCGATGAGCCGGTTGTTGTACTGCTGGTAGGCCTTGTTGCCGTCTCCAGAACGTTGGAAGTTGACGACGGCGATGCCCTTGGAGCGACCGCCCGCGTCGTAGTGGATCATGACGGAGCGGAGGGGACCGACAGTGGTGGCGAAGAGCTCCTGGAGTCGGGGTCAGCAGCTGAAGAAAGCCAACCTCGTTATCGACACGAACCTTCACAGCGGCTTCGTTCACGTCAAGGGGGAGGTTGGAGACGATGATTTTGTCGGACGGCTGCGTGGACACGGCTGCCGGGCGCCCGGTCACAACTGGCACCTTCGGGCGGTTGGTCCCGAGCACCTGCGCCTTCGCGCCAGCGCCACGACGTGCGCCACCGCGACGGCCACCACGGGGACGGGAGGTGATGAGCTATAGCCGCAAGGTCAACATGCTTCGCCAGGCGCCACGAAAAAGACGACGACGCACCTCATCAAGCGACTTGTCCATTGCTTCTGCTGTTGATACTAGGGGCTAAAGTCGGGGGGCAACGACGAGGGGCGACGGAGGCGACGAGGGGCGGCTTTGCTGGACGAGGTGACCGTTGGGAGCAAGGGATGGGCGGAATTTGGTCGTGCTTGGCGTCACAGCTGAGGCAGACGCGTGCGCGGCCAAACACGCGCAAACCCGATCCTCTTTCTTCTCCGTCCCGCGCTTCGAATACAATGGGCGGTCGCGGAAGGGGCCGAGGCGGAGGTCGCGGCGGCGGGCGCGGCGGCTTTGGCGCCGGGAACCAACCCCCTATGGGCCTCACGTTTGCCGACATCCAGTCGTTGTCGAGGGAGGGGACGGCGCTGTATCCAGTATGTATGTGCGCGGGTCGAAAGCAAAGAAGTCATGTTGACGGGATGATAACCAGTGCAGCAGCCTGTGATGGAGGAATATACGGAGGATGAAAAGCGCATTGCGGCCCTGCAGATAGGCTTCTCGGCGCGTTTGCGCGGCTCCGCTTACTATGTCGTCGAGACCACGAAGAGTGACGGTAAGTGGTCTGCATAGATGATCGGTGGCGCGCATTTCATGCAAGTGTAGATCTCCCTCGATACTCTGATCGATATCGACAGTCTGAAGCGTCGCAGCCAACTCTCAAGCGCAAAGGCCTTCATGCACCATTCTTCCCTCCGGAGTTGCTTGAGGATTACTTCAACCCGGGCCGGAAACGACGTAGTGAGTGCCGTCTTGATATTTGTATGCTCGCAGCCCAGCTCACCACAGTGCAGACATCGGAGCGGCCAAGCTCAAGAGTAGAATTAACCTCGACAAGTTCGACGAAGGCGATGAAGAGAAGGTATGCCACCCCCACTCTTCCTACAAGCCATATCTGACATCACCTCAGGAAGGATCAGAAAAGGAAGGCTCCCAAGTCGGCTCCGACGCCGAGCAGGACGACTACGACGTCGACGAAGAGTACGACAACGACTACGCAGAGAACTACTTTGACAATGGCGAGGGAGACGACGCGGACAACCTTGGTGATGGTGGTGGTGGCGATGACGGCGGAGGAGGTATGTTGCATCTCAACGCTGCATCGTCACGCGACTAACACTTTTCAGGAGGGGATTATGACTGAAAATGTATTCCGACCAATGAGATTGTACTTGCTGTCAGTTCGTCCACGTTTCGCGTGAGCAAACTGCCGCCTCCCTGCTCTAGAACGCTATCCCTCACCCGCGAGATCTGCGTCGCCGCCCTCCCCAACCTACGCGCGTGAGTTGTACAGCTATTTTGACCTGTCCAGGGGCACACCTTGCGTATCTGCCTGCTTTTCATCTCTTCAACTGCACTGATGCTCGAGATGCGCCCCTGGACGGACCCCCGCTCGCCAGCGCAGGCTCTTCGCTCACCCCTACGCCCTGGTGGCCTCAAGCATCAAGCGTTGGCGTACTTCGGGATCGCCCACCGCAGCGCCCACAGGTCACCGGTGACCGATCGGCGCACCGGTTAACAGCACGTTCAGTCTTGGCAAACATCTACGTTACCGGTTTGCGCAACAACTTTGCCCCTGTCCCCGCTTTGAGGCGGTCGCGTCTCGACGGGCGGGGCTGATACTCGACGAGCGGGGCGATAAGGTCGTACGTGCGAGGTCGCAACGGTGGCGGTTGGTCTGCTGACCTTGTTGACCTATGGATAGCTTCTTCAGCGCGAAGGTCTGCGACCACCGAGCTTCCATCAAGCATAGGAAGGTCGTACCTTCGTGAAGACATGACAGAACGCCTTCCTTATGTAACGCATCTGCTTCTCAATACTCTGTTCTGTTGCAGCCCCGTTGGTCCGCTGACGGCGGGCAACAAACGGTGTATGAACTGACAGTGCGAGTTTACTCATGGATGGCGTCGGGACTTCATTGCTCACAGACTTCTGCAGGGAAAGGTCTACTATACTACACCCTTAGCCCTGCCCCTCCGCGCCAGCCCGCCATACCACTCGCTACGAAATGAAGACGCCCTTACCTCTATACAAATGACGCCGCAAGCCTACTCTCCCACCGTCCATATCTCTTGATCGGGCGTCCGTCCCCATCGTACGAGCGCCTAACACTTCGTCCGGCCCGGGCCTCCGATCACAGTGATCTCAGAAAAATCTCCTTTTCTGGAGATCTGATTGCCTTTCCTGGCGACTACCGGCCACGTTTTCTGACATGGCGCCCACGTTTTTGACTCAACACTGCTGAGTCGCGTCCGTGATATCGTCGCATCACCCGCCCCCCTCGCGCGTCGACTACAACCTTCTCCCGCCGCCTATCATATAAGGGCACGATGCGATTTACTGTTTCCCCGCGTCCAGCTTGCCCGTCCTCACAGGATTCGCTCGTCCTCGCAGGGTTTAACTCGTCTTCGGAGGCTCTCTCCCCACCCTCGTCGTCTGCGTCGCCTGCAGCATCCCCTCGTCAATCCCTGAGGTTTTCCCTTTGTCTGCAACGCCACCATGCCGTCTGAGCCTCTCGAAGCCGAGTTCGCGCAGCCGCCCGCGCTGTCGCGCGCCCAGGAGGACGAACTCCGCAAGCTTGAGCGTGAAGGCCCCCTCGACGTCTCTGTTGCGCCCTCCCTCAGCGAGACTGTGGATGTCACTTACGATGCGAATGCGCCACCTGATCTCGACCGACTAGCCACGCGGCGAACGCAGCAGGGTTATCACATTGTCGATTTTGAGAAGGGGAAGGGGGAGGACCCGCGAGAGTGGAGCAAGTTCCGAAAGTGGTGAGTACGATGGTCGGGGAGTTTGTTGCAGCGAGCTGACGAATTTGATAGGGTCGTAACACTCACGACGGCATTCTTGTGTCTTGCGGTCGCTTTGGGTAGCTCAATCATCACTGGAGAGTACGTCGTTAGTACGTGTCCGCAGCACGCTGCTAACTAATGCCTCCCACAGTATGGAGGGTCCCGCAGAGGACTTGCATGCTGAGCAGGAGGTCGTCAATCTCACGGTCACTTGCTTCGTTATCGGCTTCGGATTGGGGCAAGCGGCTTCCTCAAAGTTCCACCTGTTCATCGCTGATCTTTCTGCAGGCCACTTTTCTTCGCACCACTATCCGAGGTCGTAGGGCGGAAGCCGATCTACATCATCAGGTATGTTTTTCTCAAGCCTGCCAATCACTGCTTTTGTGACATGATTTGCCCAGCATCTTCTTCTACTTCATTTTCACGTTACCAAGCGCGCTCGCCAAAAATGTGGCCACCCTCGTCGTCTCTCGTCAAATCGCCGGCATTGCTTCCTCCGCCCCGATGTGCAACGTCGGCGGTAGCGTCGCGGATGTGTGGTCTGTAGAGGAGCGTGGTGTTCCCATGGCCGTGTTTTCCTTGACCATCTTGTAAGTCGCCTCGTCTCCTTCAACTTGAATATCCCGCTCACGATTTCGTAGCATTGGCCGTACGTGGCTTCGCTGGCTGCTATCTAACATTGCGTTGACTGTCCTGCAGCATGCATCGGGCCCCTCATCGGCGGTTTCATTGGTCAGACGATTGGATGGCGATGGATCTGTGAGTATCTCTCTTAGCGCCAGCGAGCGCATCTGACATCCTCCAGACTGGGTCCTCTTCATCTTCCTCGGCTGCTGCGTCATTCTCACCCTGATCATGCCCGAGACGCTTGCCCCCGTCCTCCTCCACCGCAAGGCCGAGCGCATCCGCAAGGAGACCGGCGATCAGTCTTACCGCACGCTCGCCGAGATTGAACACCGCCCGTTTAAGGTCGTCATCAGGGAAGCGCTCCTCCGCCCGCTCATCATGCTCGTGACGGAGCCCGTGATGTTCTTCATGTCGTTCTACCTCTCGTTCATCTACAGTATTCTCTGTAAGTGGACATCAGTGACTGGCTGTAGGGGGCGGCAAGGATGCTCATTGATCTGGCAGATCTGCTCTTCTTTGCTTTCCCGATTGCTTTCGCGGAGGTCCGCGGTTTCTCGCCAGGAATTACTGGCGTTACGTTCGTCAGCGTTGTGGTATGTTGCCTTTTCCGTGTTGTCAGAATGATTAGTGTTGATAGATGGTTAGCTCGGTATCTTGCTTGCGATGGTCATCGCAGTGCCAGCACAGGAGAAGATCTATGCTGCCGCCACCAAGCATGGCACGTATCCTGAGGCTCGCCTCTACACTATGATGGTCGGCTCCATGTACGCGATCTCATTCTCGACATGTTCACCGTGCTGAACGAAGCCCTCCAGCTTCCTGCCCATTGCTCTATTTATTTTCGCCTTTACCGGCGGCTACGAGTGGGTGCACTGGATAGGTCCCTGTTTCGGTGGCGGCGTTTTCGGTTGGGCCATGATCCTCATGTACGTTGCACCTCTCCTACCCTTTCCTCCCGCCATCTCACCTGCCTCCCTCAGCTACATCTCGGCCAACTCCTACATCGTCGACAGCTACAGCAATTTCGCCGCCTCCGCCATCGCCGCAAAGACGCTCATGCGCTCCGAGATCGGCGCGATGGTGCCCTTATACGTGAATCAGATGTTCCACAACATGGGCTTCCAGTACGCAGGGCTCCTCCTCGCGCTCATCTCCGTCGCGATCATGCCCATCCCCTTCGTGTTCTTCTTCTACGGCGAGCGCATCCGGCAGAAGAGCAAGCTTGCGACGAAGACGCGCAAGTTGGCGGCGCATGATCCGGAGGTGTTGGCGAAGGAGAAGCTGTAGAAGTCGATGCGATGAGTGATCGTCGGTAATGGGTGATGTAGAGGAGGTAGAGGATGCTAGAGGAGGTGGAGGGTGAATAGAGGTTCTGGTTGGCTGTGCGACACCTAACGTGTATCCTGCGCGGTCTTGGGAAGACCACCCACATGTATCATATACTACTGCTCCAGGTAATGCATAACATATCTTCTATGAGCTCGCATGTGGCTACAGCTTTTCGACATTGGTCGCGTATACCTCAAGCAGAGAGCATAGGAATCGATGTATCTTGGCGCTGCCATCTGCGTGGACTTATATACTGACTCGATTCCTAGGCTCTCTGTGCCACAACGGCGACGAGTTCCAATGGATGAGACCCGTTAACCCCCACCTTGAATTCCCTATCCAGCTCATCAAGCAGCGCGTCGTATTCTTCGCCCGACTACACGATTCCAAAGCCTCCTTCCTAAACAATGGCTTGCTTAAGACTGCGACATGCTCCAATCATGCTCTGCCTAGCCACGATCGCCTCCGCCGTCGATCCAGCCATCTCGATCTGTACGAGCTCCGTTCGCATGTTACGGAAACCGGCGTCCTCAAGCATCTGCGGTACGAGCTCGGCGCACGTCCAGAGCATGCCTCGCGCCTCGTACAACGCGCGGTGTGCATCCCAAAAGCGCTTTCCGACAGGGCCGTGCCGTAGCCATGATACACCAACCTCAATGAGTTGTGCCCATCCACCCGGCTTTAGGACGCGATGTGCTTCTCCGATTGCTCGGCGCACAATGAAGATATGAGCAGGCGCTGGTGAACGAGGTCGAACGTGCTGGACCACTCCTCAGGCAGTGCAGTGATACTGTGGACAAGGAACTCGGTGTCTGGGGGTGGGGATACGGGGAAGTTTGCTGATTCAATGTCGATGCCGGTGAAGCTAGCATCTGGATATCGAGCAGATGCTTGCAGTGTCCAGATACCTGAAGGCCGCTATAAGCTGGTCTACCCTCCACCCGTGGTCTTCACAAAACTCACCTGTTCCGGTCGCGCTATCCAGGACCTTTGTGCTGGGCAAGATATCTACCGGGGCCGTGATTAAACGCCCATCAAAGGCGCGTATGATCATGTCATGTTGCGACTGAGGCCTGAGATCGTCAGACATCCCAAGCAGCCTGGTATATTGGAAAGAACTTCACTTCTGTACCTCCTCCGAATCGTAGGTGAGCAGATAATGCGAACGGTGGCTTTCAGCTTCCATCGCACAGTCCTGAGGCCACGGGGATGGCATCTGAGCCGGTCAGTAGCGTCCTTTATACGGTCACCACAGGGACGCAAGGAACACCTTGCTGCAATGACCGCGTGAAGGGCTGGACAGCGGGGTGTTATCAGGCTTTCTACGCAGCTGATAAAGCCATTTACGCGGTGGGCGGCGCGATTGGGCTCTTTCTAGGTCGATATCGACGCTAGTATTGACATCGGGTGTCGTTGTGCCGCCAATGTACATGAGTTCTTGTTTGAGGCGAACCCGAATCCTGATAATGCGTAGTTAGTACAAATCTATCCCAAAAGCCCTCCTAAAGGACATCTGACCGTTGTTCGAAGGACGCGATAGCAATCTCGGGTGCACAGGTTGGAGGGTAGGACAAGCAACGAGAGCATGTCGCATAACAGGTAGCTCTGCAATGAACCGACTGCGTGAATATCGTCCTGACGAAATGAATTATCAGGGAGCAGGCGCCGCCCTGCAGGACGCTGCCGAAAGCAGAGCATAGGTATACTCCGCTTCATCGAGAGCTTGCGGACAACAGGCCCCCCATGGAAGCACGATTCGTGTTCTTCAAGGTGTGCTGGTCTTATTTCCTTCTGGTTTTCGCGCTGAAGTTCACCTGAAGCGTGCTTCGTGAGGGAACGACCCAGGCAGCAAATCGCGAATCGATTAGAAAATGATTCTGAAATGCATTAGCGCCCTACAAAGAGCCCTTCGACATGCCTGGTATACGATAGTAATCCTCCCGTGCCCTATATTGTACATCACGACTGGTCCATCATGCGGTATAAGGTCTGCAGGACTTCCTCCCTGTCCGGTAAAGTCCTGTTCACGACTGCCAGCGACGCTGTCTTGTCGTCCATGGTAGCGTGGAAGATGAGGCGGGCGACGACCTCTCCCTGAGAGATGGTCAGTCAAAAAGAGAGGGAAAAAACAAGCTCGAACGTACCAGGTCAACCAGTATAGCGACGACAATCAACCCTGTAACCAGGGTCAGATAGACGATAGACTAGTCGAGTAGGAAAACTCACAAATGACAATCCAAGTGATGCGTTCCATAGCCGAGTTGTTCAGGTGGTCGTGGATTGCGTCCAACTGGATAGATATTAGCACATATGCACAACGATACATCGTCGTACGCACGAAGTCGCTTGCCATCATGAGCTTCTCGTTGATGACCTGCACGCGTGGGCCAAGCTCCATGTACTCCCGCACCGCATCGTACAGCTCCTTCAAGCTTGCCTCGCTCCAGAAGAGCTCAGGGACATCGAGGACATTGCTAACTAGGTTGACATCGCGCCGCAAGCGGAAGAGGCGCCCCGTCAACTTCAGCGCCTCATGCCGCTTCATCTTCAATTTTCCCGACATCGCGAGCTGCTTCGGGATGGACAGCGTCTGCGGCGACGACAGCACGCGCTGCGCCACCGTCTCAAAGCGCGCCAGGAGCGTCGACTGCGCGAGCGCGTGCGCGATCGAGAGCTTGAGCAGGTGCGAGTGCGACTTCAGCGTGAAGAAATCGTTGTAGATGCGCGGAAAGGGAATGTGCGGGTCGACGGTGTAGTGACATTCCTCGATTTCGAAGTCGTCGGTGACGAAGGGGCGCTTGTACACAGAGACGTTCGCAATGTCGTCGAGGATGCTCTGCTCCTGGTCCTCGGTGAAGCCGAAGAAGACGACGACGCCGTATTCGAAGAAAATGGCTTCCGCGATATCGCCGGCGTCGTGGTGCTCGGTGTCGTGGTGAGGGACTTCTTCGGTGGTGGGTGATTGCACCCGAGGGGCGGGTGATCGGCGCGCTCTCGGTGTTGCTGTTGAGTCGTCCGTCTCGTCCTCGGAGCTAGCGCCATTACTGCCAGGTGATTCATCCGGCGTGAGGAAGGTCTCCGAGGGCGGAGATTCGACAGGGTGCGACGTGAAGTATGTGCCCTGGTAGCCATTCTCCTCTGCTTCTGACAGTCGCACGGATATCCTGCCCTCGCGCTTCGGCGGTGGCGCGGACGAGCGAATATTCGAATTCGGCCCATACCCAGGAAGGAGGGGAAGGTGATACATCTTGCAAGACAATCAATACACAAAGCTTCTATCCCATAGCACAATTCACGCACCACATACAACGCCTCATCGAACGCGCGCGGCGCGACATTATGCTCACGCGTGAGATACGACGACAGGTGCTTCATCCTGAACCCCTCTGCGACGCAGTAGGCCGTAATCCGCTTGAAGCCCGCCTTCTTGCGCTCCTCCTTCGACATGCGCTCCGCTTCGCTCTTGTACTCGCGCACGCCCGCGTCGGTTTCGTAACCAAATGTCGGGTCATCGACTTCTTCGGGTGCCAGAGGTTTTGTTTGCGGTGCAGAGGGCAGCACGACGAGCTTCTGCGAGGTCTTCGAGGTACGCTGGGCCTTCTGTCCTGGCGCCAGACCGGAGGCAGACGAGCGCCGCGGGCGGTTGGCGTCGCTGGTAGACGCGTCCTTTGGCATCGTGAGGGACGACAGGCGCGTCTGTCGGTTCCTCGCCGCGCTTGACGACGGGAAGCGAGGTGGGGGCCCCGGTCGTTGCATATCGCCGCAGCTCAAGGATATGCCAAGACGAGATGGCGGTCGAGAACAAAGAGAACAATGGGAACTTCCCAAAGCGTCACCAGGACGTCATGTCGCAGTGATCTTCGTCGGCCCAAAAAGGCACTCCCCCGACGTCCGAACTGTGAAAGGCTTTCGCATGCGGAATATTACACGATTATTGCAGGTATTAGCTTGTACAGTAGTCGTAGATCGCAGCGTCCGCCGCAGCCATATCACATATCTAGGACATCCTGCTCATCTAAGTGTGCTGTAGCTCATGTCCATCTCCTCCCGCCATCAGCGTCGTCGCTATGTGTTCATGACCCCATTCAGCCGCTCGTCGTACTTCTTCAGTAGCAAGCGCTCCACCCAGCCGCCTGGCGGGAAGAGCTTTTCCCAC
Source organism: Schizophyllum commune H4-8 (assembly GCF_000143185.2). NCBI lineage: Eukaryota > Fungi > Basidiomycota > Agaricomycetes > Agaricales > Schizophyllaceae > Schizophyllum > Schizophyllum commune. The sequence goes on along the minus strand of NW_026089549.1, from coordinate 913,257 downwards.
TGGTTATGCAGGTGGATGCCGAATATTTTCCTCGTCAATATGAGGTCGAGGTCCCCGCCGTCGTCCATGTCCAGCCCCATCAGCGGCTTTACTCCCCTTCTGTTATCCGCATCGGTTACGAAGGGATCCGGTAATCGCGTGTCTAGGCGACAGCTGCGGCCCTCGGTGAAGCAGAAGGGGAGGACCTTGAAGGGCGGAATGCCGACTGCGACCAGTCGGCGCCATAGCTTGAAGTAGAGCAGGGAGCCCCAGTCGGTAGACTTGGGCCGTGGCGGGGGCGAAGTGGCCATTATGTGGAATGCTTCGCAGATGTAGGGGGAATGTCGGCGGAAGCGCATGAGAGCGCCGTTGAACGGAGTATACGGTTTGTCTGAGTGCATGTCAGTATGAGCGTGTACGAGCGAAGGTCTGCCGCACCATAACAGTCCCATTGCGTGACGAACTCGTGCTCGAGCAGCGGCTCGAGATCGCGCGTGAGCAACGAGTCCATGTCCACCCACACGCCTCCGTAGTTCCACAGCACGAGAAGTCTGATGAGGTCGCCGTCGATCCACGCCTTGTCGTCGCGCGTCTGCAGCAGTGGCAGCACGCCGTCGAGCTCCGTGCCCTTCGCCAGCCCCGGAATATCGATCCGCTGTATCGCGAACGCGTTTGGGAAGCTGCGCACGTACTTCTGGAGGATGGGGTTGTGTGAGAGGTCCCCGTTCGACCAGAGCACGAGACGCGTGCGGGCAATGTTCTGCGTCGCGAAGAACGACTTGAGCATCCATTCCTGGCGCTGGCCGAAGGGGGCGAGGTCGGCGCGCCAGTAAGTGTGGTACTGGGTACGCTGATCGACGGGGAGGGTACCCACGCTAAGATCGAGCAGGTCGTACATTGTTGGACCCTCGATCGTCCCAGCGAAGTTGTAGCAGTCGAGACCGACGCGCATGGGCAGCCCCGCATGTATCTCCGTCTTCTTTGCGCCGTAGACGTGCTGGGAGATGTTGTAGCCGCTGCTCGGGCGGTCCGCGGAGAAACAGCCACCGAGCGGGGCCAGCTCTTCGATCTCGCGTGCGACCCAGCGCCTGCTGTAGAACGCAATCTCGATGTGCGGCTCGTAGAAGTAGAGGCCGAAGAGGAGGAGGAGTAGGGGCAAGCCCAGGAGGATAAGTGAGCGCCAGAAGCGGCCCATGTTGCGGAAGAAGCGGAAGACGCGCTTGTGGGGTGGATGTCGGAAGTATGGAGGGTATCGGGACGGGCGCTGGTGCGCGTGGACGCGCATCGCGGGGGAGGGGGAGCGGGGGACATCGTGCATTTCGTCGAGAGTGGTGGAGCGGGTGCGGTTGAAGAGGCTTGAGTTCGAGTTGAGACGGTGCATCTTGGGCGGCGAGTCGTTATACATTGGCAGGTCATTGTGCGCTCCCTGAGCCATTTTCCACGCGGCCGCGAGGCGCCGCCACCAAAGCCACACTTTGACCTGCTCGGGCATGGCGAAAGGGAGGAGCATTATGGTACAGGCAGGCGCATTTCTTCGTCAGCGCATGGGTTCTGGTGGTCAGAGGAGAGACGCACTGCTCAAACGCGGTTATGCAATGCAGTCGCGAGAGACTCTGATTCGGAAACGTTCCGGGTTTTTAGCGGGATGATACGTCCGCCATGGGCGTCAGAACAAAGAACTTCCCTCCCATTCGCAGCAGCCAGAGCTCGGAGACCGCGCGCCGCCAATCACGTGGGCCGGTTTCGACCAAATATTTGTCGCCTTTTCTGGGCTGCATCTTGTCCTCGACGCTCGCCACGCCGAATTTCTGACCTTCGACTTGGCACTGCAGACGCTGGAAACATTCCCTGTGAGTCACCTTCTTCAACATTCTCGGCGCGCCCTCGGCTAATCACATAAGTAGTGCATGTCATTGTCATCTGCTTTCTATCAGCAAGCCCGCCGCGCCGTAAATACGCGTGCATCCACGGTTTGACCCCGAATTTCTATACCGCCATACGTACGATATCTTGCGAAACGGACGCCGTGAAATCAGAGGGCATTGAATGGTGTCGAACTCCGTGTGAAGGCGGTGCGGGGCATACAGTTGAATTTCGGTCTACGATCCATCGACCTCGACCTCCAACGAGAGATCGCCATGAACGTCGTATCTGTGCCCAGGAGGACCAGCACTTAGTCGTGCATTTTAGCTGAGCATAACTTCCGCCCAAGGAACCTTCGGCCTCTTGTCTGCCTCTGCGACCGTGCTCTCAGCTGTTCTATGGCAGACCTATCTGCGGATCCGATTCGCGTATCCTTGGCGTGCTCCGGCCATCGATTTCTGCGGCTTCCTCCTACCTCTGCACGACCTCTGCGGGCTCCGAACGCTCAAAGACTCCGAGGGCTTGCTGGGCTCTGCTACTACGCGTTCCTTATATCAATATAGCAGCCTCCTGCAAGATGGTCAGATGCGCTGCATGAAGCACCGGATCAAAGCTTCATCGACCAAGCTCTGCGTCGGCCACCTGTGAAGCCGGAAGACTGGCCTACATTAGCGACACTTGCGACACCCGACGTCGGCCTTGACGGGGATGAAGGGCTAATCGAAACTCACCAGACGCATCCGGCCTGACTAGTGAGCCTTTCATGACCCTGGCGTGCATGCTGTTCATACTGCTAGTACAGTAGGGCCTTCCTTGCGTCCCTGTCGAGGCGGTATAAAGGACGCTGCTGACCCGCCGGATGCCAGTCTCAGAGCCCCGGAACATGGACGCCAGCAGACATCCCGACTATCTGCTCACATACGATGCGGCGGAGGTTCAAAGGTAAATTCATCTGCATGGCTATGCTGGTCGCTGGACTTATTCAACACTACCTAGGCTCCAATTGCAGCACAATATGATCATACGCGCCTTTGGCGGGCATCTTATTGTCGCCTCCATAGAACTCTCACCCGGGATGAACGTCCTCGATAGCGCAGCGGGAACAGGTGCGTCTGAGAGAGGCCATGAAAGGGAGAACAATACGGACTCACAGCAGACGCTTAGGCGTATGGACTCTTCAGGCTGCTGCCCAACACCCGAACGCCAAATTCTCCGGCATCGACATCGAATCTAGGGATTTCCCCATCTCGCCGCCTTCAAACGCCCGATTCCTAGTCGAAGATATCACTGCTTTACCAGAGGAATGGTTCGACACATTCGACCTCGTCCACCAGCGCCTTCTCATTGCCGCACTTCGCGCTGAGGAATGGCCGCAAGCCATCGCCGAAGCGCACCGCGCGCTGCGACTCGGCGGATGGGCTCAGTTCGTCGAGTGCAGCACGCTATGGCTACGCGGACCCATCGCGAGGTGCTTCCTCGAGATATACCGCGCGCTATACAACTCTCGAAACATGCTCCTGACATGCGCGGAGGATATCCCGCAGATGCTCGAGGATGCCGGCTTCCGCAACGTGCGCAGCGAGCGCGTGTATATCGAGATGGCTGGAACGACGCCGGAAGCGACTGCGGCCAGGACGACCATCGTCGGAGTATACAGACAGTTTAAGGACGCGATTATGCAGGCGGGGGGCTTCGGTCTTGTGGAGTCGGGAGAGGAATATGATGCACTGATGAGCGAGCTGGAGAAGGAAATAAAGACGGGAATCGACGGGACTTACCCATTGGAGTAAGTCGCCGTCGTGGCACAGAAGCCTTAGGTGCGATGTTGGATGTGGTTATAGAACGCTACCAAAGTTCGTATGCTAATCATGTCGACCGCCTGAATAATTGTAAATCGCCACCTTCGTCCCAAAGACTTATCGCCAGCCTCAGACGCGCCTCATATCCTCCCATATTTCTGCGTATTCTTCCGGCGAGAGATCATATTTGATGCTCACAGTACACGGTCTACCTGAATCGAAGAGTCCTTCCCTGGCCGTTAGGTCGTACTGACCGACAACTGTATAGAGGCTGACCGCGCGCAGCGCGCCGTCACGAGAAGCGATCGCATCCGCCAAACTTTGGAATCCATCCAGCGGACGACACACAAGGGTCATAATCGTCAATTCTTCGAGTTTCGGGACCAGAGGCAGCGCATCTTCGCGGATGATGAGAGTTGTGAAGAGTTCGATTAGCAGTGCGCTAGCATCCCCGTCGTCAAAGAGCTCGTACTGGAGCCTGAGCCGCAGCACGCGCAGGTTTGGGCAGGCGACCAGGACACGAGAGAGCGCCTCCGCACTCGCGGCCTTGTGATACAGGTATATCGATAGAGCTGTAAGCGAGCAGGGGCCGGCGCTGAGTGCGTTCGCGAGCTCGTGAACGGACTCTACTGTCTCTAGATGGCCGTAGATATGACATTCGGTAAGCGCAGGTGCCCGCAAGGTCGATAGGTCAACCGCGGCGATGAACGCTCTCTCCAGGCTGGGCAGGTGGAGCTGAGAGCTTCGTTGCTCGGAGGTGAAGTCATTAACAAGTACGGTCTGAAGCTCCAGCGCGCGGACGTTCTTCAAGCCCTTCAGGTCATGGAACTGAAGCGGCAGCAACGGTCTCGCAGAATAGCGAATGAGCTGCTTCCACGGCAAGTCAAAATTCTGGCCGACGTGCTCGAAGGACTCCAGAGCCGGGCACTCGACGAAGAGGCCGCGATACGGATCCCACTGTGCGCCAATGATATAGCCTCTGATGTAAATGGTGGCCCTTCTCAGGAGAGGAAGGCATCCGCGGATCGAGGTGAGGTTGCAGAAGTGGTTGTTCCTCAGCGCGATGTCGGCATGTTCCCAGCGCGTGCTATGTGATGCTAGGAGCTGCAGCGCCGGTACTAAGCCTGAGAGGGGCGCGATGCCGTGATTTCGTACGATCACGGAGAGTGGGAGGTCTCCGGAGCGCTCGAGGAGGCTCTGCAGGCGCGCGATCACGTCCCCGAGCGGATGAGGATAGATGTTGAGGTGTACGTCCGTCCAGAGGGTCGGTGTGCTGAGAGCTACATGGCGCCAGCGCTGGCAGACGGATGTCACAGACAGCGGGCCGCCGCGAACAGAAATGGAATCCAGGGCAAAATCGTAGTATTTGACGCGACAGTGGTCGAAGATGTCGAGCAGCGTCTCCGTGGGGAGCGACGATATGCGTCGCTCAGCGCCAACCAGATCTGCTTCCATGGGCCGAAATGGTGGATGAGACGGAGATAGTGCCCGAAGATGGCGAGGTTTTGAACTGGCAGAAGTAAAGCACAAAAGCAACCAAGGGTGGGCGACAAGATTAGCGATGGTTCGGCAAGCCGGATGAGCTTTACGCACAGGCAAGACTTCCTCGTTGAAGAAGCAGGATACAATATCGCTAGAAGGTAAAGTGCACCTTTTCTAGGACGACGCCTTGTGTGTTTGAGAGAGTAGAAGGGAAGGAGAGGGCCCCACGTTTTACTCACGCAATCGATATCGCTGACTCAGGCACCGGGCTCGGCGCTGGCGACAAGATTGGGTCCAAGCAACGACCTCTGCAAGCACACGGTTTTTGCTTGTGGTAAAGGCATACAGTGATACCCATGAAGCTGAAGTTTACTCTCAGTTAGATGAGGCATTGGACGAACCAGGGAGAACGGCAATTGCCGACCATAACTTTTTCGGAAGCGGCAACTGCCGCATCTTTCCTGCAAGCAACCACGACGGCCTTCGAAATCGACATGTCTGCCTTTCTTCTCGGGTTGAATTCACCTCTGCATCTGTGTCCTAGTACAGGTCTCGATACTCCTATGGCTATGTAATACACTGCGTCGTCCCACAATTTTCCCAAAACTACATGCTAATTGTACACCTCTTCTCGTCTCGAGTCAAAGGGCCTGCGCAGCTTCGATCTGGTCGGAATCTGTCTGTTTATTGACCCAGAACTACGCCGCGATTCTCAGATCAACGACTTTGGTTAACATTGGCCGTACCTCCCGACCGCGGTGACGCCGGTCGATGTCGTTGTATCCCCACCAGTAGGAAAGGACCGTGATGCCCATGAACGCGCCAATTCCGAACATCTGCAGAGGCATATCAGCATGTCAACTCTCGAGTACGTGCAAGTATTATAGGCATTACCATCCAACCCTTCCCGGGCTCCTGCGGGAGGCCTCCCATGCCTCCCATGAAGTGCGACGGGTTGGCGCCGAACGTCGCCGAACGATAGTGGCTAGGGTACATGGTCGTTCGAGACAAGTATGTGGCAATTCTCCCTCGCCTTCCTCACTTATATACGGTGTCATGTCGGTCATGGGTCGAGCGCAGCTGTATTCGAGGCGGGGCGCGCCCTGCGCCCCGTGACACAGAAGTTCGAAGTCGCTCCAAACTGAAGTTCTCCCCGGTTATAGAACGGCCTCGCTGGCAGTCAAGAGGTCAGGAGCTGCGAACTCAAGACCTGCTCCCTCCATATTCAAGAAGCGCGTCGCGGGAAAGCTCAGTAGGCGCAACCGCGCTGGCGCACGTGGTATGACGGTGGGTGGCTGGTCAACGGGCACGCGCTTTCACGACTGTCTGACTTGCCACTTTGCAAGATCCTATGCACCCCCGAAGCCACATCATGTCCGAGCGCGTGACTTGCAAGTTCTTCATGCACAGTAGAAACTCGCTCGCAGCAGTCCTGTCGTTCTTCGACTCATTGGCGACTTTGGACGTGCTCTTCACGAGACGTCCGTACAACTTCAACCCTGGCTTGTCACGTCTGAACACAATGACGCGTACAGAGGTCCGGCGGTCATCGCGCAAGAACTTGGGTCATCCGCATCCGACCCGCATATGAAGCTTTTTTTTCCTCGACAAACCCAATTACTAGTTTAGCTACCTACCACGGATCTCTCTATTCCGGTTCTTCGCTCAAGCCTGACCTAAATGTATAGTACGTCTCTACATCGGCTATGGATCGGTATCATCGCTTGCCGGAGGTCAGAGCCATTACCAACTCCCATTGGCACTCCCTCCGACAGAGCTCTTGATTCCCTGTGGTCTTCCCGCGGTCCCGATATCCCAAATGAACAGTAACATCCCCAAACGTCTGCCTCAGGAATTCGACGACGTCCCCTGCACTCGAAATCTCGCACGGTGCAGTCAACACGATGGTCACGCGCCGATTGGCAAGAGGCTCGCGAGGAGGCAGAGCCGAACTGGGCGGAATTGTGGAAGCGTCAATTTGCAGCCGCATCTCCTCAATGTTCGGGCAGAACTTCGCGAAGGAGGAAAGTGTTGCTAGAGAACAGGTGGGGTGGGTGGTCGCGTCGACGTCGACTGTGATCCAAGAAAATCGGCGAAGCTTAGGCCATGATTTAGCCCAGTGTTCCCACTGCTCTTCGGCGATGCGTACGCCGCGGAATGTCTCAAAGCGCGCGACTTCAATGTGCGGGAAATTGACGAGAGGGGCAGCGTGGTCGAACAGTACCGGCTGGGGCTCCCCAAGATCAGGCACATCGTAAAAGCATCGAGAGAAATCCACTTCGAGGAGGTGGTCCGGGTTGCAATGAAGTCCGAGTGCTGTCACTAGCGTGTGCAGGGTCTCAGGGCTCTCTCGCCCCAGGGTCACGACGGCGAGCTTTCCCAACGCGCGATCCTTGCCGGTTTCGATAATGTCCTTCGCATCCTCCAAGGACACCTTGATGAGTATAAGCCTTCGAAGAGCGGGAAAGGCATGCCGAGGGTATCTCGGAGGGCCACCACTCCATGACATTTGCGTGGTAAAGGCGAAGCTGACGTCGACCGAGCTCAGATTTGGGAAGGTCGCCAGGATTTCCATCACTTTTGAGTGGCGAGGGAACGGCAGGACGAGAGTGACTTCAGTCAATTGCTGGCAGCGAGGAAGGCACTGAAGCAGAGAGTCTCGCGCGTGCTCGTGTAGAGAGTAGAACGCGGGCCCGTCTCTAAACTCCATGATGGAAAGTCTACTGATCTGCGTGCAGTGGTCCAAGATGCCACCGAGCGCGAGCGAGTTCCACAAATCAAGTTCTTGGAGGTCGGATGGTATTGTCGCCTTGAAGAGTTTGATGTAATCAAGATACAGGCTACTTTGGCGACTGAAAAGACGCTGACGCTGTGAATAGTCGAGGAAAATGCGGAGCCGGCGCAATGAAGGCAGAAGGGTGGCAGCAGGAGGACAGTCGATGATCCTTCGCAGGACCGTGCGCGGAATTTGGGGCAGGCAAAAAATCTTAATGAGCGAGGTGAGCTTGTAGATGGGCGTCCAGTGGTCTACCGTTAGGGGCAGCCTATCGATCGGGAGCTGCGAATGGAGGTTAGCATAAGGAGTCTTGCGCCACAGCAAGTGCTGACTCACATCATCTAATTTCCCATAGTCCTCGACCTTCATGCCTGCAATCCACGTTCATAAGTATGTACGCTACGATGCCGACGTAGTGCCTACCGTTCCATACATCCACCGGCATGAGTTTGAGAAGGGTATCGATACCCGCAACGTTCCTCCAGATAAAGGGATTCGCTGACTTATAGCACGCTTTGCTAGTCAATGCGAGACGGGCTAGGTTGCGCAGCTCCAGGTATCCGACAATCATGTCATGGAGTTCCTGAGGGAGGTCGAGGAAAGAGGCCGACTCGACTGGCATTCTGATCGAATGACGGGGAGTTGAGTGCGACTGGAAAGGCGGGTACAGGCAAAGCGGACAAGAAGGAGAGCGAGCAAGCCGGATGAACACCTTTTAAAGGCCATGTTTGTGGCTCACGTGGATGGTACCTGCGGTCAAAGCCACAATGGACAATGCTGAAGCATGAATGAAATGCTGGTCCGTCGAAATGGAGCCTTGCACACTGCATAGCAGCACAATAGCTGGACCACAGAACGTTCGAGACGCTCCCATTGGCCCCTAAAAAGCATGCATGCCTTGCTCATGCTGAGTAATTTCGAGTACCAGGTCTGCGCGCGTAGATGAGAGCCCATACTTGTTCAGTAAATAAAAGTGCATATTCGTCCCACCATACTACCTAATCATACCATTGACGGCTGCTTTCTTTTCTTCTTGGGATGAACAAGGTCATTGCGCGCTTCCGACTTCTTCAACCCGATGAGTGAGTCATTGCCTGAAAAGATATGTTCGTTAGCTTCTGCTCGAGGCCGGTCACAGCAACACGTACTCTCTCCCGCCTACAAATCGTCAACAATGAGCCGACTCCCCGAAGTGATATACTTCGTCGACACGCCAAGAGCGATCAGTGGCTGCGCTAGCAGCTCTGTCAGCTGTGCCTTGAGCGCCGCCGCCTTCGTGTTTGACGCCTTCTTCTGCCGCTTGCTCGGCGCTTCGCTCTCCGAGTCGCTAGAAGAGCAACATCAGTAAACCGCGCCGCGCACATGATAGCCCACCCTTACGACATGAAGTCCGAGTCGAGCTCGACCTCCATCGCGTCCGCGGCCTCGCGCATCCACTTCCGCTCGTGCTTCTCCTTCTTCACGCGGTGCTGCGCCGTATCGATCTGCTTTGCGAGCTGGATGCGCGCCTTGAGCTTGTCGAAGAGGCTGCGCTCTACAGGGAGCTCAGGAATGTCGTCAAACTGCAAAAGGAGCGTAAACCCCTTGACGACCACTCATCCTCGACTGAGGACTTACGCCTCCCGACGCTGCTGAGCAATGAGCGCGCAACCTTGCGCTCATCCGGCGCGCACATGAGCATGCTGAAGCCCGCCGCGTTGGCGCGCGCCGTGCGGCCGTTCCGGTGGATATACGTCTCGGCCGAGCGCGGTATCTGGTAATGCAGGACGTGATCGACCGCGGGTATGTCCAGTCCGCGCGCGGCAATGTCCATCGCGAAGAGTACGCAGTTCGGCGTCGACTTGAGCCCAGTGAACCATGGTCGGCGAGCAAGGCCAATCGCTAGAGCGGGAACGCCAGTCACATGAGCGGCTTTGCCATAGACCATCCGCAGACACCCACCTATAAATCTTCCCAAGAAGTTGGTGGCGCATTTCGCGTCGAAGCCCGCGCCGCCCATGGACTGCGGGTCTTCTTGCGATTCAAGTTCGCCTTCAGATCTTTGCTGTCTCTTCGTCGTATCGCGTCCACGAGTTATCCAATATCGATATGACCTCAATCATGTCTGGTGAGACAATCATTGAGCGGAATCGGCGACGAAAATTGAGGAGGAAGGGAGGGAATAGCTGGGAAGATGAGGCATACTTACGGTGTGCTTATGCAGTTTTGAGTATTAGCTAGAAGGTTGGAGAGCGCCAGCCAGCGCGGCCGCGGCCTGTGCAAAGACCTCTCCTGTTGCCATGAAGGACTGAAGGAAGCGGCGGTCGGCAAATGCCGACCACGTGAACTCCTTTTCCGTGATCCGGCAACTGCCGCATCACTGTTGCAACCGACGACGACGGCCTTCCACATCTCTGGCCTGCACCTTAGGCTCTGCAAGCCATTGACAACAGGCATCTCTCAGAATTGTGCCTTGAGAGGGTACCATATCGGCAGGACTAGCGTACACCGCGCGGAATTCGTTTCGCTCGAGAATTCATGCTAATTGAACATCTCTTCTCGCCTTCGCGTCCTCATAGGGCTTGTGCGGCTTCGTGCTGGTTGACTTCAGTATGTTTATTGTCCCAAAGCTACGAAGACGCATCGGACTTGCCGCTGGCATCTGCGGATATGAACGTGTTGCCGTACCTCCCGACCGGTCGATGTCGTTGTATGGCCACCAATTGGAAGGACTGTGACGTCCATAAACGCTCCAATTCCGAACATCTGCAGAGGCCTGTCGGAAACCCGACGTTTAGATACCTGTAATTGCGGGCATCACCACCCAGCCCTTGCTGGGCTCCTGCGGAAGGCTTCACCTGCCGCCCATAAAGTGCGACGGGTAGGCTAGGGTGCATGGTAATTTAAGACAGGTATGTGGCCTATCCATCAGGCATTCGACGTTTATATACGGTGTCATGTCGGCCATGGGTCCAGCACGGCTGTATTCGATGCAGCGCGCTCTGCGCCCCGTGACACAGAAGTTCGAAGTCGCTCCAAACTGGAGCTCTCCCAGGTCATCGAACAATTCTCGCTGGCGGTCGAGAGGTCAGCAGTCGTGGTCTCAGGACCTGCTCAGTTCATATTCGAGAAGTGCGTCGCGGGAAAGCTCACTGTCAGGTCTGTGAATCCGAGTGGGTGCAACGGCACTGGTATGACGGTGCGTGTCTGGTGGACGACCACTCCCCTTCGCGACTAGGTCTGACTTGGTTACCCTTCCTGCGCAGACTCGAGGTGACGCCGTGTCCGACGCCGCGACGCGTGACTTCCGTATTCTGCGGCCACAGAAAGACAGCGGAAATACGAGCCAACAGACAGATACTTCAAGTAGGAGGCGACATCCTTCGTCGCCACATATTCTCAAAAGGTTAGTCAATTTTCCACCCTCTTGAACGCTCGGCGCTCGCCAAGGACTTGAACTCCTCTCAATACGCCCACAGGCTCGCGATGGGCCTGGTCTGGTAGTTGTTGTTCTTCGACATCGGCAAATTTCTGGCCTGCTCTTCACGAGGTGTCTGAACTCTGATTCGAGGCTACAGTCAACACAATTGTGCGTCTAGAGGTCATTAGTGACGTCCTCTGCTCGCGCCGCGCAGATTCTCCGAGAGCCATGAACCGGTCAAACGCCAGCTGAGCCACTGGCCACGCTGGTGCGCTACGACCATCCATGTATGTGCCGATCAGCACCGAAATAACGATCAGCGCTTCGGATCCCGCTCAAAAAGGAAGTGCTTGTTGAGAGGGAATGCTCTAGGACACTAAATTATGGTGAGAACTCGATCTGCGTTGCATGGAGGTTTCATGTGCTCCCTATACTCACCTCCACCATCCCGGTTTCCAGATACCGCAATATTCTCACGTACTAGGACTTCACCGCGCGTGAAATTTCCCATCGCGTAGTTGTTCGAGGGGTTTCGAGCGAGAGTCGCGTCCGCAAGGTCAAGCGACTAGAATCCTCCCCTTCACACGTTCGTCCCTTCTGTGACTGCACTTCTAACGGACGATGCGGTCAATGGACGTCGCCATGTATTCGTCGGTGTCGGTCACCTCGTCGTACAAAATCCAGCGGAGTCCCGCTTCGCAAGGCTGCGCTGACCAGTGTCTATGAATGCTTCTCCGGACGCCCGCAGGCTTTGCAGCATGGTAGGCGTCAATGACTACGTAGCCGCCGACATACTCACGCAAGTAATTCACAGAAGAAGGCGTTGTTCACGAGCAGCTGTCTGCCCTGTTCTCGGCGCCTGGAATCAACTGTACATACCGAAGTCCCCATGAGCTTACGACTCTATCGCAAGCCATACGTGTACGTCTTACTGCGTCAGGCGGTCAGCGCAAATTCCTATGGCAGAAGTAGCGCTCCTTGCCTAGGCCTACCCTGGTCACGACCGCCTGTCGGGTGCTGTCATAACTTCTAGGTCGCTCGACCGACCCAACCCGCGACGCTCGCAGGCGAATCCGAGCCCCCATCTATGGCAAACCTTCCAACCAGCGGTGCCACAATACAGGACGCAAATAACTGTCTCCCCTCCCATTCACCAGCTTTCGCGGGAGAAGGCGACAACGACCCTCGATCCCACGGCGCGCACGCTGGGCCTGAACGATACACAGCCGCAGCACACCCATGACTAGGCGCTGAATAGGCACGACAACTCTTGGGGCCGGGCGCGTCGCAGATATCTCTAGCGCCGATCGAACGTACGCGCAATCTCTCGCAATCACCCCGTAGCAGACGACTACGTGCCCCTGCGACGACGAGGCGCTTCAGTTAGTTCACTTCTTGTAGAGTTCCTCTCGGCAGTCTCCGCTCGCGCAACATAGCCTGACACCTAAGCGAACCTTACTTACCCTAGGCGCTCAGCCTGTGGCGCTGCCACAAGTATACAGCTTTCGGTGTGTGCCCTTGCACCTTGCCTGTCGTTAACTAGACTGAAAATGGCTTCGTCTCACTGGTCAGCTCAGTAGGTGCCTCGGGTCGTTCAGGACGGTGGAACAGAGTTTCGTTCGAATAGTCGCGGCCCCGCCTCAGTCGGAACGTACCTCCCTGTCGTGTAGTCTCCTACCGCCCGCCGACGCTCTCTTCGAACCCACAGGAACACCCCTCAACACCCGCCCCGCGACAGCGATTTATATGCCCGATTTCGCATGTGGCCTGCAGACGGAGATTCCGCTTGCGCTTCTCCGCCTTGTCGGCGACTTGCACGCCGCCCTCCGCTGCAGCGGCGTCGCAAGGGCCAGGGGCTCTGTACGGGATCCTCCTCTGTCGGCGGTCATGCGCAGGTACGCGGCTTGGCCAACTCTACTATCCTCTCGTCCTTCCAGAGTTCGCCTGCCTCTGACCGAAGGTTTCGATAGAACGCCGACCACCGATAATGCCCTGCTGACCGATTGTTGCCTCAAATTGCGCCTCTGGAGGATCGCCTTAATCCCAATCTAGCTTATAGCATGCGCCTACTATTCAGGTGTGTCTCGACTCAGTATACAGCTCGCCTATCATGCTCAAGTCGACCTCGAGCAACTTCTAGAGTCCAGCGACAAGTCAGGCGAGCTCGCGTGCCGTCTTCGTAGGCTTTGAACCCGTGCACAAAGCAGCGCACGTGCAGACTCTTCGCGCGAACTCTACTTTACTCTACGCGTGACATGACGCTTTCACTCGCACGTTGGTATGAATCCGAGCTGCCTTCAGCCGGCTCGCTGAGCCACCGACTATCCCGTGCGTCTCCACTCTTGCTCTTCTCTCTTCAACGCCCGCCTCCTCTTCAGTCCCTATGCTCCTCCCGTTACTCCAAGCCACGTTCAGTTGTTCTTATCTTTCTATTTTCGCTCTTCGCTGATGTCTGTCTGCCAGCATGCCTCCGCTCCAACGCTACTCCTATGGTACCGACGCAGCTTTCTCTGACGATCCCAGCCGGGCTACGCGGAAAACTCGGAGGGGAGCTGGAGTTGCTACCATACAATGGATGCTTGAGACGGCGGCTCACACCTTTGACCATCGCCCTTTCTCCTCACTTCCCAGAAGATTACGTCGCCATAATTTTCCTTTCATCCTATCCTCACCCTCAAGCTCTCTTCTTAGTCCAGTGGCGCAGCACCAAGTTGAACTTCCCACGAACTTCCCTTCTTTCATATCACTCAATGAACTTGTCTTTCCCCTTGGAGTTCCAGCTATTCATCTTCCCCATCCATCCGAAGCCCTTCTCTGAGTTGCCGTCATCACCATCTCCGCCTTCTCTCACGCCGCCGGTCCACAAAGCATGTCCCCCAAAGCCACTTTGGCAGTTCGCATCTTCCCTTACCTGCCCATCACACGTACGCGCCGCCCACACCGGCGGCATACGCTTCGAGAAGCCCTCCTGCGGCCCCGCGATGTACGTGCGCCGCACCTCTGAAGTTGAAGTCCTTCTGAAGATGCCCACCTATGGCAGGTCGCTGATCCTTCGCGTCTTCGCGCTCGTCATCAGTCGAACGCTGGTCACCGTCCAGCAGCTTCTCGCCCATCGGGTGATAAGCCGCGTCCCGGAGCGCGCCAGGCCTCGATTCCCCTCGTCAATCAGGCGTAGCGCGTCGCCCGATATCGCGCGATATAGGAATCCATCCTGCCAGTGTCAAGCATCTCCGGCGTTAGCACATTGCTTCATGATCTACGTAACGAAGAGGGCGACTCGGACGCCGGTCCCCTCGGCTTCCTCTTGTCATGGTACGCATCCCCTCTCGCCATTCAAAGACCGGATGTTCACGTTCTTGCAAGGCGCTGCGCTTTGTTCTGCTCGGAGTGCACGGGACCGCATACATCTTCCCATGATGTACGCCCGCCAGGCTTCTAGGTTGTCGCTCGCCTTCTTCGCGGGGCGGCCTTATGCATGGACACACAGAGGAAGCCCGTGTCGCCACTCAAAGAGCATCTACCCACAGCGCTTTGTTGTCCAAGGTCCCGAGGAGCGCACGAGACTCGCTATACCTTCCCAGGATATGCACCCGTCGGTCTTCTGAGGCGTTCGACGCCTTCTTTGCGCGGCTACCTTGTGCATGGACACACACTCATCACAGCCCTCTATTCAGGACCTCACCCATCTATTCAGAGCATACCGGTCATACCGACTTCTGTGGGCGCCCGCGACCGACACCTGCACCCATCCACGACCGGCCCACCAGCTCGCCTGCAATCGGCCCACCGACCTCCCCGTCCGGCCTTCTCTTTCACCATCTACCCGTCACCTTCTCTCCTTGCTGCTTCCTATACGAATTGGCCCTCTCTCATCTCTTCTTTCCCATCCATCCCGGCCTCCCGCGTTCTTCCCACCGAGTCTTCCCCATTCCCTCTTCCCTCTGATCATTATCTCTGAATGAGGCGGGTGATGATGGGCTGCGAACGGGATCAACACCCTCGCGCGGGGGTGCCAATCACCGACGTAAGTGCCCATGCATCCCCCCTCGCCCGCGCATCACATCCCACGCTAACAGGGACCGGCGCGCGAATCTCGTGAATTCGAGTTAGCGCAGCCATTGTTCTCAGGGAGGGAAGACGCCTGATCATTGTGCAATTTCCGCGCACCGAGACCCTGCAGGTCCGCAGGCTATTCTCAGGTCAAGGGTCCTTAGTGTGAGTCCCTACTAGACTACGCGCGAGTCCGTTGACTACACGCGAGCCCGTTGACTACGCGCAGATACATCGAAGTGGACTACGCAGGACCCGTGGTCGATCATAAACGAAAGACTCCACCGGACGTGCGTCGTCCGCTGCGACTAGGCTGGCGTGCGGAGTCCGTTGGTAGACTGGCGGACATGGCTGTCATCGCGCTGGCGTGTGGCTCTCCTTGACTAGCGCCCTTGGCCATTGTTCTCTACGGAGACTTGGCTCCACAGCGGGGCCGAGCGCGTGATCATGATCCTCTCGCGCTCGAACCATCCTCTCAACAGTCGATTCAATTCCTCGACGCTCGATCTATCGTCTCGACGCTCCTGATCCGTCCTCCCGACGCGCCTGACCTGCCTTGAGCTCTCCGTTAATCCATCCTGGAGCTCTCGCGTTGAGCCATCTTGGAGCTTTCCGAGAGCGCTTGATCCACCTCCGACCTCGAGGCCCGCGCGCGAACGGCTGCCAAGGCCCGCACGTTCGACCCCACGATCCACCTCGCCCCCTCCCCCGCATTCGGATGGTCGCACTTTGCAGGCTCAAGCCGCCCCGCGTTCGAGCTCGTAACACGCTTCTGTAACACCCAAGCCCTCCTCGCACCTTGCCGTCGGCGATCGCCAACCCCAGCTTAGTTTGTTACACTCCTACACTCATATGATCTTGACTTACCGACGAGTAGGGCCCTAGTTATATTTGCCAAGGAGTCGTACACAGTGAAGTGTAACACGCCCTTATTCCTCTAACATCGTTCAAATCCGACCTGATTGATCTCTCTTCACCTGAGTCAGATGTACTCACCACCATAGGGTCAGGC
Source organism: Schizophyllum commune H4-8 (assembly GCF_000143185.2). NCBI lineage: Eukaryota > Fungi > Basidiomycota > Agaricomycetes > Agaricales > Schizophyllaceae > Schizophyllum > Schizophyllum commune. The sequence goes on along the minus strand of NW_026089549.1, from coordinate 896,896 downwards.
GAGCTGACGACTGGAGGATCAGGCGCACTCGCCACCGGAGGGTCAGATGCGCCCATCACTGAGTGTCAGCCGGGCCAAGATACTCAAGAGACGCAGGGACGCGAGCAGCCGGCGTCCTGAGTGGTCCCCCTGGCGAAAGAGTCGGACATGGAGTCTGTTGATTATTGAGGGACGAAGTATACCAGCCGCGTCGTCGGGTCGACATATGAGAAAATGGCGTATATTGCGCTGGACGGGGCGCGATCGTCGCGCGAGAAGAACAAGTCGATATCATCCTGCGCAGACACAAGTCGTGCGCGATCTGTGACGATAGGCCAACGGTGGACCTGTACAGGCTCGTATCGTACTGCGCAGTTCCGTCGAGTCGTGCGCGGCCTGTTCCGAGCTCGAGTTCATGGTAAGCCACGAGTCGCAGCTCAAGTCGGTCGAGTATGAATCGTCGATAATAAGCATCCTCGTTCGACTACTACTCGTCTGAGCCGCCAGGATTGGTAGTCGTCTGAGCCGCTAGAACGCTAGCCGTCTGAGCCGCCTGGAGTGGTAGTCGTCCGAGTCACCTGACGCGGTCCCCGTCCAAACCGCTGCGCGAGGGAAACCGATAATACGACTTGCGCGACGATGCCCGATACCGAAGGAACGAGGTCGGGTCGGAATCAGCAGCAGGTCAAGGATAGTCGCTGGATAAGCAGGGGTCGTACTTGGATAAGCAAGATATTCAGTGTTCTCAGCAGGCGATGACATTGACACGGCAGTCACCCGCGGCTGTGGATATTCCGTCGCGTCGGGAAGATCCTGTCGTAGCGGCTGGCGCGTATATTCCGTCATATCGGTGGGTGTGTGTATTCCGTCGTAGCGGCCGACACCTGTATTTCGTCGTATCGGTGGGTGCGAATCGGCCGTTGCTGGTGGGTGCGAATCATCCGTCGCGGCGCACTGGCAGACTGTCGAGGTGCTCGACTCCGGCGGATAATAAGCAGCCTGCAGCTGACGGGCAGAGTCAGTAATCGCCTGAGAAGTCGAGTAAGCAGTGATCGTCTGACAAGTCAAGTAAGCAGGGCATCCAGTGAAGCGCCAGACAACGTTGAGTGACTTGTCAGACAGCGTCGAGTGACTTGTCAAATGAGTTCACGAGTTCATTGAAACTCCTCCCCAAGCAGCTTACCGTACCCACAGTCATCGCCAGGTCATCAATGAGCTTGTCCTCGTCACTGGGTTTGCGGGAGCGCCCGTCAGACCCAGTGACGACGTCGGCAAATCCACTGACAAGCCCGAGCCCATTGACTAGCCCAAGTCCATTGACGAGCCCAAAGCCATTGACGAGTTCGAACTCAATATTGACGAGAACAAGTCCATCAGCGAGAACAAACCCATTAGTGAGAATAAGACCCGGTGACGATAACCAGCACCGAAAGTCACTTGCCCCAAGACGAGCCCATTGACAAGCCCTTTGAGACTTGGCTCCTGACGGGCCATCTTCGATGGTGGCGCGACCACCGCAACCGGCGATTAGCAGCGCATCAGCGCGAACTAATTGAGCTGCGCTGATGATTGCACTTCGCTGGGCTCCTGATTGCACTTGATTGCTCTAATGCGCTGACCTGGTGATTGTTCTAACCTACTTCGCTGCTTGGATGAGGACTTTCGCTGAGTTCATTGACCTGATGATTGCGCTAATTCACTGACCTAACTTATTTCGCTGCTCGGATGCTTGCTTCGCCATCGTGACCCCTGCGGCGGCGCTAGCACGCATCGGGGAACGTGGGCCCACGTTCCGGGATCGCGCGCCCACACCCCGGGATCGCACCCCGCATCCGGAAAGCCTCGCGCGCCCCGCATCCCTCGCGCCCTGGACGCCTGAGGGAATTCCCCGGAGCGCCGCTGAGGAGGGGAGTACCGTCAGCGAGGAGGTCAATACCGCTGAGGAGGTTAGTACCGCTAAGGAGGTCAGTACTGCTGAGGAGGTTCAAAGCACCGCTGAGGAGGTCGGCACCCTCCCGGGAACTAGGACGCTGTACAGCTGATTGTCGGCTTGGTTAGGTCCTCGTCAAGCGCCTGATCATGATTGAATGGCGGTCGGCAAGTATAGGGTAGGAACTGGCTGTACAAGTACAGGGCAGGAACTGGCTGTACAAGTATAGGGTAAGAACTTGCTGTACTTGCAATTGGAACTGCACTATGGCGAGCGCGCGCCGGTAAGTATAGCAATAGGCCTTGCTAGCGCGCACACCCCGGCAGCACGACGCCGACCTACCCAAGCACGGTCTCGGGCCGCGATATTCAGTGAAGCCCGCGCGCTGACCCATGACCGACGCACGGGGAACCCAATCCTACGCACGGGGGCTCTGACCGACACAGGGGAGAACACCGGGACGCTGACCGACACGCGGGAGCGCACCGACGCGCCGAGCAGCGCCCCGGTGCGCAGGGCACCCTCGAACAGCCGGCCTTCTGTCAGAGCCACTGGGAGCGCGGCATCTCCCGGGCCTCGCGACGGGTGGTGAATTGGGCGCGCGACGATTGTGAATCCGGCGCGCGACGATTGTGAATTTGGCGCGCGACGATGATGAATCCGGCGTGCGATGGTTCTGAATTACCGGCACCGGGCGATTGGGAAGGAGAGGGGGCGAGGATGAGCTTGTAGGATGCCGGGTTCAGGTGATGGGCCGCGTTCAGCAGGTGATCGGTCGTCTCGCAGGTGATGGGCCGCCTTCAGCAGGTGATGTTCGACGAAGGTCCCTCAAGTTCAAGATGGCGCACCGCCCCGGACAGGGACGCGATCGAGGAAGCGTCCAGGCGATATCGCACGCGCTGCGCGATGCCGGACGGATCGTGTCAGCGACGGGCTCGATCCCGGTTCCTGGGCGCAAGCAAGCTGGACAGGCAGCGTCCACGGAACGCCGGGGAACGCACGCGCAGGTGAGTATCGCCAGAAGTGGGCGCGTTCCCATGCACTGAGGTACGCGCGCCGCCGAAGAGCTCGGGGCGCGCCGCCACCATCAGGAATACACTGTCAGAGGGCGAGGAGGGGCGCGGCGGGCGAGTGACGGGCTCGGATAGCACGATCAGCACATCAAGTGGGGGACGCGGGGGTGGGAAGCCTCAGCCTCGGGCGGGGAGAAGACGCGCACACGCCTGACGTAACAAACGCGCGAGATCTGACGTCACACAGGACAGCGATAATAGAGCGATATCTGTGATTCGAGTGTGCGTGCTACAAGTACATGTCGGGGGCAGTGATGGAGAAGGCGGAGGCGAATAAGTTAGGCAACTAAAGTGAATATACATCTAAAGGACGCGCAGGGAAAGCAGAGACTCGAGCAGAACCCATAGCGAAGAACACAAGAGACCAAAAGAAAACGCGCATGTCAGATCCCCTCCTCCCCCATTGCCGGTGGCGGCCCAAGAACAACATGCATCGGGGTCCCCCCTCTCTCCTCTCCTCCTCTTCGTCTTCTCCCTCCGCCGCGTCGTCGTGGCGCGCCTTCGAGCGCTGCCGTGTACGACAGTCGCGAAGTGGATGGTGGTGCGGCGGCAAGTGTGCATAAATACGGATCCATGCGATGCGTGTGCGTGTGCGCGTGCGCTATTGTGGGGGACAGCGCGTCTGCGCGAGAGATCGGCGTCCGTCGACCCGGGGGGGACGGCGGACGGGGGCACCAGGCGGCCCGTCGCCTATCTCCTCCCGATGAACTGCCAGTAGGGCGACCCTGGTCGGGGCTGTGTGGCGGTGGACGAGACGTCTGGGGGGATCGGGTCAGACATGAAAGAGATAGCGATGCGCAGATAGACGCACGGGCAACGATGCATGCGTAGACGTCGACGCCCCCATTGACCCAGAGTGAGCAGTGCTCCCCCACCCTCCAAGCCCGGTTCTTGTCCCAGATGGGGGTCGCGGACCCGATGCGTGTCTGGATAGCTGCGGTTGCCATTGGATATCGAGAGTCGCGGTCGGAGAGGCTGCAGCGGGCGACGAGCGCGGTGGTGTGGGTGGCGGGCGGTGGAGCGACGAGTGACGGGGCTTGGCCAGGGGGGCACCCGCTCTTTATATGCGCGCCCGGCCAAATTCGAAAGCAAACCGGTTCGGGGTGAATCAAGCCGCACAGCCATCACGGACGGGCGATCTCAGATCGGGTTGTCACGAAGGGGCGCTCACCCGCCGCCGGCTCTCGTCGGAGCTTGTGCTGCCTGATCAGGCGTGTGTGTCCACCGTGGGTGTCGACCCCGTTGCAGCCCTCCCCCAAGGCCACCCTCACACCCCCAGAGCCACCCCCAGAGGCCAGCCAGACAACGGGCCAATTCGCAATTCCAGCCAGCTCTTTTTCCGCCGCGTTTGGAAATTGCGGTCCAGCGCGACGGTCGCCACGCAACGTCAGCAGCATCACGGCGGGGAATGAAGACGAAAATGCCCGAATCTATCACCCGAATCAGCTCGATCGCGGCGAGAATACTGCACGATCGCGGCGAGGCGGAGGGAACGCACTCGATCGCGCCGCGAATACCATGATTGCGACGCGAATAACATGATTGCGCCGTGAATACTACAATCGCGGCAGGCGCCCGGCACCCTTTGTTCCTCGACCCTCGCGAGAAGAATGGACCCCGGCAGTCTTTGACTCATCCCGTTTGCTCGCGATTGCGCTTTGGCGGCCGTGTTTTTGGGCCTTCTCTGCTGTTCCTATCGTAGGCTCTGGCTGCCGTCCATTCGCTTTGGCCGCCGTCCATAGGCTTTGGCTGCTGTCCATTACCTTTCGCTGCCGTGCCAATCCATTTTGGCTGCTGACCCTGAAGGCTTTGGCTGCCATCCCCAGAAGCTTTGGCTGTCGTTCCTCGAAGCTTTCGCTGCCGTTTCCATCCCAAGCTTTGACTGCCGTCCGATTACTAGGCTTCAGCCGTCCTATTCCGACCCATTCATTCTTCCTCTTTCGATTGTCCCTTTTCGAGCAGCCTAGCCTGCGCTCTCTTCTTTCCCTCGCACCCGACCTTATCCTCGCACTATTCCTTTTCCCTCGCTCGCGCCTTTCCCTCCGAGTCACGGTCGTGCCTTTCCCTCTGAACCTTCGCGCCGTTCCCTCCGAGTCACGCTCGCGTCTTTCCCTCTGAACCTTCGTGCCGTTCCCTCGCCTTCGCGCCCTTTCTCTTTTGACAGAGCCTCGTCTTCTGCGCAACCCTCGCCAACAATCCAGACCCTGAGGCAGTCCCCCGATACAGTTCGTCTTCATTGACATGCACTCGCTTCATTTCCCTCGCGCCTCGCCTCATATCATTCAAGGTATTCAACGGACCGCGCCTGATATTCACCACCATGCCTCACCTGACACGACCACCGTTGCTACGCTCTTTTGTCTGAACTGCCTCCCTTACGTTTATCGACTGCACGCTACGTTTATCGACTGCCTGCTACGGTGATCGCCTGCCTGCTACGTTCATCGCCTGCCTAAGCTTCATCCCACGCGGTTGATCGGCTCCCACAATCCTGCGCTCTCCCTTTGTCTTTCGCCTTCCCTTCATGTCGACAATCCCGCCCGTTAGTCAAGTGGACAACCCCGCCTCGCCGCAAACGACCGGACGTCACTTACGTGCAGCGCGCACCACTGGGCCAGCGAGCCTCAATCAGCTTCATCGCGCATCATCAGGCCAGCTTCATCGCGCATCAGGCCAGCCGCGTCGCGCATCAGGCCACCTCCGCTGCGCACAGCAGGCCACCTCCGTCGCCCATTAGGTCAGCTTCATTGAGCTGGCCAGGTACGAGTTCTTCGACCAGGGTCCAGTCAAGTCACGGTCCCTCGACGCGACTGCGCGCGCTGCGCAGGGCGGCCTTTGCGCAGTGGGTGGCGTGCCGCTGTTTGTCACTCTGTTTGTCAAGCCACGCTCGTCTGTTTGTCCCTCAGTGCCGACCCACGATGCCGACCCTGTTTGCTCGTCGGCCCCATCCTCGTCGGCATCCTTCCTCTGTTTGCTCGTTGGCATCGACTCTCTGTTTGTCACCCCATCCACCGATGTTTGTCCCTCGCCGCCACTTATTCCGATTTGTTTGCCCCCTTGTGACACGCCCGTGACGCGCCACCCCGTTACCCGCCGCGCCTTCATCCCGACCCTGCCCTCCTCCCGACCCTAGCCTGAGTCCCGATCCTTGACCGCTTCCCCGAGCCCCGACTCCGGCCGCCCCGCTGCGCTTCATCGACGGAACTTGCTAGCACTGTGCTCATTGCCGCCCGACATCGAGTCAGCCTCATCCGACGTGAAGTCTTCGCTACCCTGGACTCGCTGCTACCCTGCTCACTGGCCGCTACCCTGCTCACTTACTGCGCTCATCACCGTCAACGAAGCCCATCACACCGTCGCCGCCTCGCTCTCTGCCCAAATTGCTCGCCTTGTTTATTCATTCATTGTTGCTTGTTGACATCCCCAATTGGGTAATTCCATCCATCCTATTGTCGTCCCCCCACGTTTTGCTCCCTTCGTGCGGTTGGCGCGCGTTCTGCTCCCTTCGCGCAGTTTGCGCACATTTTGCTCCCTTCGCCGCTTATTATTTTGTGGTCATTGCGCTCCCGCACACAATAAATTGATCGGCGTATTTCCGCAATCCTCGGACTTCTGGGATCGGTGCGGAAATTTGCGTGCGTTTATTGTTCGCGCGCGGAATTAGGCTCGTGAACCGCGAACCGTCCTCCTTCATGTCGGCGCGTCGAGGAGCCTTCGAGCATTGCTGCCTTGTCGTCGTCGAGAAAGATCGAGCTCGGGAGGGTCATTGCACGTTGCCGCTAATGAGCGGACGAGCCCGGCGACGACCCCCGCGTCAAGGTGGGCGCGGTTGCCGGCACCGGGTACCGACCCAGTACCGGGTGGAAGTGCGCCGCCGTCGACGTTGACGTTCACCCAGCTCACCCGGACGCCCAAAAACGAGAGTGGGTGTGCTGAAGATAGACATTGAGGTACGAGGCTGACGGCATCTCTGACGGTCCTCGTAGGATTTCGGCGGCGCTCTCGCCTGAGGATGACGGCGCGTTCCCCCTCCCAGGTATGACTCGACCTCGGTCAGGACGAACCGACTGTACTCGGGCACGACGAACTGCGATAGCATTGCATGTCCGCCGCGCGAGCATACAAACGATGAGGCGTGTATACATTGACAAGCAACGAGGGTCACCATACAAACAATGCTCGAGTTACGAGGGTCGCACGACCAGGTCCAGCTGCACTGAACCTCAAGCATACAGCGCTTACGACGGGGTCTAGCACACCACAGCGTTCATTACTATCAAGCATACAACGCCTGCGACGGGGTCCAGCTCACAGCGAGGATATGCACAAAACCAGCATACGCGGCCCAGCGCAGGGGCAAACACACGACTAGCAAGCGACCTACCGTCCTCGCGCGCGGTAACCTGCGATGCTCGCGGGTGACAACGTCTTGGTACTGTACCCACGGCTTTCATACAACATCCTCTGCGGACAAACGACCAGCACGCGTATAGGACCGTCGACCAGCACCCGAGTACGTACATTTATGGCAACCACGCGAGTATCACAACCACGCGCAGACAACGCGCACACGACCTACGCGTGTCCGGAGGACCTGTCGGTGCGTGGGCGCATACAAACACGCAGGACCGTGGGTACAACGAACATACCGCTCACCCTGCAACCGTTGAATAGCTGCTGCGTGTCGCGTACTTCACGGCGCGTCGTATATGTCCGTATACGGCTGCTCGTACCCATGGACCGGCTGGTGCGCTGGTGAGTCTGATAACAACACGGTCAGTGGCCGCTGGCTGCAGGCGCAGCAGTCGGAATTCACCATGACTTCTCGGCACCCTCCGGCGCGCATTCATCGCAGGTCCTGCATAGATTCGGTACCTCCCTTGCGCTCGGGACTATCAGTGTAGTCGGTACGTTCGGCGGTTCAGTGTACTTGATACGTCCGGCACTTCCTAGGTACGTCCGATAATCCATTGAGTTCGGTACGTCGGGCCTTCCCAGTCTAATACATCGCCTGATGGATCTCACGAGTGTATGCTGTTTGATGAATCTGTGCAGAATACAACGTATTCCGCCTCGCGCGCCAATATAGCACGCCACGTACTTCGCGATAGCTTGCCACGCCGTTCAACATAGCCTACCGCGCGCATCATCCCGACCACGACACGCATCAGGCCTACCACACCCTCGAAGCTTCAACATAGTCCGCCCGCGCATCAACATAGCCCGCCACGCGCGCACCCTCGGGGGCGCGCTATCAGCGCGTCCCTTGAGATTCCCTCTCGCGGTAAGGTCCGTGGCTGTTCGCAGCATATTCAAGGTTTGTCTGCGCTGTCCGCGGTATGCTCACGGCTCTCCGGGCGTCGGGAAGGTCGGAATTGGTGCGCCTATATTCAGGAAGCGTGATGTGCTTACTGTGTATAGTTTACTGTGTATAGTCGGTTGGTCAATACATGTCGGCAGTTCCTTCGACTGCGCAACGGGAAGCCCTCATTCATGGCGGAAGCCCAAGTGAGTGTCGGTGATCCTTATGGCGGCAGTCCTAATAAACACTTCTCTCGCCTAGCACTGCAGCCCGGTCCCTCGGCCGAGTGTGATTGTCGCGCGCGGCCGAGGGCCTCGGGTAGGAGTTAGCTCGAGCGCTTCAAAGGAGGCGCTCACAAATCCCTGGAAGCGCTGGAAGTCTCGTTAAGCGCCTAAGCAGAGTATAATTGAACACAATTAGATCGTCTCGTAATAAACCAGCTCTTCCATCGAACCAGAGTACGACTTCCCTTGAACCGGGACGACGATCCCCGCTAAGCGCCGCAGGAAGGAGAAGGGGCGGAGCCGCGTACGAGAAGGGTGGAAGGTGAGTCCGCGAAGGTATGTATGGCATGACGAGATCGGCAGGCTGAGCTCCGAGGGCGGTGGCGGCGGGATATGAGGGAGGTGGCCAGGAGGCGGACAATGGCAACGTGCGCAGACAATGCGCAGGCGAGCCGTAACAATACAACCGCAATTGCGGTGGCGAGTCGGCTAAGACTACGGAGGAAAGGTGTCCGTGAATACTGCGGCGAGAAATCTGCTCTCAGGTAACGAGGAGGGAGTCCGTGACCGTAGGAGGCGGAAATGAAAAGCCAGGCAGGCTGGTGGTTCGAATTACTGGGAATGGCCATGAACTGATGAATAGCCTTCATTCAGTCTGATCCTATGTCGCAGGCTTTACGACCTAGAGCCACAGCACGCGCAAATTGATGAAGGCCCTGTCAGTGTCAAGAGGTCGCAGGTTGAGCACGACCATCCTCAAAGGCAGCTGAAGTTGCCCTTCTCACCTGTCGCGCACGTCTCACGCACCCGCCTGTCCGCACGCTGGTAGGCCCAGGCCACGTCGCGCAAGCAAAAAAGCAATCAACGCCCCCCGTCGCGGCGCAACGAGGGTGGCAGACACCTCTCATACTTTAGCGACGCGTCGTCCCCCGCAAAGCAACACGCACGCACGCGCAGTCCAGCCCCCGCCCTCTATGCGGCGCGCAGCGCCCCCTTGGCGCGGCGGCAACGAGCAGAGTTTACCTCCGCGGAACGTTTTTTCGGAGGTCACGTTCGGGAGGAACCCGCGCGCTCGCGAGCTGGTACGCATCGGGGGCGCGGGCTGGGAGAGACTGGGGCGCATGTGCTGAGAGGAATTTGGCGAGTCAGCAAGTCAGCTCTGCACGGGGGTCGGGGAACTGGGGCGCGTGGGCGGGGGCAGAGAATTAGAAAGGTAGTCAGCGAGGGTTATGGGGCGCGCATAGCTCGGAATGGCATCATGGGGGCGTAAGCGGAGGAGTATGGGGTGCGCGGAGAGGCGGAGGAGGGCGCGGAGAGTGTGTATAAGCAGGAAGTACCGCAGCACGTTCGACGTCCTTCACGGACCCCGCGCCACCCTGGCTCAGCGCGCGGTTCGCACCCCATTGCGGAACTAGGAAGGTATCGCAGGGTGAGACTTCATCTGGGTCCTAATCTCGGCGCGCTCTGGGGACTACGCGAAGCATCGGAGGGTAGCTCAGAAATAGGATTGCGCAAGCAGAGGTGGGATGCTAACGAGCGCCACGGGCGCGGCCTTTGAGGCCTGAGTCAGCCGTCAGGTATTGGAAGTTGGGCTTTCGGCAGTTGCCGAGCGCCACAGTTGTACATACGCCACGAATGACGGTGGCACGCTGCCTTTGCTGAGTACGACCATCGCAGTCTTCAGAGCGCGCTGAGGAATGCAAAGGCCACAGGACTAGAGAGATCGAGGGCGTCCTTCCCGCCGTGGCCAGCGAAGGTTTGCCTCCTGCGGTTCCTGCGTTCGCGGCTGTGGGCACTTGGCAGGGGTCCGGCAGGCGAGAGGGTTCTGGCAGTCGTTCTCGCTGAGTAAACGTGTGTCCTTCGCCGAGGTCGTAACTGAAAGCTGTTGGCGAAGACGAATGAAGGGGACGTCTTGGGCATGGAAGTACGCAGAAGTGAGTCATTAGGGTCCCTCAAAGCTCGTTTCGTGTCTTCGTATTTTTCCTGTGCGCAAAGGGAAAAATCTGAAAAAGGTACCGTTTGGCGGGGAAAACGGGCGAGAATCCTGTTCGACACAGCCACATGTCCTTCCTCTGTGTTCAAACCTCTGTTCAGAATAATCGAATTCTTCCTTTTCTCGCGAAAAATCACTCGAAAAGGCCGAATCCCGCGCCAAAAGTTCTGTTCGAAAGAGCCGAATTTTTCCTTTTCGCGAAATTCCGCCAGGTTTGAACGACCCTATTGATGATCGGCGGGCAGGGGAGTCGTGACGAAAAACACGAAAGTGAAAGTCATCCGCGCTAGTGCGAATCTGAAACATGCGACTTTCGCTGGCGAAAGTGATCCTCGGCACCTGCCGAACGTACTTGATTTACACGATTCGCTAAGCTGTACAGCGGCGCATACGGTATCAAGGCGAGGAGTGCTGTGTTAATTATGACTATGTATACATTTCGCAAGTGTAGTCGATGTATCTCTAAAAAGCAAAGGCGGGGCGTCGGGGAAGGGCGAGCTGGAAAGGGCGAGCGCGGCAGTCGATGTGTGGATGGTGTCGTGGGACCTCAGGCTAGTCATGTTCGAGCTCGTTTTCATGCGCGAAAAGACGTGGCGGGTGCGCTGTTTGTGCGGTATATGGGCTTTGCGAGTCATTGCTACGATTACACCTTCAGCGAGGGAGAAGGAGAGTGTCTGTCACGCACCCAGTCCATTGTGCCCGGCTAGGACCTCAGAGATCCATGAAGACCGCTTGTCCGTCATGGAGGGGTACTATAATGTAAGGCGGGGGCGCAGAGGACGATGAAAGCGACGCCAACATGCGGGTAGGAGGCAAGGATGATAGGCGCCGGCTGCAGCGCGTGCGGCCATCCCCGCCACCGGATTAAGTAATCCGCGAAAGTCAATTCGGCGGCGACTTTCACTTTCGCCGCGGACGGCACTTACTCACTTTCCCACTTTCACTTTCGTGTATTTCACCTATACCCCGGGCAGGGTTTGAGTGATCGGGGAAGGTTTAGGACCAGGTCACGGTCGAACGAGACACGCGGTTCGAATTCTGGCATCGAGGACTCGAGGACGATGGCGGCAGAAGATAACCTGAAGATATGAGATTAGATGTCGAGAGGCGGGGAAGGAAGCAGATTGAAAGGTAGATAATCAGGACGACTCTGCACCGCCTCCAGGTGAGCTGGGTAGCTGACTGGCACGGGGTCATCTCCGTAAATTCCAGGAGGACTCGAGGCCGCTCGAGCGCAAACCCTACGCCCTCTGCACACCTCGAACGTCCACGAATCCCTCGTGAATGCGATGTTCTACCCAGTTCTCATGAGCTGCCGATGGCGGCAAGTATGGCAATGGAGAGCGTTTCAGCTTCCTCATACCAGGGGACTGTAACACCATCTTCCCTCCTGGTGAGCAGTGTTCGTCATAGGTCGATAGCCGATGCATCGCTTGCCCTCGCAGCAGGCAATTCAGACGTCGCCTTGCCCTTGGTCCTGATGGAACATACGGCGCGGCTTCCTATTCGACTTCCCTTTCTCGTCCTCGAGATCCGATTGTTGATCAGTGACCCATTAGGTAGGTGCATAAGCGTGGTGCGCCGCGCCTTCTTCATATCGCGCTCAATCAAGAGACAATGAGTTCCATTCGGAGACAAAGCAGTTATCTGAGCCTAACGCGAAGCCTATCGCCCCCGCATCGCAATACGTCTCCAGGGCGGTCGGCGGGTAGTGGGAGCTCGGGGCGCGTAGAGGAGAGGGTTCCTGGAAAATTGACAGTGAACTCCCGCCTTCGCGACGAGCGGAAGTAACAGAGGGCATCGTGAAGAGGCTGCGGTCCTCGGTCGACAAGATGACTTGGCGAACCGGTGGACGAATTGGTTCGGGGGAGGCTCGGGTACGGGGTAAGCACTGCGCAGGGAGGGAATGTCGAACTTTGAAAGGGCCTCGGCGCAGATAGAGCTCGAAGACGAGGAGGGCGATCTTGCATCTGTCAGCCGAGGTGTACAAAGACTGAATAGAGAGCGAAACAGGGACGACTTGGGAGGGCACGAGCAGGAGGACGCTTACTCGAAGCGGACGACAAAGAGCGGTGCCGTCGGGGAGAAGAAAGGAGGCGGTAGGCTCACCTCGGGCACGTTACAACACCGGCGAGGTGAGCCGGTCGTTGAGAGTCCAGAGCGCGCAAATTCGGCGTGAAAACAGGGCAGCTGGAAAGAGTCGAATAGGCGTAGGTTGGGAGACATATGCGCGTGGAAGAATAGCGCGCGGATGTCGAGGAGGGAGGCAACGAGAGGCTGCGATCTGTCGCGGGACGAGTGCCTCCCCGATAGGTGGGTCCAAGTTGAACATGCAAATGCACGTGCAACGGTGCCGGGCGACCTGGCCCCGTTCAATATTGGTCTCCGGTGAGTTCGGGATCGACACGGCCTGCAAAGGAGCGCGAAAAGACGCACAAGGGAGGCACACTAAAGGGCGGAAGCATAGACGTTGGAAGATGAGCGTGACTCACAAGGATCCTCCAGGGCGCGACCGGCGGAAATTGAGCAGGTCCTTGTTTGTGGGTGTTGATTCGCCTCCGATTGCCGAACTTCCACGACCAGTCACCGGCGGCGCGTCTGCGGTCTCTCTGTTGCGGTCAGCGTCAAGGACGGACCCGTCGTCGCCGTAGCGCCTGCTGCTCTCGTGTATCTGGATACAAACTGCGTCTCTGGCCGGTCAGCCAAGCTTTCGCTGTCTCCGAGTCCGACTGAGCCGCAATGTTCTCCGCGATTAATCAAGCCCTGAATGGCCCTCGGCGGATGGTGCGTGGCCTGCCGTGCTTCTCAGCGCGTACCTGACCCTCCATCGCAGCTGTGGACTTTCTCCGCCGTGCTCGCAGTGGCTGGCGGCGTCATGTACAAAGCCAAGCAATCTGTCGACGCGCGCCGCAAGGCAGATCTGGAGGCGTTCCGAGCTGGTGAGCTGCCCTATCTCCTGCTTCTTGGAGGCTTTCGGGCTGCATCGGACGACTTGACGGGCGCTGAGGGGACTTGGCGGCGCTGAGCAGGTCGGGAGGATCGTGAACGACGGCACTAGCGATGCCGTTATGACGCGTGACATGTCGCGCGCAGTCTGTCTGTCCTGCTTCGCGCCCTCCTTTCATCAGCAGGAATGCCTTTCGACGCAGTGCTGACGCGTGCATCACAGAGCAAGCCGCCAAGATACGCGAAGAGCGCGCAAGAGCTGCAAATCCCTAATGATAATGCATCCCTGCTTTCTTCCACATCTCCTATCGCCGCCGCGACTGTTCTGTGAACCAGCAGCTCTTTCTGAGCCAGCAATCGAGCTCAAGTCATCGCCACTCAGGCCCTTCCTCCAGCCTCAGTGAAGCATCGTTGACCAGATGGCCGCGCGTCGATGACCCGTCGCAAGACGGGCGCTGCAATCGGCTCGCGCGCATCTGCATAACACGCGCGGTGCCCTCGTCGCTCAATATCTTCAGTGACAGACCCTTGCGCGCGTCTCAAACCGCGTCAACCGAACCAAAACAACCTCAACTACGAGAGCCTCCGTATGTCCCGTGAAAGTCTCGTGCCGCCATATACCCCCGTGACGTATGAATCTGCGCCCTCCTGCCATCACCATCGACAGTTTAGGAGGCGTTTTGCGTGTTCAGCTGCTCGGAAGGAAGTCCATTAGTCTCACTACCTGTCGCGGATTGGGGCCTTCGGGCTTGCATATATAAACACTGTTTCTGTCATCATCGTCCCTTTTCCCGCCCACTTCGAAGTCTTTGCGAGCGTGCCACAAATCAATCGCTCTCCATCTTACTCTATCCAGCGTTCCTATACAATGTCGCACGTCCCTACGGGTCAGCTTCCTAGGTCGGCGCCCGGAGCCGGAGCTCCTCCCTCAGGGATGGGCAAGGTGCGTCTTCCGTTGTTCTCGTGCTACGCGTGCTCATCATCCGTACTTCCAGGCATTTGTTGTAGGCGGTTCGGCCGTTGCACTCTTGCTGGGTTCGTGGATATACAGCCAACATCACGTCCAGAAACGCAATGGAACGCGCAACACTCGTGAGTCGCACGTTCATCTCCGCCGCGCCCTTCCATTGTCCTTCCTTGCGTCCTGCATTCCTCCGTGCGGGCGAGTTTGTTCGCCGTCCGCAATAATGATGTAGCAGCCTCGGTGCCTTGTCCAGCCACGCCTTTTCCCGCGTTTCCCTCGCGCGTGCTATCTCGAAGTGCGCCGCAGAATCACTCGCATACTCACGCTTTTCTTGCAGACGAGTTCGTCTCGAAGTACGGCGGGCGGAACAATGTGATGCTCGAAGGCGCGCCGACGACTCGCGTTCCTCCCAACCTTGTCACGGCCGAGGAGCGCGGCAAGGTCCACTATACCATCCCCCAGTTCCTCGCGTCGGACGACCCATCCCCCGAGCGCCGTCGCATGCAGCCTGCTCCCGGCCGTGAGGCGTACGGCCGCGCGTATACGAAGAAGGGCGATATCAACGGACCTCCCAACGTCCCCCTCCCCAAGCTTGACTCGCCGGCGGACGTCGTCTGAAGATACGACGACTGAATGCCTGTCCGTGAGTGCCCCTTCAAGGGCTTAGCTCGGAACCGCCCTGCACAACGTGGCTGCTCGAACGTGGTCTGTATTGGTGTTGGACGATGGAAGTCTGTATTTTTACCTGCAAGGTTTATTGTTGTAAGATATCGGTAGCATACGCTGGAGGAGTTCTGTACGTAGTCGGGATACACAGATGGATTATCGGATGGATAAAGCTGCCAGCACGCACCCCACGCCGCCGCCCTATCGAGGTGGCTGGACGACATCTGTGCGCCCATCGACCGGTTCGCCGCAGAACTGGAAGTTCATCAAGCAAAATGAATGGCTGACGGGGGGAAGGCGCGGGTCGTCCGTCGGCTCGGTCGCGGTGGGGCGGCTCGACTTGTTGATGTCGGCGTCGGACGTGGGAGTGATGTCATCCTGCCAAGCTGACGGTCGATGAGCCCGGTGACGATGGGCCCGATGGCGTGCAGCCCAGGCGTGGCGGCATCGCAGGTCCTCGTTGCTCTCTTCTTGCCATCATGCCGCTCGGATACCAGTGAGTTGCGGTAGGCTTCGTACCTGTGCGTCGTGGCTGACGGCGCGGACAGCTTGCAAGGGCCCAGGGTGACGCGTGAGTAGGACGTTCCTCGTCATGGTCAGGGGCGGCGCGCGCGAGGGGGAGGGGAAGGGCACTGCGCGCTTGACGACGCGTCCTTGACGAGGTTGAGCGCGAGCAACAGTAGGGACTGACGCCTTGAGCATTAGACGCCCACAAGCGCCATACAATCATCCCCGGCTTCCTCTACGTGACCTTCATACATATGCGGCCGCGCTTTCACGTGCAGCTCGGAAGGCATGTCAACATCCACTGAGCAGAAACAGAAGCGCCTGCACTGAGTAAACCTCGGTGAGTACCCTGTCGATATCGAGGGACCGAGGAACTCACGACGTACCTTGCGCAGTGCAGCGCGAAGCGCCACCTCCGCGCGCTGCCCAGGATTCTCCATGTACGCCGGTGCCGTACCTTGCCTCGCATAGGACACGTTCCCGCCATATCTTCGAGGCCCCTGGATATCTTCAGCGCCTCGGTACCATATCTTCAGGACCCTACTCGCATGTTGAAGGGACCCTATAACTTAGTACGCCATATCTGCGGCGCTGCTCTTCAGTATTATCCCCGGACGCTCCCGCCATACACACGATGTTGAATCTTGGTCCCCTTCTCGCCCGCACATGTATCGATCCGACGTCGGACTGGGTTCTCTCTTCTCTGTTGTACTATCTCTTGCTTGTGATACTGATACTGCGGTTGTCGACTGAATAGGATAGCTGGGTACTTGCTGTGAAGAGATGGAGCCCCGTCAGCCCGTTGGGAGGGAAAGAATCAGTGTTCGCCGCCAGCTATTTCGGAAGTCTGCCGGCGAGCTAGGTTCGAGTCCCTCCCAGCCACACAAGCGTATCGTCTTCGGGCTTATCGCCTCCCGCGTTGATCCTCCCTAGCGCGTCATGAGCGTAGGCTTCGTGCGACGCGCGCAGTCATGAAGCATTAGAAGGGGGACCACGGCTGGCGACGCGATATCGGGCGCGCTAATGAATTGAATGGCGAGGGGCGCGTTCCCGCGGTGGACCCACAGGGCGTGGCGGCGAGAAGCTGGGATCCGCGACAGGGATGGCAGGTCGGGCGGCGGCGGGCACTGCGCCTGCGGGGGGAGGAGTGAGAGGGAGAAATGGGGGCGAAACTGGACACACACTGGCGGTCCGGCGGGGGCAGTAAGTGTCGGATGACTGGGACGGGGGTGACTAGGGAGCGAGATGGCGTGAGACGCGCTGCGCGGGGCAGGTAGAAGCCGGGGGTGCGAGCTTATAGGTGTGGGGAAGCGGGGGATGGGAAGGGAGCCTTGCGATGGCTGTCATATCGGGCGCTATACCAGTGAACTTGGTCGGTGATCAAGAAGATGGGGAGCGCGCTGTGAACCAGTTACGAGTCGGCTCGGTTGGGTGAAGGTTTGTCGGTGAATGTGAGGGTACGTACATGGGTATGACAGCACACGCTAGGGAAGGAGAAGCTGGGAAGGTTGCAAGGATAGGCGCGCGCGGTGACAAATGTCCATGATCAAGTTCAACTTCAACTGTGACTTTCTATCACCCGTGGGAAGGAATCCCGGTCCGCGTCCCGTCCGCCGATCGTCATTGATCCACCGATCACGAAGCAGCTTGCTTGTTTGGCGCGTTCAGCAAACTTCAATCTCTTCCTCCTTGCTTGCGGCCCTTACTTCGCTGAAAATGGGAAAGCGCAAGGCTTCGTCGAAGAAAGCAGAAGGCTCGCGCAAAAAGACGAAGATTGTCCACAAAAACCCAGATGATCTGCCCTGGAAGACTGTCAAGCGCCCGGTAGTCGCGGGGTTGGACGGCGACGATGGTATCCTGGAACTGGAGGAGGTGGAGGATGTGGAGGTGGTGTACGAGGAAACGGAAGGGGGAAGAGTCGCGCGATTCAATGTGAGTGTGATTGACGGGTATGGACGAGGGGGAGGACTGACACGAAGGAAGGTCCTACGCGCCGGGGGCGAAGACGAAGGCGACTTCGATATGAAGGAGATCAGCGGGTTAGAGGAGGAGATGGAGGATGATGAGGACGCCGATCAGGAGCCGTCACCATCAGAGTTGGGCGAAGGTCAGTTCGAGACTCATCATCCTTCCGAACGCCCTTCTCAATCTTGATGTAGCGCCTAACTTCGAGGGACTCGAGGAGGGATCCTCGGAATACCACGAGGTGACTCCTGAGGGTGATTACGAGGAATGGGTGCCGTTCACCCAGACAGGCTTAGCTGTGGACGAAGAGCCGAACGCGCTCGATAGTGAGCCTTCTCCTCTGCGCCTTCGATCAATTCTGACCGCCACAGCGCCCACATCATTGGAGGAATGGGAACCTTACGCGCTGCATCCCCAACTACTAAAGACACTGCAAGCGCGCAACTTCCTCAAACCGACACCCATCCAGGCCGCCGCCCTCATCCCCGCCCTTGCTGGTCGTGACGTCGTCGGTGTCGCTCAGACAGTGCGTTCATGTTCTACTTCACATCAGCACATCTCTCAACTCGTATCAGGGCTCCGGAAAAACCCTCGCGTACGGTCTCCCCATCCTCCACCATCTCCTCGAGAACCCCCACAAGTCCACGACCGGTGAGAAGCGCCCCGTCCGCGCCCTCATTCTCGCACCTACGCGCGAGCTTGCACTGCAAGTGTCCTCGCATCTGAACGCGTGTCTCAACACCGTCGATGAGGCGCCTGAAAGCAGGCCCGAGGCAGCTGAAGTCAAGTCTGACGCGCCTAGCAAGTCGGCGAAGAAGGGGAAGAAGGGTGGCAAGGGTGACAAGAATTCGGATGCGCAGACGAATGCCAAGAAGCCGCCTCCTCCGGTCAGCGTTGCCGCGCTCGTTGGAGGGATGTCACTGCAGAAGCAGAAGCGGATCCTGGGGCGCGGGGTGGATGTGTTGGTGGCGACGCCCGGGCGGTTGTGGGATGTCATCCAGGAGGTATGCAATTGAAATATGCTGGTTGTGATATGGCAATGCGTGGTCTGGTATGCTAATTTTCGAGTAGGATGACGACCTTGCGAGGAGTATCAAGAACCTGAAGTTCCTCGTCCTCGACGAGGCGGACCGCATGATCGAAGCCGGTCATTTCGCCGAGCTCGACAACGTCCTCCGGCTAACGCTTAGGGCTAACAAGTATGTTTTTCCTTCTACATTCCTTCTTTCCTTCCGCCATCCTTCCCTCCTCTCCCATCCCACCCCTTTGTCCTCGCCTCCCCTTCCTACTTACTGACCAACTCTTCACCACCAGAAACGACCAAATCCAGACCGAAGTTGGCGAGGAAGTCGAGGACGAACGCGAAGATGACGACGAGAACATCCAAGACGGTCTTCAGACCTTCGTCTTCTCGGCCACCCTCAGCAAGGATTTGCAGCGCAACCTCAAGAAGCGCAAGGCCCCCGGGAAGAGTCGCAAGCCGCGCGCAGCGCCTGCTTCGACGCTAGGTAAGTGCGCCACCAAATTTTTAACTGGCTCGGATGGGCGTCCGCTGGTTGTCCGTGGCATAGCCGCTCAGGCGATTGGTGTTGCTGCTCGGTCGTTAGGCGTTGCCGATCGTCCGCTAAGTTTACCGCATAAGCGACTAACTTTCCCGCTAGATGACCTTCTTATGCGTCTGGACTTCCGCGACGAAGAACCAGAAGTGATCGACCTGAGCCCGAAGGGCGGCGTGGTCTCTACACTGAAGGAGAGCAAGGTTGAGTGTGTGGTGTCGGATAAGGTCCGTCTGGTTAATGTTTTTTTTCGAGGTACAACTAACATTTCGTGTTCATCCAGGATGTGTATCTGTATTACTTCCTATTGCGCTACCCTGGGCGATCGCTTGTCTTCCTCTCCGCCATCGACGGTATCCGGCGTCTACTACCCCTTATGGAACTTCTGGAGATCAAAGCGTTCCCCCTCCATTCCCAACTCGAGCAAAGGCAACGATTGAAAAACCTGGATCGGTGAGTTCCTTGTATACCTTAGTAGCGGAACCTACCGACCCATGATCCACTAGGTTCAAGTCGACGCCGAACTGCGTACTCCTCGCGACGGACATTGCCGCGCGCGGACTGGACATACCCGCGGTCGACCACGTCCTACATTACCAGATACCGCGCTCGGCCGACGCGTACATCCACCGGAACGGCCGCACGGCGCGCGCCAACGCGGCGGGCTTCAGCATGCTCATGTGCGCGCCGGATGAGCGCAAGGTGGCGCGCTCATTGCTCAACAGCGTCGGGAGGCGTAAGTTCCTTAGTCGAGGATCGGTGGTCGTCAAGGGGCTTACGCTTACGCTCGGTTCTCTGTAGAATTTGACGACATACCCGAGCTCCCTGTGGAGCGCAGCCTCTTCGACAAGCTCAAGGCGCGCATCCAGCTCGCAAAGCAGATTGATACGGCGCAGCACCGCGTGAAGAAGGAGAAGCACGAGCGGAAGTGGATGCGCGAGGCCGCGGACGCGATGGAGGTCGAGCTCGACTCGGACTTCATGTCGTAAGGGCGGGCTATCATGTGCGCGGCACCGTTTACTGATGTTGCTCTTCTAGCGACTCGGAGAGCGAAGCGCCGAGCAAGCGACAGAAGAAGGCGGCAAATTCGAAGACGGCAGCGCTCAAGGCGCAGCTCAAAGAGCTGCTAGCTCAGCCACTGGTCGCTCGTGGCGTGTCGACGAAGTATATCACTTCGGGGAGTCGGCCCATTGTTGACGACTTATTGGCGGGAGAGAGTGCGTGTTGTCTTGGATGGTTCTCAGCAATGGCTAACGATGGTTCTTGCCAGGCAATGAGTCGCTCATCGGGCTCAAGAAATCGGAGGCGCGCAATGACCTTGTTCATACCAAGAAGAAAAGAAAGCAGCCGTCATGATTAGGTAGTATTATGTGACGCATTCACGCCCTTGCGAATATCGCCCTTGCAAGCCACCTTCAGCCACATTCGGCAAGTAGTGCACTCATCTATATGCACAGACAAAGGGCTCGAACTAATATAGCAGAAATGAAGCGCGCGTGCATTCATCATGAAAGCCACTGCATCGCCTGGAATGTTGCTTTTGTCTGGCGTTCATTTCGCTACGCGGCGTTGTCGCAGCGCCTTTTGCGTATTCATGAATCTTGTCGTGCATCAGGTCTGTGGAATGTGGCTTTGACCAGCGAGTGGCACTCAGGTGATTCATCTCCGAAACATAAACACCGACTTTAAAAGGCGTTCACTCGGCTTTCTCGTTCCCCCCGTTTCCCTCTCCACCCACGCCTTGCTTCTTATTGCGCTCACATCTCCGCCTCTCAACGAGAAATGCCCTTCTCCGACCTCCCTCAGGAGCTTCACAATTCGATCTGCGATGTCGCAGAGCAAGACAGCCTGGCTCGCCTTGCATTGACCAGCAAAGCCTGCTACGACTCTGCCAATCCAGTTCTCTGGAGCTATGTCTGGACGCTCAACGCTCTCCTCAAACTCATGCCAGCGGATGCGTGGAATGGTGCGTATAGTGATGGCATCGTCGCTCATGGGCTTATGAACCATCAACTGCAGGAATGAGCGTTGAGGACTACGGAAAACTGGAGAATGTACGTTTGCACCTGCTGTGACTGACGACTTTCTCATGCTCATCTCTTCCCGCAGCTCCCGGCCGACCAAATCCCCTTGACCGCCGATCACTGGAAGCCTGCCTATAAGCTCTCCTCGTTCGTCAAGGAGCTCTCGCTAGATCGCATTCCGCAAACGATCCTGCGAAGGGTTGCCGGTTGTCCCCCTCCTGCCACTCTTCTGCCATCCTTGCGCAAATTCTTTATCCTCCTCGACGACCAGCAGCGTCTCTTACTTCTTAGGGGACAAGGTGACCTGCTCGCCGACTACCTCAAGTTCCTCCAGGCCATCATACCGTCCAACCTCCAGCAACTCATCCTGAAGAACTCGCTCGTGCTCGCTGGCATCATGGATCACTGCACGCAAATCACTAGTCTTGCTATCGAAGACAGCGGAAGCCTACCCGACGCCTTCTACGCGCATGCCCGAGAATCCCTGCTTCAGTCCCTTCCACGCTGCCAACATCTGACGATGGTCAACCTCCTCCTGCCGTTCTCTCGCCACCCGGTAGTGATGGAGGTCCTCTCAACGTTGCCGGCTCTATGTATCGTCAGGGCTGGTTTCAGCGATTTTGAGGGCAAGCCATGGTATGGTCGCCCTCCGAAGTACGCTCAAGACGCGTTTCCTGCTCTGCGAGAACTCGAACTGGTCAACATGACTCTCGAGGACGCGACAGCCATCATCGAGACCGGTGATAAGCGACCCTTGGAAAGCATCTCGGTCGCAACTGCGCGGTCGACGGGTCCCGAAGCCCTGTATGCGCTAGCAACAGCCCTGCGGCGCTACTGCGATCCAAAGTACCTTCGCCAAGTGATGTTCACCACATGCACGTACGAGCGGAACCCGGCTCTGTGGCCCAGAGACCCCACGCCTTTCAGCTTCGAACATATCGAGCCTCTCACCGCTTTCCCCAACGTCGAAGTCGCCTGCCTCTGCACGTCCAGCGAAATCCGCATCACGCCGGCTGAATGGGAGCACTTGGCGCAGTCTTGGCCTCAGCTTCGTCGGCTCGACTGCCTCACCTACGACTTCGACATGGCCGGCCAGCCAGTCTTGTCCTTGGCGGCGCTTGCTTTCTTTGCGAAGTTCTGCCCTAATATCGAGGAGATTTGCGTCCAACTTGACGCGTCGACCATCCCGCCCATGCCGTCATCAGATTCTGACGGGTCCGAAAATCGATGCGTGCGTCTCGCAGCAGCGGCACCGTGCGAGATCTCCCGTGCGGAGGACGTTGTCGAATTTTTGCGGTCGGCATTCGGGAATGTCACTGTCAATCTCCTTTACTTCGACAAAGCGAATGAGATAGGAGATGAGCAGCTCCGTCGGAGGGAAGAGCAATGGGATTTAGTCAGGTCACTGACGTCTGGCAAGCGACCGCAACCAAATGAGGACATGGTATGGGACGAGGCTGCTCAGGCTTCTAATGTGCAGGGTCCGTAGTTGGGAAGACTGATATAGACATACTCGAGCGAATGGCACATGGTAGTATGTGGGAGGTTAATTTGTATCGTAGAAAGGATATAGAGCTTCATGTTATGCGACATACGAGTTTATTGCGCCGAACAAGTCGACGCAGGTTCAAGCGCTCAAGCGAACCTCAGTCTGAGGCTTGAGACAGAGTTCGTGTCAGACGCAGACGATGCTAGCGCTTCTGGATCTACGCGAGCCGCGAAGTCATGGGGCGAACCTGACATAGAACTGGAGGACGAGCGGGTGGCCTGTCACGGTAACGGACATAGGTCACAGCGGAAAGTTCCGCTAGTTTCAACCGGCGCTCGCTCTTGTCGTTATGACCGGCAATGCTGCACTTTTGTCTGGCCTTTGCGTGTGTCGCTCTTGACCGCGCCAGCATGGTCCTGATTCTGTTTGTTCGCTGCGCTTCGTTCTTCTGTGCGGACTGTCAAGTGATCTAACTCCGAAACATAAACACTGTCTTCAAAAGGCGACTTCGCGCCGCCGCCATTCGTTGTCCCCATCCCTGTTCCTACCGCTAGTCTCTTCAAAATCGACAAAACATGTCCTCATCCCCCGTCGAAGCACTGCCTTTCTTTCGTCTCCCACAGGAGCTGCATAACTTGATATACGAGGACTTGGAGAAGAGCGACCTAATCAACGTCGCATTGGCTAGCAAGGCCTGCTACGACTCGACGACCCCGCTTATTTGGGAGAATATAAATGGCCTCGACGCCATTCTCAATCTCATGCCAGCGGATGCATGGGAAGGTGCGCCCTGAGCCGTCATCATTAGTGAACGCTTATAGACTGCTCGATGCAGGCACGAAGGTCGAAGATTATGTGGGCCTGTATCAGGTCCGTCATTTCCTTGGTGGCTTTTCGTCTTTTGTGCTTACATTCCTTTGCAGCACCCTATCATCGAAACTCCCTTGACCGTGGACGATTGGGCATCTGTATCCAAGATCTCACCCTTCGTGAAGAACTTCTCTCTGGGGGTAATTCCGGTGCCTATCTGGGGCAGGGTTGCCAACTATCCGCCCTCCACCACCATTCTGCCATCTTTGCGTCGGCTCTGCTTCCACGGCGAACAAGGACGATTGTCCGGTTTTCAACAACCCTGGTGTGATAACCTTATAGCCGGTCAGGTCGAGTGCCTTCGAGCGTTTGTCCCGCATGACCTCCAGGAACTCGAGCTAAAAGATTCACTTGCTTTCGTCAGCATTCTGAATCACTGCTCGCAGATCACCAGCTTCACCGGATCGGATCGCCGCAGCTGGGACGACAAGGACCGTGACGTAACTTACGAGCGCGCGCAACTAAACCTAGTTCAATGCCTCTCTCGCTGCGAACTTCTGACGAAAGTCACGCTCTCCCTGCCGTTCTCTAACTTCTCGGCGACAATGGAAGGCCTTGCGACGCTGCCTGCTCTGGATTCTCTGACGATGAGCATCGACAGTTGGAGCGTAGAAAAACTGCAAGGAGACCCTCCGAAGTACCATCAACACGCTTTTCCCGCTTTGCGAAAGCTCGAACTCGAAAACCTGCGGTACGAGGACGCGGTAGCTATCCTTGAGTCTGGCGGCGGGCGTGCATTGGAAAGCATCACGGTCGTGACCTTCAAACCTGAGGCTCCCACGGCCTGGTATGCGTTAGCGACAGCGCTCCAGCAGCACTGCGACCCAGAGCACCTCCTTGAGGTCTACCTAACGCAGTATGCTATCGAGGGGCAGGTTCTGCAAGGCCGACGTGGGGAAACCCCTCCGTTGCTCTTCGATCACATTGCGCCTCTCACCAAGCTCTCTCGTCTCAGAGTCGCCCGCTTTGGCACGTCTGGCGATATACACATCACGGACGAGCAATGGGAACGCCTTGCGCAGGCCTGGCCTGAACTTCGCCAATTCGAGTGCCTCGCCTACGACCTCATCCCGACCACCCAGCCCGCCGTCGCTTCTCTCGCGACTCTCGCATCCATCGCAAAGTTCTGTCCGGACATCGAGGAAATTTGCCTGCAGTTCGACGCTTCGTCCATCCCGCCCTTCCCGTCAACGCCCGCCGATCCGTTCAATCGACCTACGATTATCGCGATAGCCGCACCGTGCGGGATCTCGCGCGCGGAGGACGTCGTCGAATTTCTGCGGCGGGCGTTTGGAAATGTCACGGTGAATCAGGCATTTGCATGGGTATGGGTTACGTGGGAATCACTGGAGGAAGATGGGGGGAGTGAACAATGGAACCTAGTCAGGTCTCTGACGTCCGGCCAGCGACCGCTATATTGGAACATAGGTGGTGATGCTCCTGCTGCCACGTAGTTGGATGGGTACATGAAGCAGCAGACAGAAGGGGAATGCAGGGGAACGCAGCGGATGGGGCGTCTGGCGCGGCGAGAGGAGGTTGAGCGTAGAATAGTATCGCGTTGGTATTAGGTCTTGACTCTTGAGAGAGAAAACAATGTCTGTCCAAACTCCTTAAGACGATGTTCCTCCGGGTCACTCAAACGGATTATCGATCTTCCAAAGATATCGTGCCACACTGACTGGGATGGCAAGCCAAGTACGTTGCATAATGAATTGTTGTATTACTTTGGCCGGCCGAGTTGCTATTTTGTGGCGATTTTGTGGCAATTCTCGATGTGACTCCGGCAAATGCCGATGTGACTGATTGATGCGCCTCCGACGCCTCTCCCGCCTATTCCATGTGAAGTGTGCAGCACCGATACCAGCTCGATGTTGCGAGAGAACGCATCGAAGAATATCTCTCAACAGTGCCACCTCAGCTGCTACGTCGTCGAAAGTGACCCAGGGAGGGCCTCCTCGGCGGTCTTCCGAGGGCTTTGCGGATGTAACAGTCTTGCAGGATCGTCACTCCCAGTACCTTCGCAGACTCAGCGTACCTCGCTCCTTTCTATGTCTTGCATGGTGCCAAGCCAACGCCTGCCTTTGTCCTCCCTCGTCTACACCCTGTCAACTCGCACTGCCCACTTATACAATGCATTCGCAATACCTACTCCGTGGACGCGTTTCGCAAGTTTCCCCCTGGCTGCGCGGCTCAATCGCACCCTATAGCACCGCCAATCGCAGTGATAACGATGTCTATGCGGTGCCGATTCCGCTACGTGGTGGGAAGGAAGGTAGGATTGGTCATGACATGGTAAGGCTTAGATGGGCGCGCCGGAAACACGGGTGCCCCAGATGTAGCACAAAGACTTGGGACGATCCCTTTCCGGAACCCCGCCCAGGGGTCCTTGACAGCACGACCCACCTACCTTATTCTAACCAACGAGGATTTACTGTGGCAGTGGTATATAAGACTCTACGCGGTGACTGACTCACCATCCGCCCCCTCCCCCTCCTCCCCTCACCTTCTCGTCCCTCTCTCCCATACGACAGCACCCCAATTCCAATCATGTCCGACGAATACGCCAACATCACCCTCTCGGACTTGACACCAGAGCAGATTGACGAGCTTTCCTCGTACGGCTATGTCCCAACAGAGTGGATATGTATCCTGTATCTCGTTCTCTTTGGTCTCACCACTGGTAAGCTCAACTCCTTCCCCTTCCTTAAATCTTCTGCTCACCCTTCTTTTCAGCCGCCCACTTCGGCCAAACAATCTGGTATCGACAATGGTGGCTCTTCGCGACCGCCGTGCTCTGCGGCGCGCTCGAGTGCCTGGGATGGGTGGGCAGGCTGTGGAGCAATCGCAACATCCTCGCGGACGATCCGTACATGATTCAGTAAGCGCTTCACCAGGCTATGCTCAGGTCATTGCTCACCGCGTCTCATAGGATTGTTACCACGATTATCGCGCCCACGCCACTGCTGGCCGCTAACTTCGTCATGATGGGACGACTTGTGCGCCGCTTGGGTCCCGCGTACAGCCGTTTGAGCCCACGGTGGTGTAAGTAGTCATGCCGTTGAACGCGCGTACGCCTTACTGACTGGCGTTGCAGATACGATTATCTTTTGCTCTTGCGTATGTTACTGAATACGCGCCGCGTCTTATCTCGGCTAACCCCAGGTATAGGATGTCATCTCGCTTGTGGTTCAAGGCGCAGGCGGTGGCATTGCTGCCTCCGCTGACGACCACGACGGCGCTGAGCTCGTGAGTCACTCGTGCCTTTGACCAGGTGGCGTTCCTCACCCTTTAATCTCCTTGTAGGGCGGCAACATCATGCTCGGCGGTATCGCGTTCCAGCTCGCCGTCATCGTCTTTTTCACGCTCTTCGCCATCGAGTTCCTCTGGCGCTACTTCACCGACCGTCCGCACCCCAAGCAGGCCGCCGCCGCCGCCTCGTCAACGACGACGCTCACTCCTCCTCGCGGCGCGCTCACGACGCTGCTCAAGCTCACCATCGCGTGCTTGACGGTGACGACGGTGCTGCTGTGCATCCGGGCGGTCTACCGCCTGATTGAGCTCTCGGATGGCTGGAACGGCGAGATCATCACGACGGAAGTGTGGTTCAGTGAGTATTTGGTTTTGGGATTGGGTTGTAAGAGCGCATACTGACGGTCATTGCAGATGTCTTCGACGCGGCGATGGTGGTTGTTGCGATGTACTGCCTGAACTTCCTCCACCCCGGCTGGACGCTGCGCGAGCCGGCGTCGATCATGCAGGAGAAGCCCTTTGAGTACAGTACGGCAACTGTCGCATGAGAGCGCCACTGACCGTGCACGCGCTTCTTTTCCTTTGAGCACATTTTCCTCGCCGCCCTCATCCTTTCCCCATTCCCCTTCCTACCCTACTAGCCGCGGATCACTTATTTGTCACGATTTATTTAGAGATTACGACCCACGCTACGGACACTCAAAGGACTATAACTTATTTTACACCGACAGTAGCTATGCTGAATGCTGTACTAGGCAGCGATCCTCATGTAGTGTACTCAACCCAGAGATGCAGCGGCGCCTGTGCGCGCTTCCAAAGACTTTACACATGATCTGCGGGCTTGAGCATCTCTGACATTGGCAAAGGAAAGCGAAGAAGTCAAAGGGACGGATGCAAATGAAACGAACGACGAATGATCGATTGGAGTATAGAATTCATTGATCAAGGGTATACCTAGCAAGGCGTCCGAATCCGCCTCCTTACGAACACTCCCATGCACTCTCATCCTCATAGTTCCCCGGCCCGACATACTTGTTCGTCTTCGGCCACTTGCAATGCGCGCGCCAATACGTCGCATTCGCATCCGCCCCGCGCACGACCTCCGGCGCCACGCCCTCCTCGACCCACCGCACCATCGACATCAGGACATTGTCGTCCGGACTCGTCCCCGCGCCGCCCTCGACATTCCCGATGCGGTACGCGCCGTCGCCGCCGCTGCAGTGCGACATGCCGCTGATCGGGAAGAAGCGATAGAACTCATCGAGCTCGGACGAGTCCTTCGAAAGAGTGTCCTGCACGAGCTTGTAGTACCGCTTCGAGTTATCCGAGGAGATCAGGCCGTCCATCAGTCCGTGGTAGTGCAGGACCTTGCCGCCAGCGGCGGCGAAGGCGGAGATGTCGCCCTCGAAGGTCTCGACGTTGGCGGGGTTCTGGGCGCGGGCGACGGCGTAGTCGTCGATAGTGAGCGTCATGGGGTCCCAGTTCGAGTCGTTGTAGACGACGTAGCGATACCAGTCCTTGTATATGGGAGTTGAGAGCGAGATTCAAGGCCCGCGGGAAGTCAGCTCACCGTGGAATACAGGAAGGGCTGGCCGCCGAACTGGGCAACGCCGGCGAGGACCTCCGCGCCAGGCTGCAAGCGCGGATACACGAGGGTACCGTTCTTGTCGTAGATGGGGCTGAGGACTGTGCGCACGGTCTCCGCCTGCGTCTCCGTCAAGCAATCCGTTGTGTTCCCGTCCGTGCAGACGAGTGGCGTCACGTCGAAGTTGCATAAGTCCGGGTTCTCCAACACCCCATCCGTCGCGCCGTCGAGCGCATCGCATTGCTTGAGGACCTCCGCGTGGATATTCTGCGTCCAGAAGTCCGTGGGCACGAAGGTCGGATCCTCCGAGGTTCCGGTGACCGGCAGGAACGAGCCGCTCCAATAGAGCAGCCCAGCGAACGCGAAGGCCGGCGCACCCGCGACGACGCCATCGAAGTCGTCCGGGAATTCCTGCACGGCCTTAAAGCCCTGCCGACCACCGGTCGAGCAGCCGAGGTAGTACGACTTGTTGTGCGGTGCGCCGTAGAAGGTCTCCGTGAGCTGCTTGCCGACGACGACGCCGGTGTGCAGCGAGCGCCAGGAGTAGTCGGTGACGACGTCCGGGTTGTTGAGGAAGGGCTCGCCGGTCATGCCGTCGTGACCGTTGTTGGCGCCGACGGTGGCAAAGCCTAACGAGGCAGCATAGTCGATGTCGCTATATTGGATGCCTGCGCGTGCGCGTGTTAGCCAAGGCATACTAACTCCGGGTTGATGATGTTGGCTTGTACTTACATCCTCCTATACCACCGTTACCAGTGCTCAGGAAGCGACCGGTGTAGTTCTGCGGGAACCAGGCCTCGAGGCGAATGCCGCTGCGCTCAGAGGTCGTGACATCCATGATCGCGCGGCAGAAGTCGGTGCTGGCGACCTGATACGACGGCGACCCGCATGAGTCGGGGACGACCACGGTCAAGTTCGTACCCGCTGACACAAACATCGTCGAGGTGACAGTGACATTTTCAAGGCTTATCTTGTCGAACAACGCCGAGCAGTCCGAGGCAAAGTCGTCCTGGGCATGCGCAGCGCGCAGGAGGGCGAGAGCACCCAGCAACACGCTGGAAAATGAGCGGAAGGGCGCCATGAGGGAGTAGACGAGAGCTCCATAATACCCCACATCCGTATTTATATGCGGAGTGCGCGGGACGACTTCGGAAACGTCCCAGCAACGAGAACACGAGGGTCAGAATCAAACCTTGCAAAAGTTCGATGGAGCAGCCCGTGACCGGTCGACCGTCGCCAGCAAGGAGAGGGCGGGTAAATTGATCTCGAGGAAACTGACACAAGAAGCCTGATCATGCGGGCCGGACAGAATACTTGGCCAGCGGAGTTGCACAGGAGGAGGTCATGGTTGCTCTGAGCGAGAGGTCGCATCACAAAATCTGATAAGATATTCACCACGTGCGCTTCCGTGGGCCATCTATCCGCAGCTTCCGCAGGAGTCTGCCTTGTTATCCGCAATCTCTGTGTCAACCGTTCTACAGTCTTTACATGGAATAGACGGGTACATGGCTGTGACTCTGTGGGAGGCGCAATGATTGACTAACCCGGTCAACGCCGAAATGACGCCGGTCGCCACAAATTTGCCACCAAATGGCGGCGCTGGACAAGCGTCGAGCGCTACTTCCACGACTATACAATGCCTGTAGGATCTCGTCTCACCCTCAGCTTCCTCTGCATCCTCAAATAGGATCAATGGGCCTGGCTGACCATCTCGAGATTCCTTGCGACGAACATGAGCTTGATTGAGCCAGCTCGTCCGCATCTGAGGCTGGGACTGTTGGATGAGTATTCGGCGAGACATTTTGATACATCCACCATCTCGCATGCAACTTCCCTTCTGCCGGGCTCGCCGCTCAGCAGGAGGATACTTGCAGACAACGAGCGGGAGGACAGGGGCTTAGTCGAATTAGTCTTTTGATCCGCGGAACTTTCCGATGTGACATTCAGCCAAACAAACAACGACAATTACTTTTCAGCCACTCTCACGACTTCGCCACGAAGTGCACCCATTGTGGACGCTGCTCGCCATACAGCAATTGTCAGGCTAGTAGTCACCCTTCCGCTCGTGGAGCGGTCTTGATTTTTGTTTAGTTGGAGCGTGTGCAAACAAACGAAGTCAGCGCTCGGCAGGCGGGGCTCCTGGGCTTCTGGACTTCCTTCGTAGCGGGAGGGGCCCTGATCACACGCTTCCACCTTCTTGTGGCCTCCGACAGCAGTAGGAGGACGAGCAGAAGAGAGAGCTAACTACGGCTCACCATCCATGTCTCCGCCGTGCGCTATTAGCTCTGTTTGTACGTGCTCCAACTAAACAAAAATCACCGCCGCTCCACAAGGAGGGAGGTGACTACGAGCCTGACGATCGCTGTAAGGCTTCACCTCGATTACGTCAAAGCTCAAAGTTGACGGAGTGACAATATCTCTGCAGGGGCTCATGCGTTCCGGGTCCGTTTGACGCTGGAAAGTCCACAGCATCTATAAACTCCAGATCCCCTCCGACCACACAGCATGCAGTAACACATGAGAGACATCTTGCGCGGTCGATATAAAACCGCTCGCTGGCGCTCGCAACAGCACCTCACTCTCGACTCTCTTTTCCATCTCATCCCCGCTACCTCCCAGTCTCCCTCCCTCGCTCCACATTTGCGACGGCTGTCTTTCGGGACGTAATTCGAAGTGGCCACAGAGTGATCACGCTACGCGTGTACCTGTGCTGCTGCGACGGGCATTAGCTGGTGGACGCGTACGCCGATTTATCAGCTGGCTTTGCTGTACCGCAGGCGCTTGACTCGCTCAAGGGGTCCTGTGGTGCTACCACTGTCTTCTGGTCCGGCGGAAACTCCTCCTCTCATTCTGACCTCTCTCACCCTCTACCCCATCTTTTTTCCCTCGCTGCTCCTCTGCCCTTCGCGGCTTCACGCCGCCTTGCGCATTGACCCAGCTACTTTCTTGCGCCTCTAACTAGCGACACTCGACTAGCTCGAGGGGTTCGTCTGGCGAGGATAGTAGGCGTTATCCGCATTAGGGCTCAGAGTTTGGCTGTGATTTGGCTCGCGGTAGGAGCAAGCACGTGGCTCCGTTTCATCCCGTTATGGAAGGTTTTGTACGGACGCACATACAGTATGCTATCTTAATCAAAATCAGAGGTACAGCAAATTAGGTCTCTGACCGCTGCGAGTATTGTAGGTGTGCTCCGAGTCCCCGGGCTTTAAGAACACTGCCAGGCCGCCTCGTCCTCGTAATCCCCTGGCCCAACGTACTTGTTCGTCTTCGGCCACTTGCAGTGCGCACGCCAGTACCTCCCGTTCGCGTCCGCACCGCGCACGACCTCTGGCGCCACGCCCTCCTCCACCCACCGCACCATCGACATTAACACGTTCTCGTCCGCGCTTGTACCCGCCGCACCTGCGACGTTCCCGATGCGGTGCGTGCCATCGCCGCCGCTGCAGTGCGACATACCGCTGATGGGGAAGAAGCGGTAGAACTCGTCGAGTTCGGAGGGCCCCTTTGCGAGCGTATCCTGCACGAGCTTGTAGTACCGCTTGGAGTTTTCCGAAGAGATGAGACCGTCCATGAGCCCGTGATAGTGCAGGACCTTGCTGCCGGAGGCCGCGAAGGCGGATATATTGCCCTCGAAGGTCTCGACGTTGGCGGGGTTCTGGGCGCGGGCGATGGCGTAGTCGTCGAGGGAGAGGGTCATGGGGTCCCAGGTGGTGTCGTTGTATACGACGTAGCGGTACCAATCCTGATGGCAAGGGGATGAGAGCGAGATCGAAGGCTTGTAGGAATTAGAATTACCGTGGAGTACAGGAAGGGCTGGCCCCCGAACTGTGCACGGCCAGCAAGAACCTCTGCGCCCGGCTGCATGCGTGGGTATACGAGGGTGCCGTTCTTGTCGTAGATGGGGCTGAGCACGGTGCGCACGGTCTCCGCCTGTGTCTCGGTCAGGCAGCCGGTCGTGTTGCCGTCGGTGCAGACGAGCGGGGTTAAGTCGAACTCGCACAGATCCGGGTTCTCCAGGACGCCATCGGTCGCGCCGTCGAGCGAATCACACTGCTTAAGTACCTCCGCGTGGATGTTCTGCGCCCAAAAATCCGTGGGCACGAATGTTGGGTCCTGCGGGGTTCCGGTGACAGGCAGGAACGAGCCGCTCCAATACTGCAGCCCATTGAATGCGAACGCCGGGGCACCCGCCACAATACCGTCAAAGTCATCCGGGAAGTCCTGCACGGCCTTGAAGCCCTGCCGGCCTCCAGTAGAGCAGCCAAGGTAGTACGACTTGTTGTGCGGGGCGCCATAGAGGGTCTCGGTCAACTGCTTGCCGACGACGACGCCCGTGTGCAGCGAGCGCCAGGAGTAGTCGGTGACGACGTCCGGGTTGTTGAGGAAGGGCTCGCCGGTCATCCCGTCGTGACCATTGTTCGCGCCGACGGCGGCGAAGCCTAGAGAGGCGGCATAGTCGATGTCGCTGTACTGGATGCCTGAGCGTACGTTAGACAAGATCCCCTAAATTCGGATTGATGATGGTAGGGATGCACTCACATCCTCCGATACCACCATTACCGGTGCTCAGGAAGCGGCCAGTGTAGTTCTGCGGGAACCAGGCCTCGAGACGTATGCCGCTGCGCTCAGAGGTCGTGACGTTCATGGTCGCACGACAGAGGTCGGTGCTGACGACCTGATACGACGGCGACCCGCACGAGGCAGGGACGTACACGGTCAAGTTAGTACCCGCTGCCACGAAGTCGGTCGAGGTGACGGTGACGTTGTCGAGGCTTATCTTGTCGATGAATGCCGAGCAGTCCGAGGCGAAGTCGTCCTGGGCATTCACGGCGCGCAAGAGGGCGAGCGCGCCCACTAGCGCGCCTGGAAATGAGCGGAGGGGCGCCATGAGTGGAGTACACGGAATCCATGACCTTCCACGTCGGTATTTATATGCGGAGCGCGCGGGATAACTTCGAATTCATCCCAGCAACGCGAACAGGAACACGAGAGCCAGTATCATTCCCTCCGATAGTTCGTTGGAGCCCGTGACCGTCGCCAGCAAGGATACGGCGGGTAAATTGTACTCGAGGAAAATGACGAGAAGCCTGGCCATAAGGCCGGCCATGCGGTCGTGGTCATCGACATGACAGGATTATTGGGAAACGGAGCCAAGGACAAAGGTCATGAACTCATGGTTGCTTTGGACGAGGGGTCGCCGCAGCAAATCTGATAAGATATGCACCACGTGTGCCATAAATAAAGGGCTGTTCCCCGATTCGGAAATTGAGACTTGCCTTTGTACCACGACGTGCTCCCGCCCGACCTTCAGACTCACATGCATCGCGTCGTGCAAATTCTGGAACTGCGCACCCTCATCTTTGCGGACTGTAACAACAGGTCCCTGGTCGCTCTGGCGCAAACATGTAGTGATTTCTTTGAGACCGCTGCACCCATAATATGGCGTTCACTCTCGTCGCTGGGTCCGCTCTTTGCCTGCTTGCCACAATCAGTAGCAGACCTCACAGACCCGAGTCAGACAGTAAGTTCATCGCGACATTACATCGAGAACAAGACTCATGTTATGTAGATGGTCTTTCGCGAGAATCCGCAACCACATCACCTTCTAAAGCTACGCATGTATGCAAGCTTCGTCAAAAATCTCTCTCTGAAGGGGTAGGGTACGAAGGCGTGGGAGTCACTCCCATCCCACCGCCCAAGCGCGGACGGTCCAATCGACAACAAGGCACTCTTATATACTCCGTACTCATCATGCGTCCTGCGTCTGTCGCGGAAGTCCATCCCACAACAGAGGCCATTGCCACCATCCTCTCGGCACTCGATGGCGACGTACTTCTGCCTAACCTTCGGGAGTTGACCTGCGAGAGTGATCCTTCGCTGAGCTTTGCACTGCTGCCGTGCCTCGAGGACCCTCATCACTCGATTACAAAACCAGTAGGCGCCACGAAGATAAGGCAGCTGTCAAAAATTGGTACCTCGACTTGACCGTTCTCAAGGCGCTACAGCAACAAACTCCCCAGTTGTCCTCCTTCACCCTTGACTGCCACCTAGCTAAGTGCCCAGCCGACCTGTTCCTCGGCTGCGATACTCTCAAAAGCCTTCACCTGTCCAGCGTGGACCGTGGAATCATGAAGGCGATAGCGCGACTTCCACGACTCCAAGAACTTCACATTGCCTTCCCTTTCTCCCTATCCTTTGACACATCTGCGTTCACGGCACGCGCATTTGCGTCCCTAACATCCCTGACCATCAGCCAAGGACGGGACAGCACAATCATCGCCTTTCTCTCATTGCTCTCGGTCGTCAGTCTCGTTTCGGTGACCATACGAAGCAGTTTCGAATGCTCGCCGCGCTATCTCTGCGAGAACCTCAAAAAACACGGCGCGAAGATGCGCCAGCTAAAGATCGAGGCCGCAGGAACGGATATATCCCCTGGCAGGACGTCGAGCCACTATTTTCCTGCCACAACCTCGTCGCCGTCTGCCTCATTCCATCGCGCCATGTCAAGCTGGACGGTGCGTGCCTCGCAAGGCTGGCGAAGGCGTGGCCTCTTCTGGAGGAGCTCTGGATTCGTAGCTCGGGCTCGGGCTCTGTACATGACTTTCCGCTCGCCCTCGAAGACCTTCAGGTGTTGGCTAAGAGGACCCCGCGCCTCCGCCGCCTGTCAATTGATTTCGATGCGACCCGGGTCGTCGCCTTGCCCGACCTCGACGAGACCCTACGCAACCCGCGCAGCGCCCTCGCCTACCTCAACGTCGGCTACTCGCCCATTGGCGACGCCGACGCAGTCGCGTCCATTCTTTCCACTTGGTTCCCAAAACTCCAGGCCGTCAACTATCTCCGGCACTACCCAGAGAAGCAGTATGGTTTCGATGGCTGGGCTCAGGTCATGAACAAGGTCTCTGGTGGGAGGGAGCCGCCTGCTTCGGTCGTTCGCTCGGTTCTCTACTCATAGGGTGTGAGATGATGTACTGCACGGTACGCCTTGTTCTCCTTCTTCCCTTCGCGTTCGGTGCACTTGCTATCGCGCGCGCGTATGATTCAATTGAATTATTGCAGTTAGAGGTAGGATGCCACACATATATATGGATGATAGGCGAATTATTCACAAATAGTAAGAGTTACGAGCTTCCGATTGAAAGGCGTCGACCAAGGGAATGTTTTCTATGCTATCTCGATTAAATTTAGAGGTGCAGTAAGTTGAGCATCTGACCCCGAAGAATATACAGTAGTGTGTTCCTCGAGCTTCAAGAGCACTGCCAGGCTGACTCGTCTTCGTAGGCCCCTGGCCCAACGTACTTGTTCGTCTTCGGCCACTTGCAGTGCGCGCGCCAATACGTCCCGTTTGCGTCCACACCGCGCACGACCTCCGGCGCCACGCCCTCCTCCACCCACCGCACCATCGACATTAGCACATTCTCATCCGCGCTCATCCCCGCCGCACCCGCGACGTTGCCGATGCGGTATGCGCCCTGCCCGTCAATGCAGTGCGACATGCCGCTGATGGGGAAGAAGCGGTAAAAGTCGTCGAGCTCGGCGGGCTGTTTGTTCATGGTTTGCTGGACGTGGGCGTAGTAGCGCTTCGAGTTGTCGGAGGTGATGAGGCCGTCCGCGAGGCCGTGGTAGTGGAGGACTTTGCCGCCGGAGGCGGCGAAGGCGGAGAGGTCGCCCTTGTAGGAGTCGACGCCAGCGGGGTTCTGCACTCTGGCGGCGGTGTAGTCGTCGAGGGAAAGGGTGGTGGGGTCCCAGGTGGTATCATTATAGATGACGTAGCGGTACCAATCCTAGCAGTTCTTGTGAGCAAGGATTAAGTGGCCAAGAGTACCGAATGACTGACCGTGGTGACCGCACTGGGCTGCCCGGTGGACGCAACCAGGCCCGCAAGGTATTCGGCGCCTGGTTGCATCCGTGGGTGCAGAACTGAGCCGTCCTTATCGTAGACGGGGCTGAGTACCGCGCGTACGGTCTCCGCCTGTGTCTCCGTTAGGCAGTTCGTCGCGTTGTCGTCTGCGCAGATGAGCGACGTCAAGTCGAAATTGCAGAGGTCGGGATTTTCGAGGATGCCATCTGCTGCACCGTCGAGCGCGTCGCACTGCTTGAGCACCTCGTCATGGATGATTGTCCACCCGTCATGAGTCGACACGAAGGTCGGGTCCTCCGGCGTCCCGGTCGTCATGAACAGCGTGCCGGCCCAGAACAACATCTCCGTCCAAGCGAAGGCGGGCGCACCCGCGACGACGCCATCAAAGTCGTCGGGGAAGTCCTGCACCGCTTTGAAGCCTTGTCGGCCACCCGTGGAGCATCCCAAGTAGTATGACTTGTTGTGCGGGACGCCGTAAAAGGTCTCGACAAGCTGCTTGCCGACGACGACACCAGTGTGCAGCGAACGCCAGGCGAAGTCGGCAACGACATCCGGGTTGTTGAAGAAGGGCTCGCCGGTTATGCCGTCGTGCCCGTTGTTCGCGCCGACGGCAGCAAAGCCTAGCGAAGCAGCGTAGTCGAGGTCGTCGTGCTGAATGCCTGCACTCATATCAGACGAGATATGCTGGGTAACTATATAAAACTTACATCCTCCGAGACCGCCGTTCCCTGCACTCAAGAATCGACCGGTATAGTTCTTCGGGAACCATGCCTCCATACGTATTCCGCTACGTGCAGAGGTCGAGACATTCATGACCGCGCGACAGAGGTCAGAACTGGCGACATGGTGCGATGGCCGTTTGCACGAAGCAGGGACGTTCCCGAGGCTCACATTCGTGCCAGCCGCTACGAAGTCCGTCGAGAGCACGGTGACGTTGTCGAGGCTGATCTGGTCAATGAGCGCGGAGCAGTCGGAGGCGAAGTCTCCTCGGACATGCGTGACACCCAAGAGCGCGAGCGTGCTGAGCAGCACTCCGGGTATCGAGCGGTAGGATGACATGAGGGAGTGAGGGGTACGTTGTCCATGAGCCCTCATATATATATTTATCCCGAGCGGGACTTCGGCTACATCCCAGCGAGAAGAACCGATTGTTTTCGTAACAGAATAGCACCCTGCTGAGCGAAGCTCGCTTCAGGCCCATGTCCGCACCCGGCAACGCAGAGGTCGTTAGTGCCGCTTTCTGGCAGCAATAGGGGGATATTGAGGAAAGGCGCAAGCTCCCAACAAGCGGTCCGAAGGGTGTACCGTCAACCAGTCAGTCCGAGGTCGCCAATAATTTCGCCAGGGTTACCCTGAGCTTGAGGCTTCGCCTATTCATCAAAAGCCCACCATAGGCGTACAGCAGGCGCCGGCGAGTGCTCAAGTGGGGTCGGGTGCAAGGAGCCAATCGGGAGAGCACCAATCTTGCTTTAAGTAATCGTCAGCCCTCATCTCGACAACGAAACTGCGCCCAAGACCGCGCCCTTTGGACGAGACGAGTAGCATACATGCGCCCGGGCCCCTGGACCGGAGCCCATGCACTCGAATCGAAGCTCATTGGGAGGGGATAAGAGCACACGAGTGCCAGATGCAGTGGTATAGAGGAAGGTCGCACCGACTCACTCTGCATCCTGTACACTTGAGGTATGATGAGGGGCGTAGTCAAGCTGTAGCTGGCCGATCGGTCTGATGCTGTTACAATCACGTGGCATCCTTGCTATTGTTCCAAAATGGCAACTCCAATATTGGCCCAGACTTACAGGCCTTACGGGAGGGGACGACGTGTACGAAGATGAGGAAGGTGCGCAGAGAGCAATCAGTTCTATTGATACAAGACGTGCGTAGTTGGATACAGCGTGCAGTGCGTAAGTAGATCAGAGCGTGGTAGTTGGATACACGGCAAAGCATTGTAGTTGGATACAAAATGCAAAAGATGAGTTGGATCAAATGGGAGAGAAACACAACCTTCCGTCCATGGAAAACAGCGACAGTATACCAGGCTCCATAGCCAACAACTTCTCCGCCATCTGAAGAACCGTCAGCCCTTCAAGCAGAGGCCTGAACAGCCTTCTCCGCCGCCTCCAGCGCGATCGCAAAGTTGCTCATCAACTTCTCCCTCTCCTCCATCCCTACACTGATACGGACCAAGCTCGCTTCCACCCCATACTGGGCCGCCCAATCCAGCTCCGCATAGTGCGCCAGGATCGCGTACGGGCTCGCCAGCGTGAAGTTCGTTCCCAGCGACGGACCCTTGCAGCACGCGAGCGCATCGTAGAACGCCCTCGCTGCGTCCATGCTCGTGAACGTCAGCGTGAAGAGCCCGCCGTAGCCGCCGCCGGGGAGCCGGCATGCCGCGTAGTGCTGCGGGGTCTCGAACTTGGGGTAGTACACGTTCTTAATCACGGCGGTAGGGGGAGGGGACGGGGAGGCGAGGGAGCGGGCGTGGAAAAAGTCGCAGGCGGCTTCGGTATTGGCGTCTATGACTTTGATGCGCCGGCGGAAGTCGCGGGAGTTGCGCTCGAGGTAGAGGGCGTCTTGTTCGAAGACGACGTCTTCATAGGTGGAGTCGAGGTGTGCTCTGAGCTTGGCATAGTGTCGGCCGCGGGGGTTGAGGACCAGCCTGAAAGAATGCGTTAGCAGTCCGTCGGGGGGCGAGGGACAGGCAATGGACGTACCCGCCACCCATGACATTCGCATCCCCGCTAAAGATCTTCGTCAAGCTGCTCACGACGATGTCTGCGTACGGCAGCACATCGACATTGACAAAGTTGCCAATCGTCTCGTCCACGGCAACCAGGAAGTCGTACTTGTCCGCCAAACGTCGCAAACGCGGCAGGTCTGCAGTACGAAGAAGCGGGTTTGACGGGAATTCAGTGAAGAGCGCGAGGACGGGCGGCTTCGACGGGTCGGCCGCGGCTTCCCGCTCCAGTAGCTGCTCTAGCTCGTCCAGCTCTGCATCCGTGCCCAGCCCGAGGAAGTGGCAGCCCGGGCCCCACTTCTGTAGGATCTTCAAGGTGTCGGTGTAGGGGAAGCTGTCGCAGTCATCATCAGTATAGATACATCGCATTCATTCAACGCAACAGAACTCACCCAAAGCACACACTTTTGGCAGGTGGGAGCGCCGCCAGCGCCGTCTGATGCGCTGCCCAGATCGCCGCCATGCCAGTGGGGTATAGGAACACATCGTCCTCCGACAAGTCTGCCACCCCGCGGGAGCTAGGGCCCACGGCGGCGTCCTGCTGCCCCGCCGACGGCTCTGGACGCCGGTCGTCCGGGGTGTCATGTAGTAGCACGCCTGATATTCTGCGGCGCAGCGCGCGTTTGGCAGCGGTGGCGGCAGCGAGCGGCAGGTTGCGCCCATAGCGCTCTTCCAGGTAGTAGGATGTGTCGAGGCTGATGTCGTCTACTTCGTCGATGGACGGCTGGCGCTGCTTCTTGACCGCGTAATGCTTATTCACGGCCTTGAAGGAGGGTCGTGTGCCGTTGGTGGGGGACGTGGGTGGGACCTGAACGTCCTCGGGTGATAGGATCGTCAAGCAGTGCTCGGCCAGTCGACTCGAGACGCCCATGCCAGAGTGCTGCCAGAACTGCTTGGCGTAGGGGAAGAAGTCCTTCGGGAAAAGCACAAGGTAGAGATCGACTTCCTGCGCAGCGACCGTACCGCGGGGGAGCTGTCGGTGCACCTCTTCATCAGGCGAGATCTTGTACTGCACGATCCGCGGCGCGACAGGCGTGGGCGATTGCGCCTTCATGAACGAGCGGCACTCATCCGCAACCTTCCGCGTCGCGAAGAGCATGCATGACTCACCCTCCGTGCCGAATTTGCGCGCGCAGAACGCTGCGAGCTGATCATCATGAGCACCCTCGCTGACCATCATGACTTCCAACGCACCTTCTGCGCCGGCAAGGGTATAAAGAACCGGGGGTATCCAGAGACCATGGCGTCCGTGACGCGTGGGTTTCCCTCTTCATAGTCAACGTTGTCCTGCCATTTCGGCAGCGATACAGAAATCGCGTGAGGGGTGAATGGGGGTACCCCAAGACCGAGGGGCACGTTGGGAATCTCAGCAGCCTTCGCAGTCTCGACGGCCATTACGAATGTATGTCCGTGGTACCGGGTGTGAGGGTCAAGAGCAAGCAGTAGTGCAGGTCCGTCGACATGATCGACGGGAATCCGACTGACTCCACTGATCGTCGGCCGACGGCTTCTGTTCCTTCAATTCCGATGTTCGTCCCGATGAGATGCTTCACCAAGCTCTTCCGCTGTCCATCGCACAAGGTAGAAGTCCAACAAAAGAAACCAATGCATGATTACTAGAACCGTCTGAGAGCGAAGTACAGTACACAGGAAATTTGTTACGGGGTATGGAAACAAGTGTCGACATCTGCAGGATACTTACGCGTGTATGGCAAGAGGGATCTACGCAGGAAACACAGAGCGATGGTCATAAAGATACACTACCTCTAACGGATGAAGAAGCTGTGAAGCAGCGCCACGGCAGTGAAGCCCGCGCAACAGGCGAAGCCGATCCAGTAGCCGCCAGGATTACCCTCCGTGCTGACGGACCAGAGCTATGAGGAACGTCAGCACCACTTTTACAAACCTCGACACAGCAGTCAACGTACCGTGCCACCCAAGATCGGCCCAAAGAAGCGTGCCAAACTAACGATACTCTGCGCAATGCCATTCGCCAAACTGACAGTCTGCGGCGGAGTCACTGACAAACGAAGTTGAGCAAACGGTCGACAACAGCAGCCGGCAAGGAGCGACGTACTGTAGTTCAACAAGACGGAGACAGCCGTATACCCGAACGTAGCGCCACAGAAACGGACGGCCATGCTCACGGCGAGACCTGGACGACTCAGACGTCAGCCTCGAGTCCGCCCCACGGACCAGCGTACGCACCCGTCATCAACAGGAAGTTACCACCGTCACCCTCGCTCGCAAAGACGCGGAAGAGCACCACGACGAGGTATGACGGGATGAAGAGGAAGGAGCCGATACGGAACATCGCCAAGTGCGAGAAGCGGCCACGAGGAGGGCCGATATTTCTATATTGGCATAAACATGCTTGCCATCTCCAGACCGAGGAAATCACTTACGGATACAGCACAAACTGGTACGCAATCTGCGCCAAGCACATGAGCGCGACTGTGGGCAGGGTTAGCGTCTTCGTCAATCACTCCAGCGCAATGCAGAGCCCTAGTGCGCGATGTCCTAGAGGTCTCGTATAATGCAGATCACTCACTCAGCTGAGCGAAATGCCCCGCCGTCAGATTTAGGCCTCCCGACTTGTAGTCCCTGTCGAGATTCGGGTTAGCGTACCGTCCGTCACATTAAGCCGCTAGCGCCAATGCACGGCAAAAAGGCAACAAGCGAATCCACAAAACGACAGCCGTTAGCTAAGATTTAGACGAGCGAATAGCCCACAATCAAGCAAGTCCTCTGGACGTCCAACTAGCAAGTTCGTCAATCAAGCCCAAGCCCTTCGGGCAATAATAGACGAAGAGCCCTCGGACAATCAAGCGCAGAAGATACCCTCGGACTTACGTGACCAAATACGACATGAACAACTGATCATGCGTCGTACTATGCAGCGCCAACAGCCCATACTGCACAATCACCAAGATCGGCAGCTGCGACGCCAGCGACGGCGACTTCTCCCCCAGCGCCGCCTCCGCATCCATTTCCTCCCCCCTCACATGCCCCTCCGCCACCGAGTGCCCTCGCGACTCGAGGATGGGCGCAAGAGAGTCGCCCTGCGGCGTCTCGGGGTCGCCGCCGCGCTGCAGAAGCTGCTGCGCGTCGAGCACGGCGGGAGGGGTTTTGACGCCCGCGTGCGAGAAGATGGTCGGCGTGTTCGAGGCGCGGCGCGTGAGCGTGGGATGCCCATCGGGCGACTGAAGTGTGAAGGAGGGCGTGCGGCCGGGGAGCTGCATCGCGGTCGGGCGGCGCATCGTCCCGAGGGGAGCTTGCCGATTGGTGCTGAAGGAGGCGCGGTGGCCGGTGGATTGGCGGCGCGTCGATTGTGAGACGCTCGATGGACGCCGACCGCGGGTGGGGCTGGAGGTGGGCGAGGATGGTGCGTCCTCTTGGGTGTCGTCCTCGAGGACGTCGCCGAAGTCCGTGCCCTCTTCGTCCGAGCCGTAGTCTGACTCGCTCTCGAAGACCTCCTCGTTATCGACATTCATCGCAGCAGCGACCCACAGGTCAGCAATATGCGTGACCGCGTTCTCATTTGCCATGAGCAGGCGCTGAGCAAAGTTCATATCGCTCGGGTCCGACTCGCGCAGCGCATCCCAGTTGCTCCCGCGCCGACGTCGACCTGCGCTGCTCATGCTTGCACGACGAAGTGTAGCATTGAGCGTGCTGCTGCTGGTGCTACCACGGCGTACAGCAGCACTGCTGCTGGCGACGCGGTTGCGATAGGTGCTATAGCCATACGCCGACCCGTTCGCGCGACTCGTGCGCGAGAAAGTCCGCCTATCCATACGCGAGCCCGATGTCAATGGTACGGGAGGCTGAGGGGATGAGGATGGAGGTGAACCAGCGATATCAGGCGACCCGAGAATACCGGAAAGCCGCTGTGAAATCTTTTTCTTCAGAGTCCCAGTCAGACTCGTCGGGCGCTCAAGGTCCTCGAAAAGTGGGCCCGGAGAGGGTGGCGCCGCAGTCCCCTCCGCGACAGGTTCGGAATCGAGCTTCTCGGGCGGTAGCTGAATAGCCCCCTCGCGCGGACCTCCATTCGGACCTAGGAATAGGGATAGGAAGGAGCCTGCAAATGATTAGATCTGAACCACGTCCAAGCCAGTGGTAGGAGGCGTACCAATGAAGGTGATCGATGCAGCGATAAGACTAGGTAACAAGTACGGGTATGTGGTGAAGAGTGGGATGCTCGCGAAGGTTTCCGGCCACTTGTCCGCTGGCCGCTCAACTAGACTAAATGTTAGCACAAGTCCCTCGCTGCGACATATCACGCACAAGTTCCACCAATGATGGCACCAGCCACACCTCCGAAGCCCCAGCAGAAGCTGCGACGAGTTAGAACTGAAGAAGTAGCAAGCTAAGGGAAAGAACTCACCCGAGGATAGCATATGCGCGACCTTCATTGCTGGGATCTGTGATGAACGCAACGCTTCCACGAGCAACACCGACAGCACCACCAAAGATACCCTGCAGCAGGCGGACGCAAAGGGCCTGCTTCAGAGATGTAGAAGTGCCGAAGATAGCAACTGTAGCTGCGCTTCCCAGCAAGGAAGTTGTGAGGACGATCCTTGTGCCGTGCTTCTGAGCGATAGTAGCCTGGAA
Organism: Schizophyllum commune H4-8; assembly: GCF_000143185.2. Classification (NCBI taxonomy): domain Eukaryota; kingdom Fungi; phylum Basidiomycota; class Agaricomycetes; order Agaricales; family Schizophyllaceae; genus Schizophyllum; species Schizophyllum commune. The sequence goes on along the minus strand of NW_026089549.1, from coordinate 853,365 downwards.
GCCGGTCAGTGGATGCGTCGGGCATGTGGAGAAGCGGAGCATACCCAGAGTAGGGAAGTCAAGAACTGGGTGAGGAAGAAGACAGAGACTATGGCGCACAATGAGTAATCGCGATGGAACCAGACCATATGCGCGCTCACCCAATACGCCCGTGTTGAACGCAATCTCTGCCTCGTCCTCTGTCTCGCCAAAGCCTACACACCATGAGCACATGAACATCAGGATGAGAATTTGTAGACGCACTTTCCACCATGAATAACAGGAATGGAGTACAGACGTTCGCGCAAAGGAATTCGCCGAGCATGGTCTACGATCGGATCGTAAGTAAGACATAGCTGGGAGTACGCGACGCGACACAAAACGCACTATGCAGAAGACGATCATGGAGAGCTTGGGTAGTGGCGTCGACTCTGGCTCATTTGCTGGCTGGATCATGGAGGGGATGGGAGGGCGCTCGGGCATAGGACTGCGAGGGGTTGCTCCTGCACTCTCCTCGTCTTGTCCTCCGCGACGCCATCTGGCGAGGAAGCTCGGTCGGTGGTTCATGGTTCCAAACGAGACCCGTCCAGCGCCTCCGAGCGTCCGGGGAGACGCCACCTCATTCGGCGAGAGATTGTCGTTCACATCAAGCGCGGATTCGTCCGTGGGCCCGCCAAAGGACCTGCGCGGGAGCTGACCCTTGCCGCGGACGCTCATTGTGGTCGTCGAGGGAGAGTGTGATGTTATATGCGCATATATGCACTTTGAACAGCAGCGCGGGTGGTGGGAAGAGCGAAGTCGCGTCGCGCCGGTGTTGAGCAGCCAGAGCGGCAATCACGCAGCGGCTATGACGCGTTAATAAACACGCTTGGACGTCCGGTGATGTCCGCAAAAGGGAGCCTTTGTTCTCCTTCCTGTCCGCTGCATCCATCTCCGAGCCCTGAATCAACTCCGCTGCCGTTCCTCCCGCCCTCGAATCATGCACTCAAGTCTCTTCTAGCTGCCTCTGCACCTCTTAGGGTCTCTTCGTGTGCGCCGTATAGGTCCATGGTAGACCCGGATTGAACACTGAAAACCGAGAAGCGTCGTCTTTCCACCGCCCTCGTCAGCGAAAAACCACCGACGACCGTCCTGAATTCCCGGTCAAATCGTGCATCCCCAATCCAGCCTGAGTTCTGGCGCCAATAAAGTGACCGTAGCCTGCGCGGTGACATGCGCGCGTTCAATGCAACATGTGTTTCGAGCCATCTCGGGACGACCATATCACATCATACCCGCGAAGAATGTGGACGCCGTGCATCCTGTCCGTGCTGTGCGCAATTTGTGGCTTACGGGGATCTTGCCCAACCCAGAGGACGGCCGACTCTGTCTCAGCTTTTTTGGAACACGCGCTGGTGGATGGTGGCAATTGTGGCACACTCCAGATGCATGTTGCAGTGGACCAAGTGCAAGTCAATCTCGACACGCTGTCCATGGATCCCTCGGTAATGTCCAGACAGGCGAGACCTGCTCACCATACTTCCTCTCCGCGGTCGTCAATAAATCCGCAGGATATGCAGGAAAATATACTCCACTGTTCATGAACGTCGTCTGCTCCGCTCAGCATAGCCCGCGCCTGTCAAGTGCGTGTGACTGCTCTATTCCGTTAATTATCACCTTCCCCTGACGTTAATCGTGTCGGAATCAAGCATTACGTTGTGCGTGCCCCGTCCGCGCCGACAGGGTACCGACCCGCCCGGATATCCTGGGACCGTTGATTGATTCTGCCTCGGCATTGGAACCCTCCGCAAGGGAAGGACGGTATGGACTTGCAGTACAGCGTGTTCCAGGTCGTCATCGATGCCTGCACGGTGTTATGAACCTGTTGATGGATTGCTCGTCTATGTGCCTCCAGGTGGTTATCGAAGAACGAAGCGAAAGCGTAGATCATTAAAAGTCAAAAATTTCGCTAGAGAGATCGCCGTGTAAGTGCCAGTGTATGCCTTTGCAGGGTGCTATAGTAGTGCAAGTGGGGAGGCTAGGGTCGATATGGCAGCCCTTGTTCAATGTGAGCGACGCGGACAAAAGTCAACCGCCACAAAATGTGCGATCGAAGCGCGATCAGATCCCGCTGTTCCCCAACTTATCCCAATCAACCACCTCCGCTGCCGCTGCCAGGACCTCCTTCCGCTCATCGGACCGCTGGACGGGCTGCCTCCTTTCTCAGCCTTTTGCGCCCGACGTCCGGCTTCTGTGACATCTGCAAGAGATATGTGGCAAGCTCCGTCATCACCATTCGGCGCCCGGGACGATCTGAATGGCGCTACGTGTTCTCCATGCGCTCTGTCCGAGGATAAGATCTCCAGCGGAATGCTATACCATACCGCTTCATACCTGCTATACGTCCTGGACTACGCCTGATCCACTCGAGACGCGACCGCAGGACGATGCAGCCCTGCACTCTGAATATCCCTCCGGCGGGCGGGGGCCTGTCATCAATTTCAGACCACCGGCTACACTGGGCTACAACATTGCTGGGGCGCCGACAGCCACGACATACTCGGATCGGATACGGAGACGCTCGGCCAAGTCTCCCAAAATGACATCTCGCGATCGGGCACGCCCCGCCCCGCGTCCATTGCTCTCAATGCAATGTCTGTCGCGCCTCGCTGCCACGGGGTGGCTCGCCCTAGCATCTCATCTGCCGTATCTCGCAATTGCGCTTGAGATCTCTCCGGCTTGGGTACGATAAATATATAAGGGCGCGATGAGAAGAAGGGCAAGAACCGTCAACACCTTTGAGCTAGCCCGCCGCGCACTGTGGCCTCCTATTCAGGACCCGCTCTGCTTTCGACGCCCACGCCCTGCCCGCCCTAAGGCCCACTCTCCCTTGCCTGCTCTGCTCGAACTTTAGCTCTCTACACTTGCTATGTCGTCCCCAGCTATCGCCCCGCGCCCGGACGCGCCTCCTGCCCCTGCCCCCGCCCCCACCTCTGCCCCCACGAAGTTCATCATGCCCGATCTCGTCTCGCACTGCACCTTCAAGCTGCGCATAAACAGGCACAGGAAGCAGATCACCAGCGAGACGAAGAAGTGGCTCTTCCAGGGCGATAACCTCGTTGGCAAGGCGCGCGACAAGTATCACGGCCTCAAGGCTGGCCTGTTGACCTCCATGTGCTACCCCGACGCCGCGGCCCCGCAGCTGCGCGTCTGCAACGACTACCTCACCTACCTCTTCCACCTCGACAACCTATCCGATGACATGGACAACTTCGGGACGACGACGACCGCCGACGTCGTGCTCAACTCGCTCTACCACCCCTACACGTACCGCTGCCCCGCACGCGTCGGGCGTATGACCCGCGAGTGCGTAATCTCCCCGCCCGCGCGCTGTGAATCCCACTGACAATATGTGCGCTACTGCAGCTACTACAAGCGGATGCTGCCCACCGCGTCGGCCGGCTGCCAGCAGCGCTTCATCGAGACGTTCGACTTCTTCTTCCAGAGCGTCACGCAGCAGGCGATAGACCGTGCGTCGGGCGTGATCCCCGACCTCGAGTCGTATGTAGCGCTGAGGAGGGACACTTCTGGTGAGTGCGGCTCTGCCCCGGGGCTTGCGGAGCCGGTAATCTGACGAAAATATCCTGAAGGCTGCAAGCCCTGCTGGGCCCTCATCGAGTACGCCAACAACCTTGACATCCCGGACGCGGTGATGGACCACCCGGTCCTGCGCGAGATGGGCGAGGCGGCGAATGACCTTGTCACCTGGTCCAATGTGAATATGCCTCGGCAGCCGTGTACAGTGCTTTGGGCTTACAGTCATCTCAGGACATCTTCTCCTACAACGTCGAGCAGTCGAAGGGCGACACGCACAACATGATCCCTGTCGTCATGAACGAGCGTGGCCTTGACCTTCAAGGTGCCGTCGACTTCGTCGGCGAGCTCTGCAAGCAAGCCATCGACCGCTTCAACTATGCGCGCTCGTGCTTGCCGTCGTGGTCGCCCAAGATCGACCGCGACGTCGACGTATACGCCGACGGCCTAGCGAACTGGATGGTTGGATCACTACACTGGTCCTTCGAGACAGAGCGGTACTTCGGGAAGGATGGGCACACGGTCAAGGCGACGCGGGTAATCAACCTGCTCCCTCGACGCGCGTCAGCACCACCTGCGGAGTACCCTGTTCTGCCCCCTGCAACGCGCAATGCGCGTGTTTCCCGTACGCCCATCCCATTCATCGCTGCTATACACGGTCCTGACGATTGTATAGCCCCTAGCAAGCGCCGTCCGCGTCGGAGTGCAACCGGTGCCGGTGTAAAGAAGCACCGCTCCATCGTTACTCTCTGCTCCCCCATGCCTAATAGTAGGCTTGGTGTTCCTGTCATCTCTGTGCTTTCTGAATCTCCTGGAGCAAAGGACTCTGCTTAGTTACTATCTGCTATCCCTGGGCATTAGAACGGAGTATATATGCTGGTCTGTCTATATCTCCTCCAAGCTACCGAACGTACATATCTGCACCATGTATCTACATGTACACGCTCCTTTAGTGGCTCATAATGTTGTTGTCAATAGTAATCCAAGTCGACTTGGCTTGATTGTCCCTTGCGGTACAAGGCCAGTAGATCGGTGTCGAGCGCCCTGCAGCCGTTGGGATCTCATCTGCGAGATCAGCAGTGGCTCTAGCATCGATTTACTCACGCTCCGAATAGCAGGAGGTTCATTGTTTCCTGCAGTCGCGAAGTCGAACATTGCATCGGCAAATGCCGAAGGCCGAACGGAGATCTCGGGCCGGAAGCAGACGCGATCGCAAAATTATGGGCGCTTGTTCCCCTTCGCTTTCATCCCGCGAACGATCCCCCGAACGCCAGCTAAGATGAAGTCCAACTTCAAGGTGAGATTTATGGAGGTTGGTCTGACTTTGACTGACGTTCGCGCAGTTTAGCAACATATGCGGGACGGTGTACAGGCAGGGGAACATCACCTTCACAGCGGATGGGAACAGCCTGCTGAGTCCAGTGGGGAACCGCGTATCTGTGTTCGATCTTGTCAAGTGCGTGATCTGTCTACTTGAGATGCATAGAAGCTGACACAATACACAGCAACAAGTCATACACTTTCCCCTTCGAAAACCGCAAGAATATCGCTACGCTCGCTTTGAGCCCCGATGGGAATGTGCTCTTGAGCATAGACGATGGTGCGTCTTGTGTATCATCGACCTCATTCTTTTTCTGAGCTACTGTAGACGGTCGCGCGCTACTCGTCAACTTCAAGCGAGGAGTTGTTCTTCACCACTTCAACTTTGGCAAGCCAGTCAACGATGCGAAGTTCTCCCCAGACGGGAAGTGCGTAGCACGATTCTGCTTCCAAGACCATCATCTGAAATCGACCATAGGTTCATTGCCGTCACTCATGGCGCGCACATTAAAGTCTGGCACACGCCCAACTATCTCGCGCGCGAGTTTGCCCCCTTCAACCTCCATCGCACCTATACGGGTCATCATGACGACGTGCTGAGTATTCAGTGGTCTCCCGACTCAAAGTCAGTCTCCAACTCCTTGCCCCTACGCCTCTTCTCATTGGGAATAGATGCTTCATCACTACGTCGCGGGATATGACTGCCCGCCTATTCACTTTGAATCCTCTCGAGGGTTTCCGCCCCAAAACCTTCGCTGGTCATCGGGACGCTGTCCTGGGCGCATTTTTCTCAAAAGACGCAACGACGGTGAGCTTGCTGCGTCCGCGCTCGATGATGCTTCCAGTCTGACGTACTCCAGATATACACCGTCAGCCGCGACGGCGCCGTGTTCACCTGGAAAGAAAAGGGATCAGAGGACGATGACTCCGATGCCGAACCACCCATCGCTTCAACATCTGCAGACCCCAACTATGTCGCAAACACTCGCTGGGGCGTCCACGAGCGTCACTACTTCAATCAGCCCGGAACGAAGGTCGTTTGTGTATCCTTCCACCCGGTGACGAGCCTACTCATCGTCGGCTTCTCGACCGGCGTCTTCGGCCTCTGGGAGATGCCCGCCTTCACCAACATTCAAACGCTCAGCGTGTCGCAGGAGAAGATATCCTCCGTCGCGATCAATGCGACGGGCGAGTGGCTGGCGTTCGGTGCAAAAAAGCTCGGGCAGCTGCTCGTGTGGGAGTGGCAGTCGGAGTCTTACGTCCTGAAGCAGCAGGGTCATTACTACGACATGAACACCCTTGCGTACGCACCTGACGGACAGACTGTGGCGACCGGTGGCGATGACGGCAAGGTCAAGATCTGGTCTACTCATACCGGCTTTTGCTCCGTCACCTTCTCCGAGCACACCGCGCCTGTATCCGCCGTCGCCTTCGCGAAACAGGGCTCAGTCCTCTTCACCGCCTCTCTCGATGGTACTGTCCGCGCCTTCGATCTCATCCGCTACCGCAACTTCCGTACCTTCACCTCCCCTTCACCCGTGCAATTCGCGAGCATTGCTGTCGACCCGTCTGGCGAGGTCGTCGCCGCCGGTTCCTCGGACTCCTTTGAGGTCTTCATGTGGTCCGTGCAGACTGGTCGCTTGTTGGACATCCTGACGGGCCACGAGGCGCCTGTATGTGCGCTGGACTTTGCACCGTCGGGCGTCAACCAGCTCGCCAGCGGCTCTTGGGATCGCACCGTCCGCGTGTGGAATGTCTTCGGCCGCTCGCATGCCGTCGAGCCCATCTCGCTCAGCTCGGACGTCCTCGCTGTTGCCTATCGGCCCGACGGGCGCGAGCTCGCTGTCGCCACCCTCGACGGCCAAATCACCCTCTTTGACGCAGACGGCAAGCAGACGAATGCGATTCAAGGGCGCACTGACATCGCCGGTGGTCGGCGACAGGATGACCGAATCACTGCCGCGAACAACGCGTCCGGGAAGGCTTTCACCAGTCTCGCATACACCGCCGATGGCCGCTGCATCCTCGCAGGTGGTAATAGCAAGTACGTCGTGCTCTACGACGTACGCGAGGGCGGCGGCACCATGGTCAAGAAGTTCCAGATCTCGCAGAATCTCTCGCTTGACGGCACGGAGGAGTTCCTCGACAACCGTCGCGTGAATAGCGCGGGTATTAACGTCGACACGATCGACACCCGAGGCGACGAGAGCGATTTGGAGGATAGGATGGACACGACGCTGCCGGGTGCGACGCGCGGGGCGGGCGATATGTCGAAGCGGAAGTACAAGCAGGAGGCGCGGACGAAGTGCGTGCGCTTCTCGCCTACGGGGCGCGCATGGGCGGCGGCGTCGACGGAGGGTCTACTCATCTACTCGCTCGACGATACCGTGATGTTCGACCCCTTCGATCTCTCCATCGATCTCACGCCACAGGCCGTTGCGGAAGTGCTCGCCGACCAGGAGTACCTCAAGGCGCTCGTCATGGCGTTCCGCTTGAACGAGAAGGCGATCATTCAGCGCGTCTACGAGGCCATCCCGCGAGAGGACATCCGCCTCATCGCGCGGCAGATTCCTGTGCTGTATGTGCCGGCGCTGCTTCGCTTCATCGGCGAGCACTTCGAGCGCAGTCCGCACCTGGAGTTTGACCTGTTATGGACGAACGCGCTGCTCATGACGCACGGGCGGTATCTCAAAGACCACTCGAGCGAGTTCGCGAGCGTGTATCGCACGGTGCAGAAGTCGCTGGCGGATGTCGAGAGGACACTGTCGAAGATGTGAGTACAAGTCATCCGTCTATCACGGAGCTGGTCTGACTGTTTCCAGGTGCGAGGAAAATATGTCTACCCTGTCGTTCTTGCACGACCAGGCCATGGTCAGGGAAAGTGGAGGCGATGTTGAGATGGCGGCTGCATAGTCTTGTACTTAATCTAGCTTTGCATTGCAGGTTCTTTCCCTACCGTTTTCCATCGACCTCGACAAGTGTGTATGGTGTCCTTTGAGAACAATTTGCAAGCCTCGCTCACCACAGGCGCGCATGAGAGCCCAGCATTTGAGCCCAGCGTACGATCTCAGCTGCCGGGCAGGGTTACTAACCGGGTTAGAGCCGGCGGGGGCTTCTTCGAGTATCGACCTGAATCTGCCTCATCCAGTTCGGTGATCCGCAATCCCCTAGATTGCATTGCAGGAGACATAACCAGCCATCGCACTACGTAGGTAGATAAGTTAAGTACAAGTCCGTCTTGTGAATCGTCTACTCTATAAGTGAGTGCTAATTCGTGGCAACGTGAAAGTCCGAGGATAGGTAGACGATGAGGATGGGATGACAATGGGAACCCGACAACAGATAAAATGGTAAGTGCATAGATAAGAAAACAGCTCAAGCGACGTTCACGGTGACCGTGCTGTACTCGTACGGCTTGTCCTGGATCATAGGTGCCGGGTCGCGCAGGAGCCAGCCCGGGTGGAGGACGTTGAGGGTGAACATGACGATGACGACCATGGCGGCGTCGAAGATGTCTGGAGAGGTGTGTCAGTTGCTATTCAGTTGAGTGGCGAGCAATGAATCAGACTCACTGAACCAGATCTCCGTAGTGATGATCGTGCCGTTCCACCCGTCGGAGAGCTCGATGAGGCGGTAGACGGCGCGGATGACGAGGAGTACGGTCGTGATGCCCAGGCAGACAATGGTGAGCTTAAGCGGGGTCGTGAGGGCGCCGCGCGGCGGGGTGAGGGTCGACGCTGACTCGGCGGGGGTGATGCGCTTCGCATGTGGGCGGTCGTTGAAGTAGCGCCAGAGGAACTCGAAGGCGAAGACCGTGAAGAAGATGATGACAGCAAGCTGGAAGGAGATACCGCCGAGCATGATGCGGCCACCCTATGGGGAGATGAGCGACGGTGAGATTTGAGTAGGGATTGAGGGGCGTACATTGTCAGCACCCTCATGGTCGTCGGCGGACGCGGCCATGCCACCGCCAGCACCTTGCACGACAAGTGAAATGACGTCCTGGGTGCTCATCAGTCAACGGCTCACGCGACGCAAAAAAGCGACATACGGAAGAGCAGAAAATAATAGTATACCACCGCGGACTCAACCGGCTGTACGAAGGACCCAAACGACGAACGAGGCGTCCCATCATGACGAAGTTGGCAGCCAGCAGAGGTGTAGGCGCGATGATAGTCGTGACGATTCTGCGGCAATAGATTAGCAATGCATAGCATGGTGAAGCGATAGGAACGTACTGAATCATATAAGGATCGTCCGCAAGGATGTTCTGATTACTCCAAAACCTGCCTGCCCAGCCGAGGCACTCGAGGCCACCACAGAGCACGACGGTCGCGAAAAGCCACCATTGGCGATACCAAATTGTTTGGAAGAAGTGGGCGGCTGGAGGGTGGGGTGAGTAGGTGTACGAAGGGAAGAGCGCGGGCGAGCTTACCAGTGGTGAGACCGAAGAGGACGAGATAGAGAATACATATCCACTTGGTGGGGACGTAGCCGTACGAGGAGAGCTCATTGATTTGCTCGGGCGTCAGGTCGGAGAGGGTGATGTTGGCGTATTCGTCGGACATGATTCAGATCGACACGGGATAGGAAAGATAAAAGACGATAGACAAGGCGGAAAGGGTAAGAGGCGATGGATGGGGAGGAAGGTGGGGGAGAAGGGGAGCGGATGGCCTTTCAGTCACCTTATCCCACCTTATATACCAAAGCGCAGGCTGTCCTACACGCAGCGCACCTCGCCGGACCTCCGGGAAGGGGTTGTCGCAGGTCTTTGTGCCACATCGGGGCCGCCCGCGCTGCCGACCCACTCTCGTCAGCAATTGCCATTCTTCTACCTGCCTTCCACTCACCCCTCCCACCTCGCGTTACTGACCTCGACACAGCATCAATATGGCATCAGAGGATTGGCGGTGTCGGCGCCTCTTGCTGCCAGGCCAAAACACGTTGAAGAGAGGCCTCGCGATGACCACAATGGGTAGTTGACGCAGGGTGTGATCATCAAAGCTGACGCGCTACCGTATAGGGAAGCACTGAAAGACAAGCCCTTCGCAATGCGTTCTCAGTGACACTAAGCGGTGCGCGGCCTGCGCGTACCTCAGGTCCGCAGGCAAGACCTACTAGCGAGGTAGTCGAATATATAAGGATAGATGAGGTCTTCAGTCTGCAGCTGCGCTTCTGGGAGATGGCGAGGCGCATCACGTTTGCTTCCGTCCTTCATTCCGCGGTTGAACTTGGGTTGGGGTACCCGATACGCGTCTCTCCTGAGGCCTGAGGCGCGAGGCGCGACAATAACATCCCCCGATCGTCCGACGGGTCGCGTAGCAAGCAGGACAGCCTCGTTGACAGGATATGTGGTGGGTGATCCAGACGAAACGCCCGTCCGGGGTGTCGGGGAACAAGCGATAGTGATAAGATAAGTCGCTTGGGTATGCCAAGGCTGTGATCTTTAGAAAGCCTTTGATCACCGGCTACTTCACCTACACTGACTCGTGAACGACGGATCTCCCCCGCCCGCCAAAGCTACAGCCTCGCCCGCAGAGTTGGGCTATTCATGATCGGCAGCAGTAGACCGTGGTTTATGACATGAACGCGTCCGTAGAAAGAGCAGCAGAGAGTCTGAAGGGGGGCTTGCAATTCGCCGATGGGTGCAGCTGCCATTGAGATGGTAAACGTAGTGTACAGGGTTGAGAGGACATGAAAGGCGATGGAGATTTCCGCTATAGGGAAGGCATTCTGCGGACGACCTTGCCTTCGTTCTTCGCGTGTACTGCCAGCTTCTTCAGCAGCTGCGACTCCTGCCAACGCTCGGGCGGCGTCCGCTTGCCGGTCGCCCAATAGTAGATGTCCCAGTCGGGCTCGTCCAGCAGCTGAACATGATTTCAGTACACTCCCACCGTCATTACGTCTGCCCACGCACCTTGTCATACTCGCGCATCTCATCCTCCGTCATAGTCGACAAGTTATCACGCGCGAACGTGCTGAGGAGCAAGTCGCTCTCCAGCGTCCCCCGCTTCCTCGACTGGTACACGAGCCGCGCGCGCATCTTCTCCACACTCTCCCCCGTGCGCTCGAGCGGCTTCGGGGGCGGGACGTCCGTGGGGGTCCGGGTTTTCTCGAGATGCTCGGGAGTATGAGGAAGCGGCCATGGGTCTGCGCGCCTGGGTGCGGAGTATGATATGGAACGCACTGCAAAGGGGCGAGATGCTACGAGGCGCGAGCGAGCCTGGCGAGCGACAGAGGCGAACATGACGGGGGTTGGCAAGCGGTGGCTGTTGATTGGCGCCCGGACAGAACGCTGACGCTCCCAGACCGGGTCCGGGCCGCCGTTCCGGCTAGCTACGATCGTCCTGCCTACCGTCATCTCGACTCTGCGCTTGCTGCCTGCACGGTCATAGCATGTGTGGGATGTTTACCAGGGAACCTAGAGCTGTAATTGATCTGTTTTTCTATGCTCAGAGATATCTGCATTCGCTGCGAATCGAGGTTAACTTCCTCATCCAGTCGACCATGTATCCTTATACTTTGGGCCTTGGCCAATCACGGAGTGCCCTTCCGAAAAGTATACGCTCTCCTCACCAGAGCGTTGTCATAATTCGCACCTCTCGCCCTGATTTTGGCCCCCAACAACAGATCGAACCATACCCGTGCTTCTCGAGAGGTCACGACCATATGGCACGCGCCTTGCTGACTCCAAGGTGTTCACCCACTCCCCATACTTTCGCTCACGCCGAGAGAATGCCGCCATACACGTGAGCGACGTGGCTCTGGCAGCACGCACTATGACGAACCGACCAACCGAAACATCAGGGCGACATTTTTAATTTATAAACGCTGGAGGTGAGCACTGACAGGGAGCCTAACACGCTACTAGCCTTGTTTTCACAATGTCTTCACTCAATATCCAAGCTCGCACGACCTCGCCCCTGCGCAAGGGTCTCGTCAACTTGCCCGGGGCGACACCACACGCTGCTGCTCTCACTCAGAAGCTGCTGCAACAGGACTTCGTGAAGCACCACTGCTTCTTCAACGAACAAGGTTTCCATAATCACCTCCCGCACCAGTGAGTATATCTTTGAGCGCCACTTGGTCGGTGCTGATTGTTCCACCTAGCCTTCTCTCCGTACTCGACCTGGGCGGCTCTGCGCACCTCCTCCAGAGTATCTACGACGCCGAAGCTGCAGCGCAGCGCCCTGCCACTCTCGGAAAACCAGGCGATGAAGTCCCGCATATCACGAACGAGAACTGGACTGCTTACCTCGGCAAGGAAATGTACGTCGTGTCCTGGCGCGCTTGCAATTGACATCACTGACATATATCCAGCGCGTACGCCGGATATCTGCGGTTCTTCAGCGACCAGATTGCTGAGCATGGCGCTGAGGCCACAGTCGGGCGTTTCGTCTTCTCACCTGAGGCGAATGGCAACGGGTCTATCATGCTAGCACGGCTGGGTAGCGCAGTGTTAGTCCTCAAGCCTTTTCCTGATTGGAAGTCGCTGACCGGTGTCACAGCTTCCACCCGTGGATTCAATTCGCTGTGGGTACATTCCAAATCATTCTGCTGATATTGCGCTGACCTCAAGCATAGTTGGGTCTCGAGTTCAAGCAAGATTTCCTCGTCGCGGCCGGTCTTTCTCTTACTGTGATGACTGACCCTGTCTTCCCCAATCTTCTGGCCGACACATCGTCCGGCCTTCCAAGCGTGACGTACACTACCAACAAGTCACCGACCCTTCACGAACTCTTCGACGAGGTCTACGCTTCCGACGCCCTTGAGCCTGGGCCCTACGACCCCGAAGTCATCTTCGGCAACCACGCGCAAAAATTTCGCTCTCACTCTGAGGCCCTCAGCACCGTCCTGAACATCGCTAAGCACTGGACTTTCCCTCCCGCGGATGATGCCGCCGCCTTCGCCGCCGCCCTTGAGCAGAAGCGCAAGGAGGCCATCGTGGAGGCGACGCTCTTCCTCAGCGCCACGGGCCTGCGGCACGACAGCCGCGGCGCCCCACCGCGCGTGGACTTCTTCCTCATGCACCTCCTGACGAGCTCTATGTTCATGCAGACGCTGTTCGACGTCGCGCGCAAGCCCGAGGACCAGGCGCGCTTGCTGCAGGTGTATATCCGGTCGACGATCATGACGGTCCTGGCGCGCGGCCGGCCGAAGCCCGATGTGGACGCCCTTTACAAGCACCCGGAGGCCCTCGGAGACGAGGCGCGCGATGCTATCGGTACGCCCGCGACTGGCGAGGCGCAGGAAATTCAGGGTTACCCTGCGCGCCCACTCAACGCCTGGTCTTCCATTATCGACAGTGCTTGTCACCATTCCGAGTCGCACGTCGCGAAGGCCGTGCGCGCCTTGATATACGCTGCAAAGCTGTACGAGACGGAGGACGACCTGGGCGTGGTGCCGGGCTTGGATGGAACGGTGTTTTTCAGGGCGGCGACGGTGCTGATCGACGGGCTGGGCTGGGTGAGCAAGGGCGAGAAGGAGCTGTGGTGGGACTTGAGTGCAGTGGGATGGGATGAGGCGTGGGCGCCTCGGGAGTAATATGGTGCCCTGCATACCACAGGCCGGTACAGTACATACTGCACGCCCACTTGTGGGTGGCATATCGATCGTGGACCCATACTCGGCAAACGGGCCGGAAACCGTAAAGATTCAGATGAAATGCTTCCGCGCCGGCGGAGACCGCTTTGCTTCCTGCCTTCATCTGCTATCCCGAGCTCGTTGAATCTGCTGTATCCGATGCGTCGCACCGCGCCTCGACCCAATCGTCGTATCTATTGTCCGTTCAGAAAAGACCATGTCACAATCGCAAGCCTTGTTTGGACCCTCTGATCATTGTCCGCCGTCGCCATACTATCACTAATTATGTTCTGCTTCCATCTCATCAGATACAGCGGTCCGTCGCAATCAGGCGTTCTTTCATTGTCCAGCATCCGCTTGTACTCGCGGCTTCGGGCCCGTATGAGCTTGTGTCTGCGGCATCTGCCTTCCATCGGGCGGCTCCACAAGGCGCGCCCACACAAAAAGACAATAAGGCGCAGTGGCCATTCTCAGGGCGGCGCGGAAAACATATAAGCATGCATCCTTCTCATGAGCATGTACCCTTCTGGCCTCTTTTGCCCTTCCCCTTGTTGTCGTGACGATCTCCCGTGTACTTCTCCTGCCCGTCAGCGCTTGATTTTCCCGATCTTGGTATCGTGCTGTTAGAAGGATTGTTTGAGCGACTCAGCCATGGTCAACACGAACCCCTTTCCGCCGACGCACGGCTTCATCGGGCCAAGAGATGCGGTCTGGCTACAACAGTGGACATCAGAACTCGCGGTTCTGTTCGTCTTCGTCGGTGTGTGGCTGCCCTTGCTGCTCCATCCATACTGTGCTCATGTTTCATAAAGGAATTCACTCGACCTTCTACATAATATCAACGCATCTTCTCATGTGCGTACCGATCCCTACATTCAGCACGCCCATCCACTCATCTCCCTTGATGCCGTATAGTAAGGAAGGCCTGCGTAATTCAGGCTCGCGCATGTTTCTCTTCGTCTGCACGACAGCCATGTTCTGCATTTCCATAGCCGGAGCCGCTTGCACTATCCAAGTATTGATAACCGGCTTGGGCGTCACATCAATACATCGGACGGCGCAAAGCCTAGCAAGGATACATCCGATACTTCTAGGCCTGAGGATCACGACCAATGTGCTGCTCAGAACGAACGTAAGGGTGGTCCAATATCCCCGCTACGCATATCCGTGATGACCTCCCATAGTTCCTCATCAGCGACACGGTCGTAGTATGGCGCACTTATGTCTTATTTCGGGAGAACAGAGTAGTCCGTCTGTGTCTCGTGGGCTGCCTGTGTGGGACTTACTGTGCGTGTGCTTTCCTCTAAAGTTGTAGCACATCTAAACCAACCATGCTGCTAGTCTCCGTAACGGCCAACACTGTCCTCACCGTCGTCAGTATCTTGAACCAAACCACGAAGGAAAACCTACCCCGCAGCCTACTGCTCACGGTGCCATTGCTAGTCACGAACCTGACAGCGACTGGATTGATGGGGTGGAAAGCTTGGTGAGTGGGCAGTGAGACCTGTACCCCTTCGCCATGCTGAGCTTCAACTTCTATATAGGACGCACCGCGAGTACGTATGCGATAGCTTCCTCCGCCGCAAGCACAAGAGCCGCGCCGAGCTAGCGCTGCTCCTGCTCGTCGAATCAGGCTTGGCTTATTGTGCTGTCTGGGTACGTGCGCGTATTCCGGGCATGCATTCTCGGATAGCACTGCATGCTAACGCTGCTCTCAGGTGGTCGTCTTAGTTTCCGGCCTCGGCGCTCTCCCCGGGGACCAGCGTTCAACCCTCCTCGGCGCCCTCTGCAGCATCTGTGGCGCGTACCCGACCTTCATCGTCATCATGGTCGGCCTTCAGCGCTCCTCCGTCGACAGCGTCCTCGCCGGCGACAGCGCACTCGTCCCCCTCACCCCCGGCCGGTGGAGCGGCACCTCGAAGGGCATGAGCGCGGGAATCAAGGCCAAGTTTTCGTCGAGGGAGAAGGTGAATGTGTATGGGGTCGATCGCGACGCCGAAGGCCACAATGCCAACGAACAATACACTGCATTCATGATGCCGATGTCGCCGACGAGGCAGTCGTGGCCGTTCGCAGTGCCGCCGACGGGGCCGTCACCGTCCAGGAGGCAGATGCCGAAGAGGGCGTCGTCGCCCCCTGGCGCGGCGGAGTTTGGCAGGTTAATCAGGGTGCCGGAGAGATCATCGTCGCTGGTTTCGTCGGGCGCTTCGATGGTATCCCCAGGCCCAGACTCTTCGATGATCGCCCCTTCGCCCGCCTCACCCATGCCTTATGCGGCGATGTCTCCAAGCTCGACGTTCTCTGCTCTCGATGCGATGAGCGAGGTGCCGCTCATGTCGTCGAGCCATGGTGGGCACTCGAGGCAGTCGAGCTATGGGGGACATTCACGATCATCGAGCGATGCGCCTCTACTGGGGTCGGGCAATGGCTTGCACTCGATGTCCTCGAGCGACGCGCCGCTGTTGGGCTCTTATAACGACAACCGAATATCCATGGAGGACACGAGCTTCATCGACATGGCGAGCTCTGAGGGCGGGCACACGTCGTCCAACATGGTCGAGCTCCCGACGCCCGCGCCCACCTCCGCAAGACCGGACTTCCCCGAGGCGAGCGCGCGCAAGAGGGACACCTACCGGCTTTCGTACCCAACAATGGCGTGGACGGATAATCACCGGGCGTCGCTAAAGGATACGCGGAAGGGCTTTGTGCGGCTGAGCACGGTGGACGAAGCTTGATTTGTGTCAATGAAGAGGTACGGGGAACCAACGACAAAGGGTGGAATATGGACATTCGGGCTGCTGTTGATCAGGGCCTTGTTTGTACTGGTACTCAGTGTAACGAGCTCATGACGACTGTGAACGAGTTTATGATTGGAATGTATTCAGTTTATGACCGCGTCTTGAACAAGGGAAGCCGGTGGTGACGCTCGTAAACACAGACATCGAATAGACATACACTGATAGCCAGCAAACACTCGAGTATAAGAGGAGTAGAGGCTAACTCTGGACCTGCACAAACGACTCCCTCATCCGAGGTTCAGTGACAGATCAAATCAGGTCAGTCTCGAGCGACGCGGTCACGGTTGAAGTTCGTGTCACGGCGCCACAGATCCTCGGCAACCGGGCCGTATACTGCACGTGTCTGGCATCGCGCGTGGGCGCGGTGTTATTGTGGGCGTGGTGATCTCGCGGCTTTGCATTGTACTCTTCAGACACTCAAAGAGGCCGCAGACGCAGGCCAACTTGCTCCCGACCACCATGAAGTACAAGAGCATGCTGCTCCCCAAGGACCCCCTGCTGGCTCTGCCCACGGAACTCGTCTGCCAGATCCTGGAGTACCTCGATGTCAGCGATCTGCTCACCTGCAGCCTGGTGCGTAGTCCCTAGCGATTGCCACAGCTTCCCCCGTGCTAATAGACGCCCTACGTTTCCCCACAGGTTACTAGACACATGCGCCGTGTGATCTTGCACTCTGCGCCCCTGCAGTACTCGATCGAGCTCGCGAAGTCCCGCATGGCGTCTACGCCCTCTGCGTCGGCGCTCTCTACAGCCTCCCGCCTCGACATGTTACGGACCCGCGAGCAGGCATGGCGCGGCCTCAGATGGTCTGCGCGTCACCGAATTACACTACCACCCACTGGCCCGATCTACGAGTTCATCGGAGGCATATACGGCAACGGGCAGGAGGACGACAACCGGGTGACCTCCACCGTCTCCTTCTTCGAGCTCCCGACGCAAGTGAAGGGGAGGACGATGCCTGCGCACCCGCGCGTCTGGACCCACCCGATGGGCACGTTGTCGATCGTAGATTTTACGTTGGACCCGACGCACGACTTGCTTGCCCTTGTTGCGTCGGCGAGTCCCCCGTGGGTAATATATCTCGATGGGGGGACGTGATAACTGACTTTCTCGCAGGTCAAATTACCTATACGAGATACACTTGCGCTCGCTCTCCACGAACGAGCCGCATCCGATGGCACAACAACCTATCCTAAGCTGCCTCAAGCGCCCCAATGGGAACCACATGGTCTTTGAGAGCGCTGGGGCAGTGCGTATACAAGTCTCTGGCGACCAGATCGCCCTCCTTTTGCGCCAGACCCCGAGCATGGGCTCCCACCTGAATATCTGGAACTGGAAGCGCGGCGCGGATCGACATGTGCGTGCTTTGCTAGACGCCGTATACATAGTGGCACTGTGGCGTTCACTTGCTGACCCTGCTACATAGATCTCCTTCTCCGTCACCGACGGCATCGAAGACTTCACCTTTCTCTCCGACAAGGCCTTCCTGCTTGTCCGCCCGAAGGGCTCCTTCGAGACCTACACCTTCGATCTCGACCTCCCCCACACTCCCCCACCGCCACTACAACCCGGCACGCATACATCCACCACCCCTTCCGGCGACCCCGAGCTCCGGGCTACGTACCTCTTTCCGCCCCTCAACATCCACCACACTTATTGGTACATCACGATGAGCAGCAATCCGTCCGCAGGCTATCGACCCGCCGCGGATGCGCCACACACTTCCAACTCATCCTCGGCTTCCGCCCATCCTCCGTGGAAGTCATCCTCGGCCACCAAGCCAGACGCGCCCCCTCAGCAAGCGCCTGCATTCGAACAAATACCGATCGACAGTCTTGCCTCGCCGTACATCATCCCGCCCTCCGACTCCTCTCCCTTTATCATCCCACCAGAGTCCAGCCCCTTCACTCGTTCCGCTTCGCCCTCACCTGCCGACGAGGCCGCCTCACGATCCTACTACCCGCGCCCGGACGACCGCATACACTCGTGTTGCGTGTATACGACGTCGATGTTCCCTGTCTTGGAGGTGCTCGCACCCAACCAAGCCGCCGCTCAGGCCATCGCTGCTGGGAATATCAACCTCCCCGCCGGCGCAGCGAACGCGAACGGCGGCGGACCCGCGAACGCAGGCGCTGCCGGGCAACCCAACGTCAACGGCCCAGCACCCGCCAACCCCAACCCAGCCCCCGAGCCACCTGGCGCCCACCGCCAGCACGTCCACTCCTTCGTCTTCTTCGTCAACCTTCGCTTCTTCCTGCGTGACCTGCAGGAGATGGACGCTGAGCGCGAGAGGGAGCTCGCGGAGGCGCGGGCGCGCGAGGAGTGGGAGAGGCAGGCAGCGGCAAGACGGCAAGCCGCGGAGGCGAAGGCGCGGGCGGAGTATGCACGGGGGGAGGAGGTGAAGCGGCTGAGGCGGGCGAGGGAGACGCGGAAGATGGAGGTGGACGCGAGCAGGAGGGAGACCGACGCGGGCAGAAGGCAGGGAGTGGAGGAAAAGAGGGTGAAGGTGGGGAAGACCCGTGGGAGGGCGGACAGGCTGCACGCGCTCAGGACGGCTAGGGTGGAGAGGCAGAGGGAGTGGCGTCGAATTCAACTGGAGTCGGCAGACGGACTTGCGAGTGTGGCGAGGGCTGATTCGCCGATGAGAGAGGATAGTCCTTCGTCAACGGTGGCGGAGGCGTCGACTTCAAGACCGTCCTCCTCGGCATCGGCTCATGCTTCGTTGTCTTCGACATCGGCGCAAGCTCCATCGTCATCAGTGTCGGCGATCTCTCCGCGTTCGAGGGCATTATTACGACCACCCACGCCTCCTTGGATGTCGACGGCGCAGTGGACGCCACCGCCAACACCAGTTCCCGCAGCTGCAGCGCCGTCAGCGGGCCCTTCTTCGGCCATCGACTCGCTCGCGATGTTGGCGGACGTCGCTATAGCCTCAACGGCGACAGACGTGTCGCCCTCCAATGCGGCAGATCCGCCATCGCCTTTCCTCACATCAACGGGCATACATCCAGCACCTGCTCACCCTATGCATTGGCCGGCTCACGACACTCCTCAACCTTTCGCTTGGCCCATACAGCCATCATTGCCGCCACCAACGTTGCCGACGATGCCCCAGGCGCTTTTCGCCACGATGCCGCAGACTTTGCTGCCGCAATCGCAGTCGTTCCATACTGCGCCAGCGACCCTGCACCCAGTACCACCGGTACTGCCACCCCTGGCTTCTCTGCCGTCAACGACGTTCGGTCAACCCACTGATTCAATCCATCTGCCGCCTCCGCAGGCCCATACGCACGTCCAGCCCGTTAGGCCGGTGATGCTGCCACCTGCCTTCGCCCCCGCGCCCGCCCACGGACTCCCGCCACCTCATCTGCTCACTTTACGCCCTTTGTCCGTCCCCGCTCGCAAGCGCAGACCCCGCGTCTACGCCTGGAGTTCCTGGGGCCCACCGAACACGCGCTGGTTCCGCGAATGCCTCAGCACGGATTGGCAGCACGCGATCTACGGGCTACGCGCGATCGACAGCGTACGCATTCAGCCCGTAACGAACGGTCCTGCGTTCCCCGACCCAGCGACGTTCGCCCTCGAGGATCATGCGACGCCGCCCTCGCTGAGGCGAAGAGGGATGGAGATCGTACCCCCGGATGTGGAGGATGATCTGGCGGTACTGCAGGGGCTGGATCAGCCGAGGAAGCTGAAGCATTTGCGTTTGCGCGACTTCAATCCGTATTTCGTGAACTATCCGGAGCTGGCGGAGGGAGATTGGGGGTTAGATGTGGTGGCGGGCGACAGCCAGTCGCGACCCCGTTGGCGTGCGGCGCGTGTGGTGAAGGACCCGTCGTATACGTCGTCGCGGGGCGTGTTTAGGGAGGATGTGAGGAGTGAGCTGCCGTATGTGGAGGTGATTAGCGAGGAGGCGTTCGATGTTACGGACGTTATGATGGACGACTGTAGGATATTGTTGTTGACGGTGAGTTCCCTCATCCTATCCTCCAGTCTCTGCTTGTTCCTTGCTGCCCTCCATCGAACACCATGACTTATACTCTTTTCTAGATTCAAGGCCAGCGTGGCGGACTGAATAAGCTTAAGGGGATCGACGTGTTGACGATGTAGGTAGATTGATGGATATATGGGTGGGTGGTCTAGTGTTACAATGTAAGGGAAAGCAAGGGGAGGATGTGAAGAAGGTCCGTGGTGCAATTGTATATCTCGCGCTGTAGCCTTCGTCAAGCGCTCGCAAATCTTCCACGACCTGCATGATCGGCGGCGACAGGCTGTGGGCACGACGGCGCGGCGGTGCATCTACCAGTCGCTCGACCCAGCCTGACGCTCGCCGAGGTATTCGCCTCGTACGGCCAGTCGGGACTCGCCTCCGACCTTGACCGGCTTGAGCTCGCGTCGTACGCCAACCTGGACGGCTTGTCAGGACTAAGTCATGCAGAATCAGGTGTGTAGACGTACAGCGACGGGGGAGGCGGTGACGGCGGGCAAGACGAAAGCGATCGCAAGGATCAAGCTGCCGCGGAAGAACTGCATGGCGTGCAGTATGATGGATGTCGTATAAGGTAGGCTTTGCAGGCAGACTTGTGAGCGATCAGGGAGTAGCTGAATATAGCCCGTGAGCTCGGGCGCCGACAGCAGAAAAGGTACAGAGCGCGACGTACCCAGTGGAGAAGAGAGCGGGTATGTGACGGGCAGAGTCAAGGAACTGAGGGCATCAGGCGCGCCTCTCACGTATATGTATACCTGCTGCGTCCCATGGAGGGTGCGGGGCGTCCCCATGCGCACTGCGCCAATTTGCAGTGGTCTCGCGCCAATGCGCAGCATTGAGGTGGTGCGCGTTGTGGGAGGCGCGCCTCCAGGTTCTCACGGCGGCTGGCAGCCAGATCTAGTCCTTTATCTACACCCTCACGATCAGAGCCTGACTGTCACTATGAGAACCCTCCGAACGCGAACGACGGTCTTGGCTCACTGACTAACGTCGAAGCTAGCGCACGTTTGGTATGAGGTACACTTGTGGGGTGCATGCCACGTGCGTTCTTGGTTCTCCGGGATTTTATGGCCAACACCTGCCCCATGTGGCTTTCGTGCGGCTTTGGCGCCAAAGGCTTCTGTGGCGTCAGAGGGATCCCGTTCGCATTATTCCCATGGAAGTACGCTGCAGCATATTGTTGTACATTGAGCTATTCTTCTTCCTCGTATGAATACCCTCGTTCTATCATCCAATCCATCGTATTACCGAGTCCTTCCTCCCACTGGCAGCCCCGCCGCCCTATTCCAGACCAATTATTATCATCAGGAAGAAGTGCTACATCAAGGGGCTTCTTCCTGCTCGACTGCCGGATCGTGACCCACTGGATACTGATGATGCGCGCCGCTGTCGCTTCATCGTTGTCGGATCCACGTTCGGCAGCTTTGCCAAATGGGCGAAGAGGGATAAGACTAGCGATGAGAGAAGTGAGAATTCAAATGAAAACAATGTCAGCCTATCTGAGTGATATTCGTCGCTCTCAACGCACCGTCGACGATCGAGACCAAGCCGTGAAGAATGCCACCAGTTTCTACGAAGATGCGATGTGCGTTCGCTGCAAAATACGTGGGCGAGAGAGACGGTGAATTGAAGAATAAGCGTACTGGCAAGGAGCTTCTGAATAACGAAGTCGAGTGTGCTCGACGAGGAGACGGAGTACACTGCGATGGGTCAGACATTTCATACAAGCGCTATCTGTATACTTACCAGGATATCGCTCTTCGCCGTCTTCTGCGCCATAGGGTTCCTATGACATGGGAGTTAGCAGCAACTCGAGGGTGTTCATCGAGGCTTACTCTCGCAAGCTTGATGAACTCGTGGATGGGCATTGATAGGGCTTGATTGGAGCCCGCGGGGACGATAATCTATTCGAACAGTAAGTCCCAAGAAGATAGGCGGTCGGAAATGCGAACCTTGCCGATGTCGGTCACGCTAATCGCGCTGTGCAGCGCTTTCCTCTCCAGGTCGTCAATGACAGCGACGCTCGACACGCCTTCCTCGCTCATGAGCTTCATCGCGTCGAGGACGACATCCGTCGTCTTGCAGTGGATTATGGCGTCGAACATGTGCAACGAGGTGAGAGGCAGCCCCCTGAGTGGGCATGCCATGAAGGGCTCAAGCGCTCGTGTTTTCGAGGCAAAGTCCTGTAACCAAGAGAGCAGGCGACCATCGGAGACCATGCCTGCGAAATCGGACCAATCTTCGGATCTGACGAATACTGGGAAAATGAGAATCAAGTCTGGATAACATCACGGAGCAATCCACCTACTCACCGCGGTGCGCGCCACGAGAAAATACCTGGAGGAGGTCCACGATATTTGCGTCATAAGCAACCACTTCGAGTGGGTTCTTCTCGGATATATCTGAGAGAGTCGGCCATGCTCGAAGACGGAGGTTCAGCAGACTCACTGCTGACCAGCCTCACAGGCACGGAGCCTGCACGCGCGGCGTTCACGACCTTCTCCACACGGGGAGATGCATGCAGCTCCTCCTGGGTATACGTATGGTTTGTCGCAGCAATTGTCAGGAATGCGTTGACGTCGGAGAACTGGTGAGGACGTGAGCGTGCCTGTCCAAACCCTGAGCGCTCTCCACGTACGTCGAAGAGACCGGAGAACGGATCTGACGGGTCGGACGATTCGACCACAAGACAGGGAAGGTTAGAGGAAAGTAGTCTCTGCACTAAATTCAGCCAGAGTCCAGCAAGTAGCTATAGTTGGGTGGTCACCAACATCGCAAGCTTCCTCGACCGAAGCGTTAGCGTCTATCTTGGCTATTGCCGCCTCCATTAGGTCTGACAGCATCAGTGATCGACTCAAGGTCAGAGTTCCGGGATATAAGACCGACCTCTTGCTAGAACTGTCTCCCATTGCTTCAACCACTCGTCCGAATGGAATTGTTGAAGAGAATCCGGAGATTGGGAGGCCGGAGGCGGGCTCGTGTATGGCGGTGGGCTCGTATATGACTGCGACAAACGACGTTCGGAGCTCATGCTCGCTTCCTCGTAGGCGTAGTGACCTTGCTTAAAGTGCGATAAACTTGAGTAGATGATGGTAGGAGACGGAGCTGAGGTTGGTGGATCCGAGGAGCTCCATCGGGCCGAGGCTCAACCCGTGATGCATGTTGATATTGGTGTGACAGCGTCTTTGTCACGGTTCCTTTTGTTCTCGGGGCGCATTGATAGCTGACCAGTGTGGAGTTTCAATGCGACAGGGTACCACACGTTTGTTAACGAAGATCACAAGTTGATTGGTATAGACGAATAGCAAATTCAAGTCCCATTAGAGGCTACTAATCAAGAACGACAGACACTGTTCGTTGGATACGATATATCCCTTAGCTGCACTGCCATGCCGATTCATCCTCGTACGAGCCAGGACCAACGTACTTGTTCGTCAGCGGCCACTTGCAATGCGAGCGCCAGTAAGTGACGTTGGCATTCGCACCACGCACAACCTCCGGCGCCACACCCTCCTCGACCCATCGCACCATCGACATGAGCACATTATCGTCCGCACTCGTCCCAGCCCCGCCATCCATGTTCCCAATCCTATACGCGCCGTCGCCCCCACTGCAGTGCGACATCCCACTGATCGGGAAGAAGCGGTAGAAGTCGTCGAGCTCGGACGAGTCCTTGCCCATCGTTTGCTGCACAAGGGAATAATAGCGCTTGGAGTTGTCGGACGAGATCAAGCCGTCCATGAGACCGTGGTAGTGGAGGACCTTTCCGCCAGCGGCCTCGAAGGCTGAGATGTCGCCGTTGAAGGTCTCTATGCCGGCGGGGTTCTGCGCGAGGGCGACTGCGTAGTCGTTGAGGGTGAGGGTCGCGGGGTCCCAGGTCGAGTCGTTGTAGATGACATAGCGATACCAGTCCTGCGAGAGAGGGCGTCAGCTCGAGTCGGCAGTCAAGAGAGGGATGGGATATACCTGAGTGATGTCGAATGGCTGCCCGTTGAACTGCTGCTGCCCTGCCATCACCTCCGCGCCCGGCTGCAAGCGCGGGTAAACGAGCGTGCCGTTCCCGTCGTAGATAGCGCTCAGGACCGTGCGCACGGTCTCCGCCTGCGTCTCGGTCAAGCAGTCGGTCGTGTTGCCATCCGCACAGATGAGTGGCGTCACGTCGAAGTCGCAGAGGTCCGGGTTCTCCAGAACGCCATCGGTCGCCCCGTCGAGCGCGTCGCACTGATCAAGGACAGCCTGGTGGATATTGTTCGCCCAAAAGTCGACCGGCACGAAGGTCGGGTCGTCCGAAGTGCCCGTAACCGTGTAGAACGATCCGCTCCAGTACAGCAAGGCATTGAACGCCATCGCCGGTGCGCCCGCCACCACACCATCGAAGTCCTCTGGGAAATCCTGCACCATCTTCCAGCCCTGTCGTCCGCCGGTTGAGCAGCCAAGGTAGTACGACTTGTTATGCGGCGCGCCGTAGAAGGTCTCGACGAGCTGCTTGCCGACGATGACGCCGGTGTGTAGGGAGCGCCAGGCGAAGTCGGTGATGACGTCCGGGTTGTTGAGGAAGGGCTCGCCGGTCATGCCGTCGTGGCCGTTGTTGGCGCCGACGGCGGCGAAACCGAGGGAGGCGGCGTAGTCGAGGTCGCTGTACTGGATGCCTGAATGTATGTTAGTCACCAGTTGCGCGTTGGAGAGTAGGTTAGTACGTACATCCTCCAATTCCGCCATTACCCGTGCTCAGGAATCGACCGGTGTAGTTCTGCGGGAACCACGCCTCGAGGCGGATACCGCTGCGGTCCGAAGTCGAGACATTCATCGTGGCGCGGCAGAGGTTGCTGCTAACGACCTGGTACGAGGCCGACATGCACGACTCGGGCACGTACACGCTGATGTTCGTGCCAGCGGCGACGAACTCCGTCGACTGCACGGTGACGTTCTCAAGAGTGATCGCCTCGACGAAGGAAGAGCAATTGGACGAGAAATCGCTTTGGGCGTATACAAAGGTCGAGAGAGCGAGCGCGCCGACTAGCGCACCGAGGAGAGGGCGCATTGCAGGAGCCATGCTGGGCTATTGTGGTTGTCGATGAAGACCACGGCACTCAGCTTTTATACTGCGCAAGGCGCGCGGTATAGCTTCGGATGCATCGAAAACTCTAACGCTCGAGAGTACGCGCCGCCACCCAAAGGACTGGAAATGCGACCCAGCGGGCCACACGGATGTTCATAGCCGTCACCAGCAGCTCGAGAGTCGAGGAAAGCTATGCGCAGAAGACGACGGAGAAGCGAGAGCATGCGGACGAGGACTGCGATCCATAGCCAAAAGGCCGCGAATGTATAGCCGAAATACAGAGAGTGTATAGCGATTACGGAGAGTGTATACCAAGATTACGGCGGGTGTATAGCCAAAATGCAGGATCTGCCTGCGCAGCGACTACGCAGCGAGAAGGGGGTGATGGGAGAGAGCGAGAGGTCGGAATCTGATAAGATTAGGAACGTCGCCTCGACCATGTGCGTCGGATCTGTCGGCTCGTGCCGATACTACGGGCGAGATCCTGGCGTTGGGCGTACGCGAACAGTTCGTCGAACGAGTTCACGAGAGTCACACCGGAGGTCCTGGAAGCACGACGATGGCATTTGTGATGCATTGATGTCCCATACAGACGCGAGAAAAGGGACCGCCAGACAGGTACAATGGCCCAAAAGTTTACACAGGACAATGCGTGGTCACGGCGTCCTGAAGGTGGGAGCGGGATACTCTGCCGATACGACGTTGTAAGCGCAAAACTTCGCTGGGAAGGAGAAAAGCACATACCGCCACGAGCGCAAACAACACAGTTCTATTCCCATTGGTCTGGAAAAAAGGTAAGTGATACAGAAAGTAGTGCAACGCACCGTCCATCGCCAACACAGAGTAGGAAGAGAAAGCGATAGTCACGACGAGGAAGGACGTGCAGTGGAGCGTGCGTGACACGAAAAAAAAGCATGGTGTCGGTGAAGGATTTAAGGGAATGACGCGGGTTATAGAAGATGGGGGAGGTTGGGAAACGACGGTAGGGGCATGTAAAAGATGGCGGGGATGTATAGGAAGCTGGGTGAATGATGACAAGGATTGCGCACTAGCCCTGGCGATCGATCCTTCCCTCGTCTGGCTCCTCAAGTGAGTGCGAGATAGTGGGGCCTAATAGCCAGTCTAGTGCGTACTCCGAAAGCTAATGCCTGCCGACGAACCACAGGTACATGATGTGCATGATCCCACTGTGGCCGCCGACAATCTAGTCCCGTAGGATGGCCGTCGCATGTTAGGAGCAGGTAGGTGGTGGGGTGTAGGAAGTGGACAATGAAGGAGTAGTAGAAGAAAGGAAAAGCCAGGGACTGACGATCGATCCATCCCTCGCCTGGGCCCCTCGGACGAAGCGAGTGCCAGGGGTGGGGCCTAATAGTCAGTTATCCGGCTTGCGCGCCCCATAAGCTAATGCCCGCCGACAAGTCACAGTTACATGGCTAGCATGATCCTTCTGTGTTCGTCGACGAACTAGTCCCAAAGGATGGCTTTCGCATGTATGGAGCGCTGAGGGGGAGAGGGTAGTGACAAAGGCATAAAGGGCAAAGAAGAACTGGATGAGTTTGTGCGACCGAATGCCCACCTTATATCCTTTTGCGTGCGGCCTCAGAACTTACATGTGATTATGATGCTTGATGTCTGAAAAGCAGAGTCTTACTGCTGGAAGTTTGAGATCCTGGCTGAGACCTTCGTGCGTGAGCGCGGGCTGAGCTCGTGAATCTGTGCGCTGGATCGTATGTTAAGATAACTGACCTTACGCCAGTCCTTATGCAAACTGATAGCAAGAGCGTAGACCACGTTCTATGACGCGTTGAGCAACCAATGGACGTCCGAGACAAGTGTAGCTCTGTGTAGCTTGGTCTGTTTGGTCCCGCTTGTACTCGGCATAAGCCGGAAACTATTCCAATTTCCGTTTATGGCCGACACGTGGGCCGACCAACCCTTACTTCAACTCTGATCTCTTCATTTTGAACGCCAGACCGAGTTTGCTCTGAATATCCATCCGCGGTATGACTATGGATGCCAGCGCGTCATATACTGGTGAATCCGCAAGTGTGAGCATCAACGACAGTGCTGAATGAGCCGTGCAATGAACCGGCCTGGAGACGGACCGGGCCGTATCGACCTGCCAGAGCTTGAGCTTAACGACGACAAGGCAAATTCCAAAGCTGCTCCTGAGGAGATGTGCACTCCTTGTCCGCTACGTACTCTGCTACTCTGCACTCAGGATCGCCAACGTCGTCGCTGAGTGTTTGTGAGGCCCGACCATCCTTCGATCTCATAATCATCGTCGACGTACGTCTGTTGTTTCGTCCTCGCTATTACTGGACTGACGGGTTCGAGGTGTACCGTAGTCGACACACACGCCGTTACCATACGCTCTCAACATGGGCCTGCTACGGAGCGCGACCGCCCACGACACCACAACATGCTACGCCCTCGCTGCCCTCGCCACCTATCCCATCCAGATCGACATCGTTCCGCAACTTGTTGAGATCTATAAGGAACTGGAGCCGATCACTCTCACTGGCTCGCGCAACGTTTTCGACATGGCGCAGAAGAGAGGTGGCTACCTCATCAGCGTGCTCGCGGCCGAGTTGATATATCTGGACGCGGGGGAGCTCTGCGCAAATGGCACAGCTGCCAAGCTTCTGGACGTGCGTTCATGGATTCTGCCAAGTCAGCCTTGACCTCATTGCACATCGACAGGTCACTTCCGACGTCCTGACCGGTGATACCTTCCTCAACGCGCTCTGCAAGAGGGCGAACCTTTGGCACGGCCCTACAGTCGGTACGGCCGCCGCAGACTTGCTCCGTGCGATCGTCGGCTGTCTCGACACCCTGGGAACACAGAAAGCTCGTAACTTCGTCTTCGCCCTGCTCCAACCTTTCGTCAGTCCGGCTGTCCTAGGATTCCTGCAGAGGTACGTGCCAGATCCCGCGTTTTGTGTAGTCAGGATGTTGATGTATGCGTGCAGTCTCGAGGACCATGGCAATACCGCTCGTCCTTTGCAGTCTTCCTTCACATTCTCGGTCCAACGCGAGCGTATACCGGAAGAGATGTCGGCAACGAAAACCTACGGCGTCTTCTCTCTGGGAAACCAATCGACATGTCACCGGTAGCCTCGTCGGCGGACAGCTCGATAGGGTTGAAAAGAAACCGCGACAATCATGGGCAAGATCCTGAAGCGACCGACGCGCCCTCTGGCACTGACGCGGATGCTCGCGAGGAGGCTCCGGGAAGTAGCGACAGCGGTACCGCGGCAGGCGATGTGATCGAAGGGTCTCCGCCTCAGAAAAAGCAGAAGGTTCACGGTAGCGTCTCCTCCATCCCGATACCCTCTATTACCGTCGCAGACCCGCTCGTCGGCACCACGAAGGTGCCGCGCACGAAGAATCGTGGGTCGGAAGGCAGTACGTCTATCATCAGTCATGCTATCTCTTTACTTATATCTTACAGAATCCAAGCAGCAAGCCGTGCAGGGCACGCTCTCCGACATCAGCAAGGCCTGCTCCCTGCGTCACGTCTCGTCCAAGTTCTTGTCATCTGACCACGGTCCGTTGACTTTCGGCGACAAAGTCGATGCGCTCGTTGGTGGAATCACGTTCCGGTATGTTCTCTTCGCGGTCTTGGACGACGCTGCGCCATCCGGCTCGCTCAATGCGCATCAAGCTACGGTACGTCTTGCTTATATTTTCTCGCGATGTAACGCCTCTCATATTGAGCCAGTGGGCCCACCGTACGCTGTTCTCCGCGCAGCTCACCAAGCGCGTCGCGTCAGCACTCGGTTTCCCGGAGGCACCGAAGGAGCACGATCCGTTCATGTGCGCTCTAGGCCGCGCGACCTACAATCGGTCCATCCAGGAGATTCGTGATACCATTTTTGAGATCTACGAGCCTATCGTTCGCTCGGTGATCAAGGCCGTTGCACCGCTCCAGAGCACCTCGGATGATACGCGCTCGCTTGGTAAGTCTTCCCTTTTCGTCCTACATTCTCGACCGCATGACTATGCGTGCTTTAACGACCTCATCTCCTCTCAATCGCTAACTTTGGCGCAGATTCGCGCCGACAGCACCTTCGTGACCTCCTCGAGCTTAGCTCGCAAGGGTATGAATACCACTCCTGCCTGTCTCCATTCGAGACAGTCCTGACCACCGCCGACCACATCGTCGCTGCGATGCTCACCGAGGACCTCCTTACGGATCTGGGTATCATCCGGCCAGTCGTTTCATCTACGTAGGAGCTTCTGCATGTGCTAGAGGAGGAGTCTCTCGCCGTGATCGCTTGCCGCATTCGTGTAGGAGTCCTTTCGAAGTCTTTCACTCGTTTTTTCTTTCTATCCTTTTTCTGTATCTGTTCTCGTTCGGTGACCTTGCACAGCCTACCTATTCTTGTACCATGCACTACCCTCGGATTACACCACACTGCACCACTATGTACCCCATGGCGTCCGGTCTTCCGCGCTTACACACTATGTATCGCTAGGATTCCCGTCTTTTGTAGCAATCTGCTGCTTTGCTCAACCGCACTTCATGTTCGCCTAATGTCCGCAAACTCACAGTTCAGAAGCCCTCCAATCAAGAGCCTCGTCTGAGCGATGAAGGGTGCGAAGCGGGGCTGCACCCAAGCGTGCGGGCGCTTCTGAGCGTGAGAGGTCGATGCCGCAGCATCCGCATTAGGAAGGCTTTGTTTGCCACAGGAGACGACCGTTGTGAACGATGGATGTAGGCTGGCATTGTATAGTAGTAAGGATACAGGTGATGACAGAGGCGTTTACAAGCTACAGAGATCGCTAAGAGAGCACAATGTCTGTGAAAGAGGTAGAGTAGGGTTTACAAGTCGCAAAGGGAACAGGCAACATAACGGACAGGTAGAGTTACGAAGCCAAGGACAAAAGTCGTGGAGCAAAGGCCGATCACCGGTACGACGCCATGCGCGCGCGAGGACATGCCAATAGAAGGATAGATAGATCGAGTCGCCGAGATGTTCATGGGCTCGCTCGAGACGTAGCGAAGAATAGGATGCAAGGCCAAAGGGCAAAGAATCATCGAAAAAGTTGGAGGGTGCGTATGCGGCGACGTTCGCCCGAATCGAGAGGCAGAAACGAGCCGATCACTAACGCCACTGCTTCAGCTTGCTGGGCAAGTTCATGTTCTTGCTCTTCGGAGGCTTATTGGGAGGCTGGGCGTAAGGTCAGGATCGGCGCAATAAATGGTGCAGAATATGAACAAAAGGAGAGCACGCAAGGGACACGAAGGACTCACATTAGGCGCTGACGAAGAGCCAGCGGCCGGTGGAGTGTCTTCCTTGCCTTCGAACAAGGACCTCTTCAACGCGTTGAGCTTTGCCTTTGCCCCGGACGTGTTGGACTTCATCCCGGGCGCGTCGGGTACGCGCTTGCTGCCAGCACCATGCTTGGCGTCAAGACTCCCGACTGCACGCTTCGCAGTGGGGATACCTGATATCCGCGTGATGACGGGCGCGCCGGGTATCTGCTTCGGGTTGGGGGCGCCGGCCGGGAGCTGCGAACTGGACGCGCCGGCCGTGGGCTTCTGGTCAAGCACGCCAGACGTCTGCTTCGCCTTCTTGTGCGGCTCAGAGGACTCTGGGTACTGCACAGCCTTGCGCTTGTGGCGGACTGTAGAAACCAGGTGAGCTTCATGTACTCGGACGCAGCCACGACGGGGAATGCTGCTACTTCAAGAGCAACACATAACGATCGGGGTGGCAGACTAAGTGGACTCACATTCGGGCTTCGGTGCACCGGGTGCGGGGACTGTCGGAACAAGCGGCGGAGGGGCGGGAGGAGTAGATGCCGAGGTAGCCGTAGAAGAAGCGGGCGAAGGAGAGGCAGTTGCAGAAACCGAGGCAGTCGCGTAGGGAGCAGGAGAGTTGCCTGTCGGAGGAGGCACCGGCACAGGGGCAGACATGGTCGAAGCGTTGGGCACTGCATTGACAAGTTGTACCGAAGGAGCAGACGAAGCGGGAAGATCAGACGAGAACATCGAAACGGCATGCTGAACGGGCGCGAGGAGTAAGGGGCCACCCTCAGGATCAACCTGCATGTTCAACCCATCGCTACAGCGGCGGCGGTCAGTACACGTTCTCTACGCAGAAATGTACGCACTGCATGTAGAGGATACAGCCAACCTTCTCCAAGAGTGGCCTGAGGCTGGATGTGACCCAAGCGTCGATGACTTGCCCGCCATTGCTGTTGCGTGAGAAGGCGGCGAGGAGGGTGTATAGCGAGAGCGCCGTGTTCTTGGATGTGAGCGAGTAAGGGTGCGGAGAGTGGGTAGAGGCCTCTTTGAGCATCGTCGCCTCGGAAGAGAACTCGGTGACGAGGATCTGGGGGTCGCCAATGAGCAAGGGCAGTCCAGCGCGCGAGACATACAGCAACGCACCCGATGGCTGCTGGGCGTGAGCGACCGAAGGATCGGCAGCGTCTCCGCGACTCTCTTCAGCGACGCTTCCAGGGCGTGACGACCCAGTTGATCTACATCCTGGCTTCTCCCGGCGCGTAGGTTGTTAATGTGCCTTCCCGCCAGTGCGAGTTCGGTGTCGGATGCGTGTTCGTGTAGAGATCTGTACTTGCGCAAAGGACCGCGCCCCATATAGACCTTTGCGATCGCCTTTCGGAGGGCCACCGCTAGAGTACGGGGGTTGTCAGGATCTCGCATGAAGTCTCGGAGGCCGTCGTCGGAGGGGGAAAGATCGGACATGCTGAGTATGCTGGCTGGAGAAGGCGGTCAGTGTCGTTCGTCAGATATGGAATATCAATTACCTGGTGTATCGCTGGGGAGGATGGTAGTCAGGAAGGCGCACTTGACACAATATTGCATGGTAGATGCTCCCGCTGCCTCAGTCGATGGTTCCGCGCGCTGCATACACATCCGTTCTTGCGCCCGCGGGACGGCAACCTTGACCGAATCCAGCCCGCCATCCATGAGATAGCACTCGCGGCATAGCTATGAAAATCTCGTTCATTGGATGCGAAGAGGGGGGTAAGAGCGACAGGCTGAAGAGCGCCGACGAGTACTGTTCCGTCACACGTGCGCCCGGATCAATTTCGATGATCGCGGTCAGCTGACCGCAATGCGCTCAATCGACCGAGCCTGCCGAGGCTCACTGAGCCATGCAAGGCGCTGAGCGCTGAGCAGCTGATCGCCATGTATGTAAGGTGTATTTCAGCCAGTACTATTACTCGTATATACAGAGTAGTTGTCAGATGACTACGAACATCATGGAAATCCCAAGTCAAAATCCTCCGAGTTCGCAGTTGCATAGCAAGAGCAGTGTCGAACGTAGAGGACGCGCCGAGAGAGCTGTAGAATCTGAAAAGATAAAATTGGACCCCGCGGTATTTCTTCGAGCTACGCGACATTACCGACACACCCGTTTGATATGATTCTTCGTCGCATACCAGCAATTGCAACACAGCCAGCACAAGTACCCAGTCGGACGCCGGAGGTCATCAAAAGATGCGCAACGAGACGGTGGCAGGGATCCCTTGAGACGACAAGTTTTTCAGTGCATGGCGTGGTGTACAAAAGGAGTAAGAGGTAGGTCGGCGGGAGGTATAGATGCGAACATGATTTGAGGAAGAAAGGGGGGGTAAAAATCAAGAAACGGGCACGCTGACCTTTTATACTTCCCCGACGCTAGCTTCGGTACGTCCGAAAGCCGTCTTGCACTCGCGAAGTTGAGATGCAAACTGTAGAACAAGACACGGGGAAACAGAAGATCCTTTGAAGGCGACCATACAAGCACTCGGAAGAGCCACTACCTTCTTGCAGGCTTTGGAAAGTTCTGCATCGGAGGTCGGATGATTTACGAGACTAGCTGTGACTTCGGAAGGCTCTACGTGGTTATCAACTGTTCATCAGACCGAATTTCTATCCACCTGGCGTTTATCTATGCCTCTAGTTTATTAATACTCTTGCCAAGCGCTGCAGAAGTCCGTGAGCAGAGGCTGGCTGCTACACTTGATAAACGTACCTCAAGATCCATCTATCTCGCGCGAACCGGCAGACTCCTTCAGTTTGTCAATCGAGTCGAAGGAAGCGAGTTCGATATCAGCTCCCATGCTTCCAGCCCAGCTCACCCGTGCGTATAGATGCGTTTTGCCTGGCTTCGCGCGGTTCACCCCAGGGTTAGTGGAGATATGCACACGCCCATCGGTCTGCTCCTCGAATTCGACAAGGAATGTGACTCCATCCACCGAGTTCTCCGTCTCAAGGAATCGCGTTACTTCATCGACTGCGATGCACTTGATGAAGTGGAACTCGAGGTACGTCGGTCGGGGGAACTCGTCAGCAATTTCATCGGCCCGAAGCTTCTTATACTCTGCAAGGCGTTAGAAAGAGGTGTATAGGTACATAGGACGACTTACTCATCCTGGCGCGGTTGGCTGCGTTCGTGCATGACGAGCGATGTCGCGCAAGCCAGTCCGCCCTCTGACATGCCGACGAGCAGTAGTGCACGGTCGCACAGCCACACATCTTGGTCTTGACTTTCGTGTCCGGCCGAGATAGGGCGCTTTGACACTGCAAATCCATTAGATCCCTTTCTCTTCGAACCCAGGTTTGGCATAAATTATACCTCCAGATTACAGCAGCCTTGGCGTCCTGCCAGTTGCAGCGCCTTTCTGTACACCTTGTAGCGTGGGTAGAGTATGGCATATCGCCGGGCAACTACCTTCCAAGAAGGCCACATCGTTGTCGACGCCTCGTCAACCGGCCTTTGTTCGAACACGTGATGCCTGCCGCAGGCGCGCAACACGTCGGGCCATATCATCGCAGGAAACAGCATATTGAGCCAGCCATCTCCGCTCATACGCCAGTTCAAGTCGTCGTATGACCCTTCAGGGACGATAGTCTGCAGCCGATCCACGACGACGAGCAGGCCGGCTTCCAAAGCTTCGGCGAGATGACGGTCAGAGTCGCGGTCCATGAGCAGGAAGTCGAGAGTGCTGATCGCACAGCGAATGACTATCCGTGCGTTAACATTATCCTTGAGTTTCTGGACGTCGCGGGCGGTCCGTATCTGGGGGACAGAGGCAAGCAGGGTCTCGACGAGTACGGTTATTCCAGACGAGCGGCGGAAGCTGGCAAACATCTTCTTCCCGAGTTCGCGGTCCTCGAATAGGTGCATGACCAGATCCGAGTAGCTGCGAATGTATTCGCCAGGCATCGTTCCCGTCTTGAGAAACCAGAGCGAGCGCTGGAAGACGGCGCGCAGTAGTGCACACGGCCGGCGTCTCTCGTGCTCAAGGATGTCCGTGGAGTTGGGCATACCCGCGCGAGCCCCCCGCCTGACGACGATGCTGCTGTGGAGCAGCTTCATCAGAGCGTGCACAAAGTCGTTCACAAAGTCCGCCGCAGCGCGAGGCCAGTCGTATGTCAGCAACGACATGAACACCTCCTTGAAGCGTGGGAGAGAGAGGATGATTGGAGCGGAAGCAGGGTTGTCGAGGAAGAGGATGTACGTCGTCAGGAGGATCCTATAGCGCATGTACGCAGTGACAGCGACCGTGCCGTCCGACTGCAGGGGGAACTCGGCCGTTTCGAACTCGGATCCTGGAAGGTCCCGGATATGGCCTTCTCCTGGTAGAAGAAAGAGCACCCACGGCCAGGCATCGACCAGGTGCGCGACGAGCGTGTTAAGGCACTCCCTCCCGCTGCGAACCATGCCCATGCAGAGTTGGCAGCATAGCCTCCACGCCTGTAGAGCCTCGGAGATAGCTTGGGCACCGCGCTGATTCAGCGGGTGCGCCGGAATGCGAGCCGGGTCAAGACGCGCAAACACTTCCTTCACTCGTTCTTGCTTGAAAATGCTGGCGGGAAGCGGCGGCGTGTCGTACTTGTGCTCGAGCCAAACGAGGAAGTCTTGCTCGAATTTGCTTAGACGACCATGCAGGTTCTGGCTGAAGGGCTAGGTGTATTCAATATGAGCCCGATTTCTCAGAATTTTGCACAGACCATGATCTGAGGAGCCCCCCTGGCTCGATATTAGACAAGCACTGTCCGGTAGCAACGACGACGCGGGACGCAACGTGAAGATCAAGGGAAGGGACAATCGGCCACATGGCTAATTGTTGCCATCGGCATATTCCGGTGTTTGCTCTGAGGACGATGGAGCTACCACACGTAGCCTCGGAATCTGCAGTACGTGCGAGATGCAATCAGGATGTTGCCTAGATATCCGCATATATATACTACAACACAAAGCCAGGAGATCTCGCAGCCCGGGTACACACATAATCAACAAACTCCCGCACCATCAGCATCGCTACTCCCCACGGAACTCGCGACTGCACCGATGATCCATCTGTTCAGAAGAATCAAGTGAAGTAGGTTGTCGTCGATAGCAAACATATGTCCATTCTCCAGTACACCAAGCGGAAGACCCGTGAGCCAGGTGATGACATCCAGTACAGGCCATAGCCTCGCCCATCGACACCTCACGAAGAACGCGGCGAGTCCCGCGGCAGAGAACGACCCAAAGAGTGTCGCATAGACAGCCCACCGAGTTGGTAGCTGACTATCCTTGCGCCATTCGCCCTCGTGGATGTGCTGCAGGATAATGCTGACAAGGATGAGGAGCGACGTGACGACGGCGAGGACGATGGATGTGTACACGACCCACGGCGCTGTAGGCGACGGCGCACCGAAGTCGAGCGCCTCACGGGTCTGCTGCTGGAAGATCGCTCCGAATATTGCCGCGACAAGCCCACAGAAGTTCAGCAGGATCCCTGGCCGGAGACCACCAATGCGGGGCGTCGACCGATCCAACGTCGCGATGCACATAATATCCTTCGTCGGGGAGCCGGGCACGTACATCTTCATGCCGGGCTCGGACGTCGACGATGTCTTGCCGTAGAACCTGCTATGCCAGTCCGTCAGCCGGCCGGAGTAGAGCGAGTTCGCGAGCGCGACGCTGGTCCAGACGCCCGCGGAGGTGCCGACGGCGAGGAAGTAGCAGATGATCATCTGCCCGCAGATGCCGGCGATGAGGAAGGGGTGCGTCCATCGGCGGCTCGTGCCACCGCTGAAGACGAGGTCGAAGAAACTGGGCGTGTTGGTGTACGGCTCGAGCGCTTGCAGGACAGCTTCAACGCGCGTGATGTAGGCTTCGTCGGCAGATATGTCCTGCATCCCCCATCTCCCGGGCAGGTTCTGGATGGTGAGGCGTCCGAAGTCGAGTAGTGCGCCGCCGAGAATGGCGAGCCACATTGTCTGCCCGACGCTGATCTCGGCGATGCGACCGTCGAGCCCTGGAAGGTTGCCAGAGGACTCGGCCTGCAGTTTCAGGTACCGCACGACGCGGAGGTACGCGCCAGCCAGCTCGTTGAGCGACGCGGAGACCTTCGCCTCCTGCGGCGCGTACGAGTGGAAGTCGACGGCGCATATTGGCGCGTCCGTGTTGACCTGGTTGAGGTCGAGCTCATAGGGCCCGGCATCGTCATCGGTTAGGTGCTTCGCGCGCTGGCGAAGGGTGCTTTGCCCCAGCGGACGACGAACCATCTGCGCGGCCACGACGCCGAGCGCCATCTCTTCGTCGTCAACGTCGACCGCAGAGCTGTGGGGCATACCCTTTGTCGAGAATATGAGCCTGTCGCCTCGGAAGACGCGCACTTCCCAGCTTCGGAACGCGTGGTAGTCGGTGGCGGCGAAGAGAAGAAAATCTCGCGCGCTCGGCAAGCTCTGGCGGTCGGCTTTGATGGGTGGGGAGATCGGCGCGAGGGATGCGGGGACGACAAGTCCAGCGGAGGTCAGCGCCCACAGTGACTCGTCGATGGCAATCTGCGGAGGTGCTGCCACGACTGGATGTAGCACCGCCGCCGCCTTTCGCAGCGCCTCCGAGCGCGTCGCTGCCGAGACTTCCTCCGACCTAATCCAGAAGTTCGATACACCAATGGCCGTTCGGATCCCGGGGACGAAATGACACGCCGCCGACACCCAGTTCACGCGACGCATGGCTGGAATGGAGAACGTGGGCAGCCCCTTCCACAGAAACGGCCCAATCGATGGGTCGATGCTCCATAGATTCTCGCAGTTCGTTCCGAGCGCTGCATAGAGGGCACTGGCGAGGAGGAGGAGGCCAGAGGGCCAGGAGACGACGTCGTTGACTGGAGCCTGGGCGAGGACGGGTTCCCATAGTAGCGAGAACATGGTGGTCAAGAGCGTGATGCGGGCGATGTGCTGTGTTTCGGCTAGCACCGATGGCGCTGATGATGGGAGGCACGACGCACCGGCACGGAGGCAGTGGACATGCGCGATGCGGAGGGCGCCGCGTGTCTGCCTGTTTCTCCTGCTGTCTCGAGGTGAGAGTGCTCATCAGTGTTCGTACGAGTTGTTGAAGGTTCCTTGAGTGTCATCTGAGAACATCGTTCTTGTTCGTAGGTAGTTCGAGGTTGCTCATCGTCGACGGTGGTCGTAGTGGTCGTGGTTATCATGTCAGTGTCGTTCAGAGTACGAGTGCACCCAGAAAGCAGAAAGCTTGCTGGTCTTGAGCGGCGTTATATATATAGCGCGTCGAAAGTCGGATATTCGAGTGGGAAGTAGTTGCAGAGGTGAGGGGAAGAGGGAGGCGTTCACCTCGCGCCTAGGATGAGGTGACCATATATATCAGTGTACTAGGACATAGCTTACAGATAGGCAATCCATTCGTCCATGATGTGGCATACATGGGCGCTCAACTATGAATGGACTGCGGAGGTTAGATGCCATCTTGGTGGGAAAAGTCAACCTGAGTTGCGCGTGCCAACGCCACCGCGGCAGACGCCGGGACCTGCGCCACAAAAGGGTAGCGGCGACTTCGAAGATGAGATTATTGCCGCTTGCTCACGGTGTCTCTTTGGGTGATTCAGGAGTGTAAGTACTGACAGTGGATGGTACGTGCTCCTACCACATCGTCCTATGACTTGTCCTAACCCAACAGAAGCAGGTGTTACCTATCCCAAACGCGCTTCCACCGCTCCATACAATTTTTTTGATCGGAAGTCCCCCTTGCGAGGCTCCCTATCTACGATCTACGATGAATATAGCTGGCACCTCGCTCCCAACTATGAGAAACAGCAATGAGGAGAAATGGCACATGTACGATCGTCAACCCCCAAGCAGCGACCTGAGTCTCGCGATGGTCGCTCGCGTCCAAACTTCGCGAAGGTCACGATCGCATAGCACGCGCGCCGCTGACTCTCTCTTCACGCAGTTGCTGACACCGGCCACGAGCCCATCCTATTAAGTTAGTATGTGCCAGTGCATAAGCACTGGCAGTTGACTCGCTGAAGACCCGGCCAGCCGGTCACGAGCACGGAATTCCTCGGTACGTCATCGTGCGCTCTTCATTCGCCCGCCCACCTTATAAGCGTCCAGGACGAGCAGCCGACCCAGAATGAACCGCCTGACTCGCACGATGTCGACCCTTGCTATCCAAGCTCGCACGACCTCGCCTCTGCGCAAGGGCCTGATCAACTTTCCGGGTGCGACGCCGCATGCAGCGACGCTCACTCAGCAGTTACTGCAGAAGGATTTCGAAACCCATCACTGCTTCTTCAACAACAAAAGCTTCCATAACCACCTTTCGCACCAGTACGTACGTTTCGTCACCTGTCTGCCGGAAACTCAGCGCACCCTGCAGCCTTCTGTCCGTTTACGACCTGGGTGGCTCAGCCCACCTTATACAGGCCATTTACGACGAGGAGGCCTCATACCAGCGCCCTATCACTTTGGGAAAGAGCGAGGACAAGGTTCCGGAAATTACGGAAGAAAACTGGACCTCTCATCTAGGCAAGGAAATGTGCGTTCGTGTCCAGTACCGTACTGTCCACACTGACCGGATATTCAGTGCGTACCTCGGCTACCTTCGGTTCTTTAGCGACCATATCGCCGAGCATGGTGCACAAGCAACAATCGAGCGCTTTTTATTCTCGCCCGAGGCAAACGGGAACGGCAGCATCATGCTAGCCCGATTAGCGAGCGGAGTGTAAGCAGAGCCATTCTCAGGAAAGCGTCAATAGTGCTAATCCACTCTTCAGACTTCACCCTTGGATTCAGTTAGGCGTAAGTTTCCTCAACCATCCAGCGCTCGTGACGTCTAACTCTGCGTGTCTAGTTCGGTGTGGAGTTCAAGCAGGACTTCCTTGTCGCTACGGGACTGTCTCTGACAGCCATGACAAAGCCTTCGTACGGCGATATCCTAGCCGATACGCCCTCAGGCGACCCAAGCGTGACGCATACCGACAAGAAATCGTCGACGTTGCACGAGCTCTTCCAAGACATCTACGAGTCGGACACCCTCGATCCCGGACCC
Source organism: Schizophyllum commune H4-8 (assembly GCF_000143185.2). Taxonomy (NCBI): domain Eukaryota; kingdom Fungi; phylum Basidiomycota; class Agaricomycetes; order Agaricales; family Schizophyllaceae; genus Schizophyllum; species Schizophyllum commune. The sequence continues at coordinate 813,753 of NW_026089549.1, read as the reverse complement.
TACGACGCGAATGCCATGTTTGGTGACCGTGTACAGCGGTTCCTCTCTAATTCGGCAGCACGTCACAAAGTCCTCGATATATCCGGCCGCTGGACGTTCCCTCCTGCGGACGATGCTGCCGCCTTCGACGTCGCGCTGCAGCAGAAGCTCAAGGAGGCCATCGTCCAGGCGACGCTCCTGCTGGGCGCCACCGGTCTCCGAAACGACGACCGCCGCCTCCCGCCCCGCCAGGACTTCTTCCTCATGCACTTACTCACAAGCTCGCTCTTCATGAAGCCGCTTCTTGAAGTCGCGCGCAAGCCCGTCTATCAAGCGCGCCTGCTCCAGGTCTACCTACGCACCGCCATCATGACCACGCTCGCCCGCGGCCGCCCCCGCCCGGACGTGGACGCGCTCTACAAGCACCCCGTCGCCCTCGGCGACGAGGCGCACGACGTGATCGACACGCCCGACGCCAACGGGAAGGAGATCCGCGGCCGCCCCGCGCGCCCCGTGAACGCCTGGCCGCCCATCGTCGACAGCGCGTGCCACCACTCGGAGTCGCACGTCTCGAAGACGGTGCGCTCGCTGTACTTTGCGTCGAAGATGTATGAGACGGAGGGGAATTTGGGGGTCGTGCCGGGCGTGGATGGGACGGTGTTTGTGCGCGCGGCGACGGTGTTGATTGACGCGCTGGGGTGGATCAGTAAGGGAGAGAAGGAGCGGGGATGGGACTTTGAGCCGGTGGGGTGGGGATTAGCCTGGGCGGACTAGTGCGTCGTGGTCAATGGAGCAAGAATGTACAATAGTGAGTGCTGAATGACACAGCTCCCTGCTCGCCTTCGATGCGCCTTCAGTCGCGTAATGTCTCGTTCTACAGGTCACATTTCAACCTCGCGATTGCAAGACAGCTTCGGCACTTGCCGAAGCTAGTGGCGGGAAGGTATAAAAGGTCGGCGTGCCCGTTCGACTCTCACCTTCTTCTTTCTTCTCACCATCATATTCGCGTTTGCTCCTTCTCATCATCGCCCACGATCCCGCCGATCCGCCTTCTACTCCTCATGTACACCGCTCAACATCAGGTCCTCGCTGCCGCAGCCACCGTGCTATGGGCTTAATGACATGCCGCCTCAAGGGATCCCTTCCATCGTCTCGTCGCGGCGTCTTTCGATGTCGACCGGCGTACGACTGGGTACTTGTGATTGCTTAGATGCATCGCAGGGATACGGCGAGGATCGTGGTGGGCGGGCACCCTGGTATCGTCGCGCAGCTCAACGGGCTGTCGTGGGGACCGGCTGCACTTAGTTACTCATGTATCCCCATTCCTCCTCCTCCCTCCTCGCTGCGCGCACTCGCCTTGGCAGATCTTCGCCGGGCGACTGCGCGGTCTTCTTCTTTGGTGCGTAGCATGCTTCCCGCGAGCTCGCTCATTACTGACTCCCCGCCCATGCCCTCGCTCTCGCGTCGCAAGCCGCTCAATGATGGGCCCTCGCCGCCGCAGCCACCGTGCTATGGGCTTAACGACTTGCTTCGTCTCATCGCGACGTCTTTCGATGGCGTCCGGTGTACGACTTGTGTTTGCTTCCTTGCAATAGCTGGCATACTGCGAGGATCTCTTCGGTGTGTTGCATCCCCGTCTTTCTTTCCCTCATTACTGACTTTCACGTTCCAGGAGTGGTTTGATATGTTGTGTGATCCTTTGTTCTCACGAGCTACAATTTCTTCTTTACGCTCTTCGCCGTCCCAGCATCGCCGGCACGTTTCTGGTGCGAGTGGACAGTCCGGATCGAGGGCGTCTGTGGGTTCCTGTAGCCGTTCATCATCTGCTTGTCGTGTCGTATGTAGAAGGTCATTTCTTGATTGAACAATATTGTTCATCCGAATCATGGGACTTGCTGAACTAGTGTGCGCGCTCGACTTCGTTCGACACGCTCTGAGGCTGTCTACGGTAAATGCCGTGTGCGAACACGAGGCAACTTCCCAAGCGGGGTTAGCGTCGGGCTTGTCGGCGACGCAGCTGAGCGGCAGCTCTTCTCGCTATCGGTGACATGAGCAAGCGTCGTCAGCTCGTCATTTCCGCCCGGCTTTTTCCCTGTGACGAGGTCGCATTGTGTACTCTGCACAGAACTCTCGTTTCTTCGCGCTTATCGCTTTTGCCCCGCACGCCTGTGAATGCATACCCGACTTGCTGAGCCCGTCCCCTGCAACAGCAGTTGTATAGCTAACTGAAGTTTCACATGCATCGCTCGTTACATAAATACGGCGCCGTCTGTCTTGTCCACCGTATCCCGCATACCTTCCTCTCATTCCCCCCTTTCTCTTTCTTGGTGCTCAGCGCCGGCCTTCGGGCTCCTTGGCTCCATAATCACTCTCTCGCTGCCAACGGCCCTTCGGGATGTTCCGGCTCAATGTGGCGAAGCCTGGTGAGATCTTGTGCCGACGCCGGGCTGTCTTCGGGCACCCAGTGCTCTAATCGAGTGCCCAGTGTAATTGCAAGCTTAAATCGCCCGGCGAGAGTAGTATGGGGCTGCACCGAATGCCCACCAGTGAACTCGACAGAAGTCAATGTCGGCTGCTGGGATCGGTTGCCATCGTTTTACCCTCCTTTGCTCCTTTGTTTGCATGCTCTCCACCGCCCTCGCCCTCCTCATTCCCTTCTTCTCTCTCCTCCGCCCTCCTATTCCTCTCGCCTTCGTCTTTCTCGCATCTTCTGGCTGTCTGGCGTCCTAGTCTTGGACCGGCTTCGTGCCGCTGGCGGTTTGTGGCCCAGCCAACCGTCGACGATGCGTCACTCGCGCGCCCCGCCTCAATCCGGTGAGAATCTTGGAGAATAATTCATAGAGCTCACCATTATCGCAGCTCGGGCCCGCCTCGAAACTTGACGCTCCTCACATCTCTCTCCTTGGCCACTCGGCTCGTTCTCATTGCAGTGAGACCCTTCTCCTCGGACATACTCTCCAACCCATTGACGCGTCGATCAGATGGTCCAGTTTCTGTGATGCAGACTGCGCACTGTATCTGTTGGCCGACGTTTCTGTAGACTGTTGCTGTAACGACCTGCACGCATTTTTGCTCCGAACTGCAATGTACCGCTTTTCCTGCTCTGCTCTGATCTCAGACTTCGTACTCGAGAATCTATCTACCCTTTATAACGCATCAATGATTGTCATATGAGCCATTCGGAGCGAAAGCACTCATCAATGCCTTCGGGGTGCCGCGTGTGGTTGCACGCGTGACATAGTCACAGTTGAACATTCGGCTTGTGCCGAATGCACGTGAGTGAACGGGGGGGGGGAAATACATTTGTATACCGCGTCTTGTACCTACGACAAACTGCGGTGTAAACTATAGTACAGTAAGATAGTGCTATAATTTACAGGGGTTCGGAGGTTTTTTGGGAGGTGCGGAATGCAAGGGGGAATGTGTACGGGAGGTCCTATGAGAAGGGTATGTATGTTTGTAGGTCCATGGGGGGTGCGAAACTAGTGGGTCCCGCGGGCAGCAATAGGACCCCTGACAATACACACAGGAGCCGGATACTGAAAATCGGCCTTTTGGGCGTTCCTGTCCGGACCCTCGACGGGGGGCCCTCGCCATTAGGGTCGTTCAAACCTAGCGGAATTTCGCGAAAAGGAAAAATTTGGCTCTTTCGAACAGAACTTTTGGCGCGGGATTCGGCCTTTTCGAGTGATTTTTCGCGAGAAAAGGAAGAATTCGATTATTCTGAACAGAGGTTTGAACACAGAGGAAGGACATGTGGCTGTGTCGAACAGGATTCTCGCCCGTTTCCCCCGCCAAACGGTACCTTTTTCAGATTTTTCCCTTTGCGCACAGGAAAAATACGAAGACACGAAACGAGCTTTGAGGGACCCTATTCTCGCCGATTGCCCGCTCTTGGAGCGCGGTCGGCACCACCTTCGCGCCGTATATCACCTTCCATATCCACGCCCGTCATCCTCGGCACGAAATCTGGCCTCCAGGCCCTCGCGAAATTCATCGGCACCTCGAACGCACTCGCCAAGTCCGCCCCGGAGCCCAACAAACAGCCCCCATAGTCGTGCCCATTGCTGCAGGACCCCTGACAATACGGTTATATTCCAGATACAAATCCGGACAAGAACGGCTCAAAATCGGGCGCTCGCCCAGATACAAGTCCGGACGGAAACCGCTCAGAGGGGTCCACAGGCAGATTCTGGTCCAGACAGAATTGTTGGGCGGCGGGTGACACCACACATGTTGACGCGCCAGCCTCATTATGCCGCGGTGGTCTAATGGAATCGCGCGGCACGAAGTGAATATGTGTACGAGTTCGAACGCGGCGAGCGCGTCGCGTTTTGGACTTTTGCGTGGGGAAATGGTCTTTGACCGCATTCTCGCTGAGCAAACCTGTTTGAGTGCGTCTGAGCGGCATCTGCGAGGGCCACGAAGGCCCAAACAGGCGTTATATACAAAATTACGGCGCCAGAGGCGCCCCGGAAAATTTTGGCGATTTTTTGAGTTTTTTTTTGGGCCAAATACGATTCCGGACAAGAATAGGGTCCCTCAAAGCTCGTTTCGTGTCTTCGTATTTTTCCTGTGCGCAAAGGGAAAAATCTGAAAAAGGTACCGTTTGGCGGGGGAAACGGGCGAGAATCCTGTTCGACACAGCCACATGTCCTTCCTCTGTGTTCAAACCTCTGTTCAGAATAATCGAATTCTTCCTTTTCTCGCGAAAAATCACTCGAAAAGGCCGAATCCCGCGCCAAAAGTTCTGTTCGAAAGAGCCAAATTTTTCCTTTTCGCGAAATTCCGCTAGGTTTGAACGACCCTAATGTGGTCGCGGGTTTGGATGGGGGCCTCTCCGCACGGGCACGCAGGAGATTCGGATGGTACAAAGCGTGCGTAGTAGTCGCCGCGGAAGCCGTGGCCTAGGATAGTTTGGATGATTCGTGTATGGATGCTGCGATCTCCGAAGAAGTCGCGGTGGAATGGCGCGAGTCGCGATGATGGTGGGTGGTCGCGTAGCGCGACGCCAGCAAGGTTGGTGTGTGGTAGGGAGGCCCATTCGCGACGCCATGCGCGGAGGGCACGAGCTTTGTGCTGCTCGCGGGCCCACGATATGGTGCTCCGTTGGATGTGGTGGTGTTCGATGGTGGCCGCCTCGTTCGCTAGTTGGTCGGCCCGTTCATTGCCCGCGATGCCCTGATGCCCGGGTACCCAGACAATCTCGACCCGTGCGTCAGGTAGGCTGCCGAGGATGTAGTCTATGTGTTTTCGGAAGATAATGGATGCAGCCTGTGCGGGATGAGCAGAAGTGTCGGTAATGGTACGTACGGCGGACTGGTTGTCAGTAAAGAAGATAATTGTTCTGAGGTGAGAGTGTTGGCTGGGGAGGTCGCGCGTGCGAGCAGCGCCTGCTGCGAGCGCCCACATCTCGGCATCATAGATGCCTGCGCGGCGGCCAAGGGGAATGCGCGCGGAGTGGACTACGTCGCCTTGAGATAAGGCGGCACGTGAGTGCACCGATCCCTGACTTCATCTCGATTCTCGAACCTGCACTGTGAGCATTGCCATCACGGCGCGACATACATTTTCACAACAATAATCTTGCATACTAGAGCGTCTCAGGAGCCTGTCTGGTGTCATCTAACAGTCGGGGTAAGCAACACGGAAGTCGAGCGCTGATGAAGAGACCTGCCGGCCGGCGCGGTGGTCGTTGATTCTTCAACTCTGTCGTTCACGAGCGCTTCCAATTGCCAAATCTCCTCTTAGATCTGCGTATACGATGCAGTTGAATGACTGGGCGCTTACGAGGTTGTAGGCTCGCATCTGCACTTCATCCGTGGAGAACTCCATCGAGACGTTGGGCTGGAACTCTTCCGCAATGAGCGCGGTAGTAAGCAACATCAGTAATCCTCAAAGGGCACAGCTCACACAAAAGTAGAACCCAGCGTCTGAGATATGTCCCCTCGAGCAGGAGTTCGACTCCTTCATCAGCACCCGGAAATCACCGTACCGCGCCAAGCTTTTCCAACACCGATGCGTGAAGGAGGTCATCGCACGACTCCATCCCTCCAGGATACCCTCATACCCCCTCAACGAGCAGGGCGCACAGGCTATCTCCGAGGCCCTGCAGGCTTGGAGAATATACAGCCTCCTCTCCGCTTGCCTGTTCAACAGCGACAAGGAGTTCCGCACCGAGTACCTCGCCCATCTCCCTCACGCATGGCAGTGGGCACTCTTCCTCCTTCCGGGAGAGGGAAACGTGAAGGACCTGCGCGGCCTGGACTTTCAGACGCCGAGCTTTCCTCTGCGTCCCGATGGTACGGTCGCGGCGACGGTGTACATGCGCTATAGGATGCTGCTCCTCGCACTGGTGGCTCTGCTGGACGATCCGGCGAGGCTCCCGGCGTGCCAGAGGCTGCCGCGCTTCGGAGAGGTCTTCCTGGCGTTGGCGACGTACGAGTGGCCGCGCCCAAGGAACGACGATCTCGCGGCGCTCATCCACGACCTGATGCGGACGCTCAGAGCCGGCACGACGCGCAAGGGTGACTTTAGCAAGCAGTTCATGCACGATCTGCGCGCAAACGTGGAAAAGCACCCCGGCGTTCTCCTCCGTGTCGTGTTCGAGCGCTTTCCGTGGCTGCTCGACCCTGGAAATGACGAGCTCAGCGACGATGATAGGAACCTGTACGCGGAGCACTATGGCATTGTGATCGTTCAGCTCCTTGCCTCGCTTCATGACCCTATCCTCAACGGCTTCCGGGATAACGGCGGGGCGAAAACTCTCGTCAAGGCGCTTCTGCGAGCTATCCCTTACGCCCCGACGCGGGAGGTATTGGTGGAAAAGGCTCAGGCGTCCATCACGCGCCTCATCATCCACCTCACCATGAGGGTCCTGGATGAAATCTTCGCGTTTCGCGAGGCCGACGACGCGGTGGCGGACGCCGTCGACGCAGGCTTGATTATTGTCATTGACAGATTGCGCCGCCTTCTGAGTGCTGAGGTCCTCGACGAGGAGGAGCAGAAGGGCGCACGCAGTAGCGTGGAACACTGGCTCGATGACGTGCTCACCCCGACGATGGTCAGGCTCGATGTCCTGCGCGCACTCACGAGAAGGAACTATGGCATTTTCCTTAGCGAGATGCGCAAGGAGGCGGAGGCGACCTGGCCCGCCCTCAGAGACGCCGCGGAGCGCTACGCCAGCCTCTTCCCGCGGATGTTGATGTTCAAGGCTCGCTTGAAGGCGTTGCGGAGCCGAGGCTGTTCGAACGCCGAAGTGAGCGATATCATGCTCGGGGGGCAAGGCATGATCACTAAGCAGTTTATCCATTCGCAGTGTCAACATGCTCAGGCTGGCATAACGCAGAAGACTCACCTGAAGATATGCAGCTGCGCGACAGCGATGTATTGTTCTGCTGAGTGCCAGAAAGTACATTGGCGCTCGGGACAACACCGAGGAGCTTGTTCGAACGAGGCCAGCAGGCTCAGGCTCAGTGAGTAAATATGTGCGGTCGGGAACTCGCCTTCTGATTGTCGATTCATAGCCACCCAACCGCTCAAAGATCCAGGTGGCGATCCTATCATCACTTCCATCCGGCCGCATCTAAGATACCTTGAGTATCACTTCCTTCGATTCTGCGCTTTGACAGAAATTGCATTGCTTTACGAGGCGGGGAAGATGACGGACGGAGTGAAGTATACGGTAGAATTCCAGCATTCCGATATCATCAAGTCATTCAGCACTGAATTACCCTTTACCCTCGAGCCACATACGATCCTCGTGGAGCTGAAAGCGCACTGGGGCGCAGGTTTGGAAATGTGCATTGATATTCCAGACCCTGTCACCTTCTCGGAACTAGAGGACTTGATACGGCTACGCAAGACTGTGCTAGGAATGTAATTTGAACTTCGCTGTTCGTCATAACCGTTAGACGGTTCTGTGGTCGCGTGCCCTCACCGCGGTTGTAGAGATCTGTGTAAAGGATAGAAGTATAGTGACGCGGATAGTATACACGACTACAAGGTATGATACACCGGGAGACCAGACAGGGCGAGGTACACGGGAGCAAGAGGGATAAGAAGAGGAACGCACAGGGGACCATGAAAGACAAGGCAACAGGTGCGAACAACGAAGCACGCCACGATGAAGGTGTACATATGGCATAGGTGGGCAGTGAACAAGGCATACGCGGTAGCCGAGACGGCAGCGAAGGCAGAAGGGTCGGCACCTAGAGTTGACTTTCTGTGAGGGCCGATAGCATATGGAGAGGCGCGCCGCCGATGCAGGTCATATGAGCAGCAAGGGCGGGAGGTGACAAGGAAGAGTCATCAAGCGACGAGTTCGAGCTGCCGAAGGACGACGAGTTGCAGTCGACAGACGACGATGAGCTGGAGGTGGCGTAGGAAGATGCGCTCGAACTGATGGAGGACAAGGAGCTAGAAGTGACGGCGAAGTGCGACGAGCTGAATTCGGCGAAAGACGACGTGCTCAAATCAGCGGCTGAGCTAGAGCCGAAGGTCTTCGTGGATGGATCACAATTGTCCGCATAGCCTCCCGCATGCAAGGCGTCCCAGGCAGCTGAGATAGAAGTGTCCCACGTTGAGCTAGAATCGGCGTTCCCAGCGGCGTCCCAGTCGAGGTGATCCGTCGCCGACAGGCCAATCGACCCGTCGCCACACGGAGTCGAAGTCACGCTCGCGGAGGCTGTGTCGGCGACCTCGAAGTGTGAGCTGCTTGTCTCAAAGATCGATTTGACCTTGCCAAAGTTGTAGGTCGGGGTCGATACCGCAGCGAGGCCCCCGAAAGCCGAGGCTGCGTCCTCGAGAAGCGTCAGGGCGTCCTCCGAATTTGTATGGGCATCCCAGACGGTCAAGTTGGTCATGACGTCGTCTTCGGTCACATCGCCGTCCCAGAAGGCCCAATGGCTGTTCAACGCCTCCGAACTGATGTCCCCCAAGGGCGGATCGGCTTCCTGCAGGTTTGGAGTGCTGTCCTGCGGGTTCGAAGTGTCGCCCCGAAAGATGAGGCCGACGTCGTGGAATGCTGAGAGGGCCTCACGCAAGAAGGAATCGGCGTCCTGAACGGATGGTGTGTCGCCCTGAAAGGCTGTCGCGGCATGCTGCAAGGCCGGATCGATGTCATGTGCACCTGAGGCGTGGTCCGGTGAAGCTAGAATGGGCACCCATGGAGGAGAACCCATGTCCAAAGTGCTCGGAGAGGCGCCCCACGTTGTCGAGTTGCGCGCCGAGAACGGAGTCCCCCAAGACGTGGTCGAGGGGCTCCGAGGCGAAACCGTCCAGGCGGGTGCGGGTGCCATGGTTGCCTCGGCGTGACTCGAGCCCGCGACCATGTCGCTCGGGCGATCGAAGTCGGGAGCATTCGCCTGGGATAGCAAGTGAGTGCGACCGATACTCGAGGGACTGGGGTGAGGGTCGATGGAAAGACTAGCAAGAAAAAAGAGCAAGGACAGAAAGTGAAAGACGTACCCTTTGCGACACGTCTCGCGGTGACCCCATGAGCGCAGCTTTACGCTTGCGAGTAGGCAAGGGAATCATGGGCTCTTGAGCCTGGGCGGGGGTGGGCGGTGTCACGGCAAGAGTGGCGGGAATATGCATGATGGCTTTCATGACGGGAACCAGGTTCCTTGCGACCCAGGCGTCGAGAATCACTTGCCCACGATACTCAGAGGTGATGGCCGTGATGAGGGCGTAAAGCGCGGTCGTGGGGTCTTCTCCACCTTGGCCGAGGGCGTCGCGCCTGTAACTCCTCGCTTCCAGTGTGACGGCATTCGGCGATGACAGGCTGTCGACGACTGCCTAGTAGGGCATCAGTGAAGAACCTGGGGATGTGTCGGCGCACGCACCTGAAGAACGGCGGGCGGGGAAGCTCTGAGGTAAGGCATGGTGAACGCCGCCCTCTTCAGCGCCGTCTCAAGCTCCTGGCGGCCGCGCTCGCGGACCGGCGTCAATGTCATGCACTCCTGAGCTAAGAGAAGCGTCGTCTTCTTCGCGATCCCGGCGCGTCTGTCGCGGGGTGCAAGGGCGAGCGGCGTCCGGCGCTTGTGCGGCGCACCGAGGTTGGCATAGTAAGTCGAAAGGGCGTCAAAGAGCATGGCTGTGACCCTGGCCGTGTCGATGATGGGTCGGGAGATATCGCGGGTGGCTGGCATGGCGCTGTTGTACCATCAGTTCAGCGCGCCCCTCCAAGTCGCGCGAGGACAGACCTTGTCGCTCAAAAAAATAGAATGGTAGAGGGACGGAAGTGCTGGGCGGACTAGCTCATGCAGGTGCGCCCCACCCTCCTAGACGGCGGAAGCTGATCATCTCTCCGCCGACGTCGCCGCTGGCGTTGTTGGTCTGCAAGCTGGGTAATATGAGCTGGTCATTGGAGAGCCGAGGATAATGTCCGCAGCGGTAACGTCGAGGGAATGACCGGTGCGCTGGGCGATGTCGCCGCCTCATCGTACGTAACACGATGTGACAGGACGCGTTGGTCACGTCGACCTGATGGCACCATCGTTCAATGAGCCGCCGACGCGAGTGAAGGGTCTTCATGCCAAAGTAGATGCAATTAGAATGGTCAAAGCTGAGCAGGCACAGGGAAAATCGCGTATCGTCACATCCGAAATTAGCACTGAGCCCTGGGGCCGACGTTCTCGTCCGCAACGCCGGTGCAGTCTGCTATATGGTACATTCAAAGCCAGAAGTCGCGCGCCTCTGACTGCCGACTAGCACGATATACTCATTCTGTATCTGGGAATATAGAACGAGAAGGGCACACTGCTGCCTGCCAAGCGTGATGGCGAAGTTTGTCACGTTGTCACGGTTGAACTTTCGGCTTTCTCCGCTCGCCTCGTGATCTCGCAACTCCGTCGGCGTGACCTCATTTCGAACATGAACTTCAACTTGACCTGATCCTCTGTTGTTGCTGTCACAGAACGACCCAACTACTAGCTAGCGCAGAAAAGCAGCACAGCGCTACGCAAAAGGCTGTCTTGTGGTGATCGCTGGGTAAGTGTGAAGGCAACGCGGTTGAAGTCGAGCATCGGCAAAAAGACTTGCGGGCGGTGGCAACAGCTCTTCTACCCCGTCACTCAGGCGTTTTATCAACTTTGAAACTCTATAGACTATGGGCTGGCAGCTTACGAGCCCGCAGGGAGCTCGGATCATAACCTTTGCTTAAGTTACTCAAGGCGCAAAACATCGCATCTTTCGTAATGAGCGCGGTAAGCAGAATTAGCTACTATCAGGACCACAGCTTTACACAGGACCAGGGCTCGACATTGGAGCTATGTCCCCTTGAGCAGGAATTCAACGCCTTCATCAGCTCCCGCAAACCACCGTACCGCTCCAAGATCTTCCAGCACCGGTGCGTGAAGGAAATAATCGCGCGGCTCCATCCTTCCCGGATCCCACCGTATCCACTTGACGAAAAGGGCGCAGAAGCCATCTCCGACGCTCTACAAGCCTGGCGCATGTACAGCCTCCTCGCTGCTTGCCTCTCTAACAGCGACAAGGACTTCCGCGCGGAGTACCTGGCGCACTTCTCGCACGCTTGGCAGTGGGCACTCTTCCTTCTCCCGGGAGAGGGGAACGTCAAGGACTTGCGCGGCCTGGACTTTCAGACGCCGAGATTTCCTCTACGACACGATGGCACAGTCGCGGCAACTGTGTACATGCGCTACAGGATGCTGATGATCGCGCTGGTGGCGTTATTGGACGATCCAGCGCGGCGAGCGATATGCCAGAGGCTGCCGCGCTTCGGGGAGGTCTTTCTGGCTCTGGTAAGCTACGAGTGGCCTCGCCCAAGGGACGACGACCTCGCGTCGCTCATCCATAATCTCATGCGCACGCTGAGGGCCGGCACGACGCGCAAGGACGACTTCAGTAACCAGATGATCGAAGATATACGCGCACACGAGGCGCGGCACCCTGGCTCTTTGCTTCGTGCCGTTTTTCTGCGCTTCGTCTGGCTGCTGGACTCCGGGCAAGATGAACTCGACGCAGAGGAAAGGAGTGTCTACGGGCAGCACTACAGCTTTGTGATCATGCAGTCGCTGGGCTCGGGGTTGCACGATACTATCTATGCTGGCTTCCGGGGCAATGGCGGGGCGTCCGTGCTCGTCAAGGTGCTTCTCCGCGCCGTCCCGCACGCCCGCACAGAGGAGGAGTTGAAGGAGAAGGTCAGAAATGAACCAACCATCCAGCGTATCATCGCGCGTCTCGCCATGAGCGTCATGGATGGCGTCCTTGTGCTGCGCGACACGGACGATGTAGTAGCGGAGGCGATCAACGCTGGTCTTCTCGTGGTCATCGGCCGTATGCGGCGCCTTCTACACGGAGCAGCCGCGGTCTCGGAACAAGGGGGCATACGCACGAGCGGGGACCGATGGCTCAATAACGCAATCATCCCAGCGATGGCCAGGGCGAGGGTGTTGCGCGCTCTTCTGGAGAACCATGACAATCTATTCCTGAAGGAGCTGTGCGACAAGGACCACGAACCGTGGCCCGCGCTCACGACCGCAGCAGAGCGTTTCGAGAGCCTTTTCCCTCCAATGCTACTGTTCATCGACAACGTGGACGAAGCACGGAAAAAAGGATGCTCAAACCCACAAGTGAGTGATATTGACCGCGTGAGGGACATGCACAATCGTTGAGTCGTCTGCTCAGTGTCAGCACGCGGGCGCGCCGAGGAAGAAGATGCGCCTGAAGATGTGCAGCTGTGCGGATGTGCTCTACTGTTCGCGTGAGTGTCAGAAGATACATTGGCGCTCAGGAGGGCACAGAGAAGCTTGCTCAAACGAGGCCAATAAGATCCAAACAAGTGAGCCGGCCTATATCACTGCCATCTCATCTCCCGTTTACCGGACTTATAGTCACTCGACCGCTCAAAGACCCGAATGGCAACCCTATTCCTACTTCCGTCGGACCTCATCTGAGCTACTACGAGTACCACTTCCTCCGGCTCTGCGCTCTGCACGAGATCTCGCTGCTCTACAAATCTGGCAAGGCGAGGGATAGGGTGGAGTATACGGTAGAACTCCCAAATCTCGATGGCATCAAGACATACAAGGCCGAACTCCCTTACACCCTCGAACCGCGTACAATCCGCGTGGTGTTCAAGGCAAATTGGGGCGCAGGTTTGGAGATGACCATCGCGATTCCGAGGCTTGTTACCTTCTCAGAGCTGCAGGATGTACTAGAGCAGCGCAAGATCACCCTAGGAATATACGCGTAATCATGCATCGTCAGGACGTTCCCCACGAAGTGTGGGATGCCTTGCTAGGTGACAACTGTGCGCTGAGATTGCGCTGAATCTCAAGATCTATCGGACACAAGTCGAAACGATGCCACAAATCAAGGAAGCTCTCATGCGTATGATGTTCGATGTACTCAGAGGCCTAAAAGCGCGTCAGAGAGCATCCCAAGGGCCAGAGAACAAACGCACCTCAGTACACTATGCCGCGGGTACCGCTCGCTCCCTTCTCCACGCCTTCACCTCCCGCGCTGCCGTCGCCAGCAGCGGGATGAGCGCGCTCGCGAAGAGCGGCATGTACACCGCGTAGATATGCTCCGGCGGGAAGTACAACAGCTGCAACATCCCTGGGCTGAAGAACGCTCGCGAGGCGAGGACCGTCGCCTGCGCGGCATGCTGGAAGGCAGAGAGCATGGAGGCCGAGGCGGACGAATAGGCCTAGAGTGAGGGTATCAGTGACTTTAGGGGGGAAAGAGGACGGCAAGCGCACCATCTCCAAAGCCTGCAGCGCCCCCTGCACATCGTCCCGGACGCGCGCCCCAACCGGCATGTTCTCGATCTGGTCCACCAGCCGCGAGATACTGCTCAATGTGTCACGCGCCTCTTGTGCGCTCTCCCTCGCTCGCCGGCGCAGGAGCGCATCGGCTTGCCAAGCTGAAATATGCCCCGATGGGACGCGCGCGGTGATGCCTGCTGGTAGCTGCGGCACGCCAAGGAGGGTGACGAGCTGCGCGCGGAAGGTCGCGAATGCCGTGTCCACCTGCGCTGCTGGGTCGCTGGTGAGGAGGTCCGTGTCCGCGAGGACGATGCCGCCCCACTGCGGGATGAGGAAGGCGCGCGAAGGCGAGGGTTCGCCGGAGTCGTTGAGGATATATAGCGGACGCTTGGGCACGAAGAGAAGGAAGTGCAGGACGGGGTCGTTGGAGACGCTGGACGCTGAGCAGAAGGAACAAGATACTTAGTATGTGCGAATAGATGTGATGAGAACACGCGCTTACACAAGGACCACTCGGCCGAGTTAACGAAGACAGTGAGTTGCTCGGGTGTCAAGCCGGCCTCCCTCGCCTCAGAGGCGTCAGATTGAGCGTCGGTACCCTCGGCGTCAGTCTCCAACCGCAAGGATACTGGCTCGAAAGCCAAAGGCGCGTGGAATTGAACCTGACTCTCGATAGTGAAGTTATAGAGGCTGGCGAGATCGTTCAGTGTCGGGGACAGATGTTCTGAATAACATTCAGCGCAATGCGGTGCGACAATGAGCAAGAAACGCCGGGCCATGGGACTGCTCGCTTACTTTTGATGTTTTCTCGTATGGGCCAAGAAAGCATGCTGGTACCATCCGCCGCGTCCTCGTTCAGCAAAGAGAAAGACAGCTGGTACCGCGGCGCGAAGGGCACGATATGCTGCTCGTGTCGACGGTCAACGGCCTGAGGAACGAGCAGAGACGTGAGTACGTCGAGGACAGTATCTGCTGAGGTTGGTAGGTCGATGTGCTGGGTACGTACAAGACTAAACTTACCATCGCTGACATCTCGAGGGAAGGACACGCGCCGCCCTTGGATGTACGTGTCGTCTCCATCATGGAAGAGGACCTGATAGTCTGTGCTTATTGAGGGACATTTCACCAGTGCAGATAGCATGGCTCTTACCATATTTATCACTCGAGGTCGCATGTACATCCACCCCCGCACTCACGAGCCTCTCCTTGAAAGCCGGCGTGTCTAACGCCTCCCTCACCCTCCCATTCGGAACGCTTATCCCAATATCAAAACGCAGATTCTTATCCCCTAGAGCGCCTATCCTCCCCTGCGGCAAGCTCAACCGCTCAATACTCGTGGTCTTCCACCACAGCGGCAGCGCGAGGAAGATGACGAGCCAGTAGGACGCGATGATGAGCCGGCGCACGTGGTTGGCCTGGTAGTAGATTTTGGAGGGGTCTTTCAAGGGGGAGTCGGGTTGTTCGTGTAGCTGGGAGTCATCACGGGTATCGGCATGAGATAATGGGACTTCGAGTTGGGGAGGTTGCCCTTCGTCCGACATGAGTGAGGTCGGAGGAGGTGACGGTTGTGGTTGAAGTGCAACGTGACCATATGCCGGATGTGGGCCGGTGCGGGCCGAGATAGTCCCACGCTTCGGCCACGATGTCTTCTGTATTTTTACACGATTTGAGGAATATGCGGGAAGCAGCAAGCACGTGAGATAGGTATATGGACATAACAAAATCGGTCTACTCTTCCGCCGTAGGCGGCGGCGGCGAGTGCTCCCTCAACAAGCGCACCGACGTCTTGCGCATCTTCTCCGTCTCCATATTCGATGGTACCAGATATCCTTCCAAGCACGACACGAGCGCACGGACGTGCAGATTCTCCGGCACCGGGATCGTCTGCACGACGCTCTGCGTCTCAATGTTGTGCACCACGATCGTGTTGTTCGGCAGCACGGCCACGATGTAGGGGAAGTCCATGCCTGGCGGTCGGGCATCAGCGAAGCGCCTAACCAAGTGAGGGCAGGCGCTCACATATAGACAATGGGTAATCCTCATATTCCAAAGTCCCTCTGACCGGGTCGCCATTGGTATTGATGAACACGCCCATCGCACTCGCGCCCATCCACGACACCACCAGATACTCGTCCTCCCCATGGATCTCGAGCACGAGCGGCCGGATGGGCTTGTCGTCCATCACCTGGTCGACGGGCATGATTTGGAAGGCGACGGATTGCTCAAGGTTGACGATGCTAAAGAACTCTTTGTCGGCGACGCAGAGGGACTGACCGATGCGCCGGGCGACGAGGCCGCCTTGGAAGGGGATTTCCTGAGATGATGGTCAGTTGATTGAGCGGATAGGAAGGGAAAATGAAGAAGAAGGAGACGAACCTGTTGGTAGAAGAGCCTATCACTCAGAGTGAAGAGTGCGAGGCCGCTTCGTTTGACGATGGTTAGAGCTACGGGTATGACCTGGTTGTCGTCCGGCGCTGGTCGTCGCAAATGGTCATTATCAACGGCGAAGGCAACAGCGTTGCGAATTGGCTTGATGGAAGTCATCTCGAGCGATGGCAGAGTGTATATGCTGAGTTGGCGGTCTGAGCGCTTCCCTGAGCGAATACTCCGCGCCGCCAAAGAGGGGCAATACCTGCAAAGACCAAGGCACGGAAGATGCTGGGGACTAGGACGATGTCCTCAACCGGTTTGTCTGCGGCGACGTTCTGTCTTGAGACAAGGTCGTAACTCATAGGCTTCCGGATGTGAGTGAGTGAAGATGAACGCGAAGTCATTGCAGGCGAACCTCGTCCGGATTGTTAGCTTGCAATGCATATCGCATCAGTTGACCGTTAGAGCATCCTATGTATACCTCCGTCCCTACATGTTATGAGCGCAACTTTCCCGTATGATGACTCTGTATTACCCAGAGCTTGCGCGCATGTTATTGTCACGCCTGAGCCTGTCGACGTTTGGTCAACGTCCTTATTGTTGATCAGTATGTACCGATGGTCGACACACCAAGATCTCGGGTAGCCGCAGAGACAAGGTCCTGCATGAGATACGGCGGGACATCATTAGAAGGGGCTTCCGGTGCGTATGCCATGCTGAATGGAGGTCAAGGCCAACCTTTGATGGCGCAAGGATTATTCGGTACGTTCCGCCGAGAGAAGGGGAACTCACGTGCCGTTTCGTATATTGGCACTCAGTCGCGACCTTTAGAGCGCGAGCACAGATGATCTAGGGTAACGCAGCGCGCTCGCGGCGATGTCGTTCGACCGCACGGATGGTGATGCACACGTTGAAGTTCAAAGTTGGCGTGTCCGCCGATCGCCGGGCCGCCATGCCGACGATGCCGGTTTGTTTGTGTTGTGTCAACAAACGATAAACCTGGTTGCTCCCAACCCTCAACAAGGCTGCCGACGCCACTCTTGCCTTTTGTGCCCGCTGCGCCTCACCTTTCTCAGCCAAAACTGCTCCGTCTCGAGGCCAATACGCGACACATTGAGCAGATAAAGTCCTTATATGGCGTCACGACTTCCTCGCGAAGAACCCCCTTTGGGCCCCCGCTCATCGTATTACGATTATCGTGGCGCACCTTCACCGTCTTATGTTAGTATCTGAAACAAAAGTAGCGGATGCATGCGCCTATTCGATTGACACTGACTTGTCCATCTTTTCAGACGCGCTCTTCTTTTCCTCGGCATACGCCGCCCCTCGGTCCGCCGGGCCCGCCGCCCTACGGACCACCTCCCCGAGGCGCAGAGTATGATGCATATGAAGGTCAATGGCCTGCTCACCACGAAAGCGCTGCCTGGCCTGACTACCGGCCAGTAGACGTTGAGCGGGATTTTCCGACTTCGCGTGCGGCGCCTGCAGCTCGGCGCTACTATGATCCCTGGGATGAGTACTATCGTGGACGCCCTCGGTACTACCCGCCTCCTCCTCCGCCTGCCGACCCTTGGTATCCTCCTGAGGAGGGGTATGCTCCCGAATACGCGGCCTCTTGGGATCCGAGAGATGTGACTGCTCCGCGTGATGCCTGGGGTCCTTACCCCCCTTCGCGACCTTTGGCTGAACCAGCAGTTGCAGCTGATGAATTTGTCCCGTATATGCCTGCGCCGAGGAGGCCTCCTCCTATAAACGAGCCTATCCGCATGGGCGAACCCTCTCGAGACAGATCCGCCAGCTTCGAACCTTCGGAAAGCTGGAAAAACGCCCATTCTCGGTAGAACTGAATCCTTTCTTATGTTTTTCCATCTCATGAAAGCCCCCAGATCGAACTCGCTACAAAGTCCCACTGCTGCTAATCGTCGCTTCTCTCAAGACGGGCGCCCTCGCGGCCGAGATTCTATCAGTTCTGCATCCTCTTGGGGTCGTGACCGTGCTGCATCCGGGTCTACTCCACGCGCCAACGGACCCGCCAATCGACCTAGCTTGCCCATCCGTCCCGGCTCAATCTCTAAGCAGGGTGATCCTTCCTCCCCTTCGCGTCGTCCCTCTCAATCGTCTCAGCGGAACGGCGCGCTTCCCTTGCCGGCAGCGTCTTTGCCGCCGCGACCGGCAGTGAAACCTGACGCTCCTCCACCGCTGCCTGCGAAACCTGCTATCAAGGAAGAGCTCACTCCGACTCAGCGTCAGCAAAACATGCCGCGCCAGGAAAATAAGCAGCCGCCAACCAGACCACCAAGCAGACCAAAGTCGCCCGGCGAAATATTTGAGGGACAGAACAGCAACGCTCCGCCGATCCCTTCGCCCTCGCGAACGCCCAAACCTAGTGGTGCGGTGGACGATGACCCGGACAGTATCCAGTCCTCGCGCGCGTCTTCGCGGACGCCCGCGCGTGCGGTGCCGGTCAAGGACCCTACTCCCGCGGTGCCGCCCAAGGATTCCACCCCTCCGCCGCCCACTCGCCCTCCCTCTCGGTCAAGTATCGCATCCTCACGGGCGTCTGTCAAACCTTCTACACCTCTGCCGAAGCCTTCTACACCTCCGCCTCCGACAGCTGATGCGTTTCCTGGCTTGGAGCTCGACACGCCTTCGCCTCTTGAGGGCGCTTTGCTGACTCCGTTTATCTTTGACCCTTCTGCGGTTGGTATCATCATCACGGACGCTGATTCGACTATTACGAACGGTGGCTCAACACCTGCAGAACCTGGGCCGTCATCGAGGCAAGGTATGGTTTTTCTCGCCCTCCGACTGACGAGCGTCGCTCATTATTGCTGTAATCTGTAGATCGTCCCGACCAAGTACCAACGCCGAGGGATCCAGCTGCAAGCTCTCGTGCACATACACCTGCGCCTCCGATCATAGAGCCAGAGTCGCTGGCTATCGATACCGTCCGTGTGCAGTCCGACGAGGCAGGCAGCAAGGGTTCGCCAGGAACACTCCTGTCCACTCTTCCCCCGATTCCTTCGTTCGATGATGAGGAGGACGATCTCGAGCCCGAGGCCTTTGATGACGGCCTTCGCGCGTTTGTGGTGTCTCGTCTCCTGAACGACGACCAGACACGGGCGGACCGCGTCGAGTCCGTGCTGGCTGCCAATCTGGCCATCCCGCGCCCCCAAGTGGCCTATCGCGTACCAACATCCCCGAAGACCTTGGTAAAGGAAATATCCGACCCGATCTCCCAGCGGCCAGACGACGATGGTATCGGGAGCACTCTGGAGAACCTCATGGAGAACCTGCACACGATGCTGACGGTAAAGCAGCAGCGGCTGCGCGAGGAGTACCTCGCGCTGAACGAGCGGTGGAAGCGGCATTGTGCGAAGCTTGACGCGCAAGCGCGCGAGATGGCCGAGCCGGAGATCACGCACGGGCGGTCGACGAGGCGGAACGCCGCGCTCGGCGACACGATCCGCTCCGACCTCGAGATGGAGCAGATCATCGCGAGCCTGAGCGTCGACGAGGCAACGAACCCGGACATCGTCTCCCAGCGGAACCAGGCGACGATCCCGGACATGATCTCCGTCACGCAGGGGCACGTGCCCTACTCGTACAACGACAACAACCTGCGCGTGTACGATCCAGAAGAGTACTACGCGCCCGAGACGGGCATCCACGACTGGTCGCCCGCGGAGCGCGACATCATGCTGCGCCAGTACGCGCAGACGCCGAAGCAGTTTGGCTACATCGCGGACAAGCTGGAGAACAAGACGGCGGAGCAGTGTGTGGACTTTTACTACCTGCACAAGAAGCAGCTGCTCGACTTTCGGAAGGCGGTCACCACGTACGGGCCCAAGAAGCGCGGGGGGAGGAGGTTGGGGAAGCGGAAGGGGAACGCGCTGCTGGCGGATATCGCGCAGCACGACGCGGAGGTGCGGGAGGAGGTCAAGGGCCCGATAGCGACGCGGCGGACGAGGAGGGCGCAAGTGATTGCGACGGAGGCGAGGCGGACGTCGGCGAGGAGGGCGGCGTCGCATGCGGAGACGGGGGCGTCGGCGACGGCGACGCCGGAGCCGGAAAGTACGGGTCGGGCGACTAGACGGCGGAAAGTCCCTGCGCCAAAGGGTCCTGCGAGCGCGGTTAGATCTGCGCAGCCTAGTCGACAGGCATCGCCTGAAGCAAGTAAAGCGGCGACGCCGGTGCCATCGAACCAGGCAACTCCTCAGCCTGAAGCGGGGCCTGACAAGGCTGGGTCTACTGAGCCAGATGCAGCGCCTCCGCCATCCGTCTCTGTCGTCGCGCAGTCTCTGTTGCTGCCCATGATTCCTGCACCGAAGCCAACGCCGCCGCCGCCGCCGTCGTCATCTAACAAGACCATCGAGGAGGTTGATGATGGGAGTGCATCGGTGCGTCGCTATGATCTTGTTTAATTTTCAGGGAAGTATCTAACATTTCCATCCACGTAGAATCGCCCACCAAAACGCTTGAAGCGGCCCGGAAAAAAGTACAAGAAGTCAGCGGAGATCATCGACGACGATATGGAGGAGGCCGCGGGATCGAAGCCTCTTTCGTTGCCTTCAATTTCGTCTCCTACAGCGCCTTCAGCTGCAGCAACTGCACCCACTGCGAATCCGGCTGGGTGGACGGATGCGGATACCGGTGAGTAGCACGGTTCACCAAGGCTTCATTCGTACAAAGCATAGATTGTGAGACTGACCGAAGCTGCCTGTAGCAACCCTCCTCGTGTTACTGCAAGAGCACGGGATGAACTTTGACCGCATCGCTGCTGCCATGCCGGGGAAGGTACATTGTCCTCATCTTATCAAGTGCATCCTCGCTCATCGTCTTCGTAGACCGTCGCCGACGTGAGCACCGTCTGCCAGAACAACATGGTGCTCAGCAGCATCGCGCAAAGCATGGGGTCGAAACCGAGTGACGCGAACACCAATGCAAAGACCGACTCTGACGCATCCAAAACCACCACCGCTACGACCAAAACCCCAGCACCGACAACGGTTATGCCACCGCCACCATATGGGATGTACGGGGGCATGCCCATGCAACCCAACACCATGCAAATGCACCCCGGTACCATCCCCATGCCCCACATTCCGCCGTACATGCAGTCCCCGATGTACCCTCCTCCGCCAATGCACTACGCGCGGTATCCGGAGTACTACCCGAGGGATTACTGGCCGCCGCCGTTCCCTGGTTATCCGGGGTATCCGCCGCCCATGGCATCTCACTCGCAGACGCCCGCGCAGGCGCAGACGCCGGCACCGGGAGCATCGACGCCGGCGGGTTCGTCACAGGCGGCTGGATCCTCGCAGGCAGCTGGGTCTGCGACGCCAACCAAACCCTCTCAGCCAAACGGCGCCTTTGACAAACAGTCTGCATCCTCGGAAACGCCGCCAGCCAAGTGATGTTCCTCGTTCTTTTTCTTCTATCGGATTATACATACCCTGCGAGCACTCGTCACTATTGGGATTGCATGTTTATCGGGATATCCGTAGTATGTTACATTGTTCATACATATTCTCGCAATGGCCTCGCAGTTCTCGATGTGTTCGACGGACGGCAGACATTCACGGAGGCGAAGCAGCTTGGTCTACCGACGCCCTTCAACCATGATGATATGATACCCGAAGTTCGTCTTCACAAGACCTGAGGTGATGGGCTTGTCGACCGTTGACGGGGTGAGTGCGAATGCTGCCTCTTGGAAGGGACCTGGTATGGGCGCATCAGTACAGCTGAAGCGGTAGCTTTTCGAGACGTCTGAATCCTAGGACTTACCGACCATGGAACCTCGTACCATCCAGCCAAGGCTGCCGCCAGCTGCAAGCGTATGTGGTCCGGTCAGAGTTCTTCATGCCCTGAAAAGGTGGGCTTACCTTTCGCCTTGTCTTCAGAATACTCCTGCGCGACCTTATTGAAGGCCACGCCCTCCTTCGGCCGCAAAGTGAGAGTTGTTCCTTCCACGACGAAGTAGATTTACCTGGATTTTCTGCAAGGCTTCTGTGGCCTTCGAGTGCTTCTCACACAAGATGTGTCGCACGTTGACTGCAGTTGTAGCCTTCAAGCCCTTCCCCTACCACCGATGTCAGACCGATGCCAACTGGCTACACACAAAAAAAGGACAGACCTTGCCAGACGCCTCTTCAGAGTCGTCGGTTTTCTGACCCTTGCCCTTCTTGTTGTCTGCGGGCTTCTTATCCGTCGACTTCTTTTCCGTAGTCTTTTTGGCCATCGTGACAGGACCTGATGTGATGGTTGGGAAGAACAATGGGCACGCCGAGTATGGAAGTGAGGGGGCTCGGCGTTAGCCGCGTGCTCGGGGATCAGCGAGTCACGGTCACGGGAAAAGACGCGCTCGCGCCTTTGTTTGTGCGCTCATCCTGCCCTCTTCCAACCCAGATTTCGTACTCTGCTCTTCGAACTGCTCATCTGTCTGCTCGTTGAGATGCCAGTTCGGCGGTCTCGCGCTGTCTTCTGTGTTGCTCAGAATGCCGCACTTGCTCTGTTGTGGGTCGCCCCTGCCTTCGCCCCCTCCCACAGGCATCAGGAATCCCAGACATTGTCATCGCTGGTATCATTGCTCTTTTTTTCTTTATGCACATAGCTGACTTTGGTCGTTTATCCACTCGCCACAACGCCCGAGCTCTCGTAGTGCACTCGTCCCCTGCACCCCGTTGAGCTGGTAATCCCTCTGTCCGAGAGCCCTGGCACAATTCTCTCCAGGAGTTCAGAAACAATCTGCAAAGATCTATGAGGGACATCTTTGAGCCTCACAGCCGCCCTTTAAGAGATACTCAGCACAGGACAGTCGAACTCACACCAATGCCTCAGTCTAGCCTCCTTGTCAGGTGCTGGCTCCCGATTGCCTTGCATACGCTGGGGCTCTCCAAGATATCTCTGAATGCTTGTTGACTCTGGAATGTAACGATTCTGTCGTCTGTAGCCGCAAAAGTCGAACCATAACGTGTCACGGTGACGCACGGGGTGATCTCGAGTACCCGAGCGGAGGCCACACGTGGCCAATCACCGCCCTTCGATTCCGCGTCCCAAATTTTGGTACAACCGTTTGCACATCAGTTTGCAGTCTCGTGCGCGTGGATTTTGAGCACGTGTGCCTTGCTTGTGATGTCCGTCACGGTTGGCAACTGGTTGCTCACTGCGTATACTGGTGCAAGTACTTCAAGAGAGCAGATTCCCTGATCCATCGAGCAAAGGTATGGTAAGAAACATCGTGGACTATATCATCGAGCGTCGCAGAGCCCGACGGCGGCTCTAGACGTGCTGAGCGCGTGTCACGGTCGGCTTAGTCAGCGTAAATCCGTAGGCACGGGACTGCAAACTGATGTGCAAACGGTTGTACCTTGATCATCATCGCGCTCGACGGCGGCGCCCACCACACACCATGGCCGACAAAATTACGCGTATCGCCATCGTCGACGCCAATCGCTGCAAGCCCAAGCGATGTGCCCAGGAGTGCAAGAAGGTCAGCACCCCCGCTGCATCGCGTGCCCGCCGTCGCTGACGGCGCCTGCAGTCATGTCCTGTCGTGAAGATGGGTGAGGATCTTGTTCCCCTCCCGCGCTGATTCCCCAAGGCTCATGTGCAACAGGCAAGCTATGTATTGAGGTCAAACCTTCGGACAAAATCGCGTTCATCTCCGAGTTCTTGTGCATCGGATGTGGTATTTGCGTGAAGAAGTACGTGGTCAGTGTGCAGGGCGGAGAGCACCGATCTGACCATCTGTAGGTGCCCCTTTGAGGCTATTGCTATCATTAACCTGCCAACGAACTTGGAGTCCCAAGTAACACATCGCTACACCGCCAACTCGTTCAAGCTCCATCGGTTACCGACCCCAAGACCAGGACAAGTTCTCGGTCTCGTCGGCACGAACGGTATCGGGAAGAGCACCGCCCTCAAGATTCTTGCAGGAAAGCTCAAGCCCAACCTCGGGAGATACGATGTGCGTGGCACGGCCATCCATGAAGCATCCGTGCTGACCGATCGCAGGACCCCCCGGACTGGACGGAGATCTTGAAGTATTTCCGTGGCTCAGAACTTCAGAACTACTTCACCAAGGTCCTCGAAGACAACCTGAAAGCCCTCATCAAGCCGCAATACGTCGATCATATACCCCGCGCGATCAAGGGCAAGATGTCCGTCAGCCAGATGCTCGACTCGAAGCTCGAGCGGGACAACAAGGAGCACATGTGCAAGGAGCTTGAGCTTTTCCACGTCCTGGAGCGCGAGGTGTCGCAGCTCTCCGGTGGAGAGCTCCAGCGATTCGCGATCGCCATGTCCTGCATCCAGAAGGCCGACGTGTGCGTGTTCATCGCACCTTCGCGCCCCAATTACCATCTCACCTCACATGCAGCTACATGTTTGACGAGCCGTCAAGTTACTTGGATATCAAGCAACGTCTTAAGGCCGCCGAAGTCATTCGCGGCCTCTTGTCGCCCGACTGCTACGTCGTCGCCGTCGAGCACGATCTCTCCGTCCTCGACTACCTCTCCGATTTCATCTGCTGCCTCTACGGCAAGCCCTCCATGTACGGCGTCGTCACCATGCCCTACTCCGTCCGCGAGGGCATCAACATCTTCCTCGACGGCTACATCCCTACCGAGAACCTACGCTTCCGCGAGGACACGCTCTCCTTCAAGATGGTCGAGACCGCGGAGGAGATGATCATCGAGAAGAACGCGCAGTACGAGTACCCGGCGATGACGAAGACGCTCGGCGGCTTCAAGCTCACCGTCGAGGCGGGCAGCTTCACGGACTCGGAGATCATCGTCATGCTTGGGGAGAACGGGACGGGGAAGACGACGTTCGTGCGCATGCTGGCGGGCGTGGAGTCGCCGGACGACGAGGAGTCGAAGCAGCAGTTCGCAGTTTCGTTGAAGCCGCAGACGATCTCGCCGAAGTTCCCGGGCTCGGTCCGGATGCTGCTGTTGAAGCGCATCAAGCAGGCGTTCATGCACCCGCAGTTCCAGACGGATGTGTTGAAGCCGATGAGCCTGGAGAACATAATGGACCAGGACGTGAAGACGTTGTCTGGTGGTGAGCTGCAGAGAGTGGCCATCGTTATGGCGTTGGGCATGCCGAACGTCTCGCTATACTTGCTCGATGAGCCGTCATCCTTCCTGGACTCCGAGCAGCGTATCATTGCTAGCAAGGTCATCAAGCGGTACGTGTTCGTAACGTCTTCTGTCCCACCCTTCGCTGACAATGCCCTTCAGATTCATCCTCCACGCGAAAAAGACGGCCTTCATCATCGAGCACGACTTTATCATGGCCACCTACCTTGCCGACCGTGTCATCGTGTTCGAGGGTCAACCCGCCGTCGCTGCCACTGCCACTCCGTACGCATCTCTCGTCTTGCCATCGGAGTAACGCTTTGCTGACATGACCTTCTCCTTCCCAGCCCACAAGCCCTCCTCACCGGCATGAACCGCTTCCTTGCCTCCCTCGAAGTCACCTTCCGCCGCGATCCCACGAACTTCCGTCCACGAGTGAACAAGATGAACAGTGTGAAGGATAGGGAGCAGAAGTGTACGTCTTTGCTTTATCTATCAACGGATCCCCGGTTGCTCACCTTCCATCTTCAGCGGCCGGCAACTACTTCTTCCTCGAGGAGTAAGCGGCTCTTGCCCATCGAGTAAGCGACCCCATCGTCGCTTCACGTATCTAGAGCACGTCGAGCGCGACGTAGTAGTGCGTCCCAGGCGACGCATCGCATCTAGAACCACACATATCACTGTTGTTGTATTATCCAGCTGTTGTATTCACCTGCGCGGCGGCTAGGCTGCTGCTATGTATCGATATTAGGTGGACGAGCGTGTAGCGTTGAGCCTGACGCAGTGATGTCCTAGACGCGCAAATATACGGCGCCGTAATAGCATTTCCACAAGTCCACGAGCGGCGCACTACTTTTCATGATCCTTGAGCCACCGCTTGACCACGCTCGGTATTGGACAGGCGGTGGATTCGCCCTTTTCGCCAGTCTCCTCGTAGAACTTCTGACAGCACTTGTATAGCTGCTTGAGGTTGTCGTTGCATTTGTCTGGCTGGTAGGTGTATTTGTTTAAGCAGGTTTGAAGCTTGCAAGCTACCAGGTGAAAGTGGTCAATTGACTGAGCGGCGTCAAGACGGGGCATTGACGAACCTTCTGCTTGACATGCATTCGTTTCCTACAGTTGCGTGTTGTCAATGTCCGTCCTTTTTGTAAGGGGA
This sequence comes from Schizophyllum commune H4-8, assembly GCF_000143185.2. NCBI lineage: Eukaryota > Fungi > Basidiomycota > Agaricomycetes > Agaricales > Schizophyllaceae > Schizophyllum > Schizophyllum commune. Next base: position 787,435 of record NW_026089549.1, on the reverse strand, counting down.
CTCTGAGCTTCACCTGCGGCATGATTTTCGTCTCCGCCAGGCTCGAGGTCGAGGGAAAGAACAGGAACTTCCAAAACGGAGAGATGACGTCGAGGTTTGTCCCGGGTGACAAGAAATTGCCGTGACAGTGCCGTGACAGCCATGCACGGCCGTGCATGGCCTACAATATACGACCATTGCCATGACCGTGTCATGTCAATCGTGCGTTGTACGTGACACTGGCCATGACCATGGACTCAGGAAGGTCTCTATGTCAGTAACGACAGGGATATGCATTTTATCTTGCGCTGAGCATCTACCCGTCTGATCACGCACGCGACGTCCCTTGGCGGCATCGGTGCGTCAATGGAACGAGTGCTGGTCCATAGAAGATAGTCATGAAAGTCAAGACAGCGTCTTTGATGAAGTAAGTGCGTATGTGCTACCCGTATGTCCACGAATGGCCTCAGGAAGGACTTGTCAACCGCGCCTCCTGCCATGAAGACCATGCCGCAGCACATGGTTCGCCATGGACGGGCCATGACTGCCGTGCAGATGACCATGCACGACCATGATGTGGCTGTGTTGGATTCCGTGACATCCTTCTTTCCTTGATTGTGACCCGTTTAGGTGGCGGCAAGAATAGCGTCTAATCGTCTCTTGAGGGCTACATATTGGCAGTCCAGGATGGCGAGGACCCGTTTAGATGCAAACTACGCCGGATTGCCCATTTTTGGGCACCAACGAGGAGGGAACGAAGCAACAATGACGAGTCACGAAATTTGAGTTTTCCCATTTTTGGTCCATATGGAAGAGATGGTGCTTATGAGCTTGTGGTACCGATGGGCGAGCGTCAAAATGAGAAGAACATGGTTAGGAAGACTTTGAAGTATCGGAACCGTGACATGGTCCTTGCACGGCTCTGCATGGCTGTCACGGCACGGTCACGGCAATTTCCCGATGCCCGTTTGTCCCCGGAGATTGCCACATGGCCCCGGATCAGCCTCCCCCACAGGCCGCCGCCGACGTTCGAGACTGCATCGACGCCTTCCTTCCCGCCACGACGCCCGCCGTTCCTACTATCACTCCCCAACACTACCGCGCCATGGCGCACAAGATAAACGAGGAAGGGATACTGCTCCTGGAGCAGCCCTTTGCGAGGGTGAGTCTCGAGGCACGAGGAAGGACTGAAAGCTTACGCTATGTGCTTGCCCAGGTCCCCTACGAGAACTACCGCAAGATATTCCGCACGTCGCAGAAGCAAATCGAGCGCGAGATGGGGCCTGTGCAGACGGGCGTGGCGAAGTTGGCGAAAGATGCGGAGGCCGGGTCCTTGGACTCGGCGCAGGCGATGGAAAGCATCGACGCGATGATCGCGCGGGTGGAGGGGTTGAAGCGGAAGGTGCGTTGTATACCTACATATTCTGTCGTGCCACCACTCACGCGATAGCTCAGCTCGCCGACCTGCACTCCACCACGGGCAAGCCCACGCAGGACGTCCTCCGGGACCGGTTACAGCACCTCAATGCTCTGTCCTCCTTCCAAGACACCACGGACCCCGACTTTGACAGATGGGCGGATACGAGGCTGGATAGGTGGCTGGTGGACTGGGCGCTAAGGACGGGGAGGGTCAATACGGCGCGCGATATTGCGAAGCGGAAGGATATTGAGGTGCGGCGGCGGTCGGCTGACTTCGTGTCATTCAAGTGCTGACGGAGGCACAGTCTTTGGTGGATATTGACTTGTTCACGGAAATCCGGCGAATAGAGGGCGCGCTGCAGGCGCATAGCTGCACGGAGGCCTTGGCGTGGTGCAGCGAGAACAAAGTGGCGTTGAGGAAGATCAAGGTTAGTCCGATGGTGCTATCCTTCAAGCATGTTTGTTGACGGGAAACGCAGAGTCAACTCGAGTTCGAGCTACGGCTGCAAGAGTTCATTGAGCTCTGCCGACAACGGAACACCGCGCAGGCTATCGCGTACTCCAGGAAGCACCTCATCGCCTGGCAGGACACGCACATGCCGCAGATCCAGCACGCCCTCGCTCTGCTTGCCTACGCGCCCGGCACCCAGTGCGGGCCGTACAAGGTAATTCTAGCGTCTTTCGGCTGCATTGAAGTCCTTCGAATCCTCCATCCATTTTTAACACTCATCCCACTTCACAGCGCCTCTACGACCCCTCTCGTTGGGACACCCTCGTCCGCTCCTTCCGTAACGCTGTTTACGCCCTCAACACCCTCTCGCCCGAGCCCCTCCTCCACCTCGCCCTCTACACCGGCCTCGCATCCCTCAAACTGCGCGCCTGCTACGTCAAGCACAGCAAGAACCCCGACTGCCCCGTCTGTGATGGCGGGAACAGTAACGACGTCCCATTAGCGGAGACGCGCGGCCTGTCCAAGCTCGCTGAGGAGGTCCCCTTCAGCCACCACACGAACTCGACGATCGTGTGCCGGATCACGGGGAAGATCATGGACGAGGACAACCCGCCGATGGCGTTCCCGAGCGGGCAGGTGTACTCGCGGAGCGCGCTGGAGGAGATGGCGGTGGATGGGGGGAGGGTAAGGAGTCCGGAAACGGGGGAGGAGGTGGAGTTCGGGCAGTTGAGGAAGGTGTATATATCGTAAAGGGCAGGGCATTGTATTTGTATGAATTTTTGCGCACTTCAATGGTCCGGATTTGGCAGACGCAGGAAACGCTGTTCAAGGCGGCGCATCATATGGGATTGAGAGGTGGTCATGCTACGCTATTGGGATACTGCCATAGCGAGCGCGTGCGATGTCACTCCCCGCGTCGTACTCTGCGAGCGGGGGCGGGATTCCAGGGTTCAGGTTGATCGCTGCCTGGTTTCGGTGCGTGTTCATCGAACGGTGAAGGTGTTGACGTCGCAGCGGCAGCAGGTCCGCCAGGCTGAGTCGTCGATGTCGACGGTTGAGCGGGTTCGGAAGTGGGGTGCGCAGTCTGTGCGGTAGGCTGGGCTGCCTGGGTAGCTGCTTCATCGACCAGCGTGGTCGCCCGCTCGACCTGCGGGGCGGTTGCCTGCTCGAGGGCTTGTGCGGTTTCTTGCGCGGATTGCGCGTTCTCAGCTATTCGGGCGCCGATGGGGTGTGCGGGGAGGGGGTCGCCGGCGGTGGCAGGCGAGGGGCTGAAGGACTGGGGTTCGGAGAGCAGCTCGCGTTGGGCGCGTTCTTCGGCCTCCCGGGCTTCGATCATGGCGACTTTCATTTGCAGGCGGCGTTGGCGCTCGGCGTCGGCGAGGAGTTCCTGGGAGGGGGTGAGCCAAAGGTAAAGTAGCAAATGCAAGTAGAAGATGAGAGGGAAGTAGACGCACCTCCATGGTGGGTGCGTTCTGACGCGTGTGGCTAAGCCAAGCAGACCATTGTACTATATGTTCCGGTCAGTATTCATAGTTAGAGCGGATAGGGGGATAGATGGACCTGGTAGCAGCTTCTGACGAGCAATGTATGCGTACTCGTCCTCCTTGGACTTGTATCGGACAGAGCGACTTGTGCGAGTCGTCCGGCCTGGTTATGCTTGTAAGTCACAGCTCACTCCTCATGCACACATTTAACGCACCTGCGATAGGGATTTCGTAGTACCTATTTCCTAAGCCAGGGTCAGTTCACTGAAGCGACTGCTGCTTAGTGTACAGACCGTCAAGGTCTTTACCGACCATCCTGGCCTACAAAAGTCAAGTAGAGCTCGTGAGCACATATTCACCATACGCACCGGTTTAACCATGGCTTCCCATACTCTCCTGATGAAGAAGGACATGGTGGTCAGACAAAGAACAATGGAACAATGGGAATCCCAATAAGGCTACTGTTGTCGCATATTTATGTCATACGCGTCGCGCGCGACGCGTCAGCGCGCCTGCCAACTGCCAACGCCGTCCCAGACACCCATCACATAGACCTCCATCTTCCTCGCCACCATGGCCGACGTCGAAATGAAGCCCGCGGATGCCAAAGACAAGAAGGACGAGAAGACGGAGAAGAAGGAGGAGGCGAAGCCGGTGCCGCCCCCGACGCCTCAGCAAGAAATCAAGGCAAACTTGGCGCTCATCGACCGTGCGGTGTCGACGATGGAGCCTAGATTCACCCATCGGGTGCTCAGGACGTTGACAGCATTGAGGAAACGGATAGATGATTCGGTGCTCCGGGATGCGATCCAGGACGCGTACCCCGCAGGTGCGCCATGAAGTCAGGCATACTCGTTGATCATCGAACTCATGAGGACACTATTCAGAATCCGCCGTTAAGAGCTCGCTGCTTGCATGGCTCCCCTCATCCTCGCAATCATCGATGGAGGTTGACCCAACGCCCTCCAAGGCGCCCTCGTCAGACCCCGTCCCCGAAGTCGAGGTCTACTTCCGGTTGCTGATCACGCATCACGTACTTGCCAACCCTTCGACCTACAAGAAAGCCTTGGAACTGGTGCACGAGACTGTTCAGATCATGCAGCAGCTCAACAGGCGGAGCATGGACCCCATCGCTGCCAAGGTCTGGTTCGCGGTGGAGCGCGCGTACGAGCTCGGTGGCGAGCTTGCAGATGCACGACCGTGAGTGATACCCTCGCTCATTTTTTGGAAGCATCTGACATCTGTGCAGTCTATTCCTCGCCGCACAGCGCACGGCTGCCCTCCGTCATGACGAAGACACCGAAGCCTCCCTCATCAACCGCCTCATCCGGAGCTACCTGCACTACAGCCTCTACGACCAAGCCGACAAGCTCGTCGCAAAGACTGTATTCCCCGAGTCTGCCAGCAACGCCCAGTTCGCTCGCTACAACTACTATGTCGGCCGCATGCGCGCTGTGCAACTGAACTACAGCGCTGCTCACGCCGGCCTGCAACAAGCAATCCGCCGCGCGCCACCAGCGAAGACCGCGCCGGGCTTTTACCAGGCCGTGCACAAGCTCTACGTGATTGTTGAGCTGCTCATGGGCGACATTCCGGACCGTGGCCTTTTCCGGCACCCAGTGCTCGAGAAGTCGCTCGCTGCGTACTTTGACATCGTCAAAGGTAAGGAACCTCCTAACTTGCGGATGTCCAGCTCTGACGCGTTGTTATTAGCCGTCCGCACGGGCTCCCTCTCCACCTTCCAGAACTCCCTCGCCACCCACGCCGCCCAATTCGAGGCCGACCGCACCCAGACGCTCGTCGTCCGGCTGCGCCAGAACGTGATCAAGACCGGCATCCGCCGCCTCTCCCTCGCCTACTCGCGCATCTCGCTCCGCGACATCTGCGTCAAGCTGCACCTCGACTCGGAGGAGGACGCGGAGTACATCGTGGGCAAGGCGATCCGCGACGGCGTGATCGACGCGAAGATCGTGCACGACAAGGGCTGGATGGAGTGCGTCGGGCAGAAGACGGGGTACGGGCCGGAGGTCGGCGAGGCGTTCCAGAGGCGAATTGCGTACTGTTTGGAGCTGCATAATCAGAGTGTGAAGGTGAGTTGGGGGGTGGTGGAGGTGTGGGAGGTGGTCGCTGATGTTTGTTGCAGGCGATGCGGTACCCGCTCAATGCGCATAGGAAGGAGTTGCAAGCGGCCGAGGGCGCGCGCGAGCGCGAGAAGGAATTGGCCAAGGAGATTCAGGAGGGAGACCTGGATGAAGATGACATGGAGGGTGACTTCTAATTTTGTGTGTATACGGTTGGCAGCAACACGCGATAAAGTCTACATTTCTGTCCGAACTTCTCCTCCAAGGTGCTATGGACCCATCGCCACCTTCTGTTCATGGACGGGCTGTCGCAGCGCTGCAATCAGCACGGAACTGGCGGTCTTGATGATTACCTCGACACCATATACCTACTGCACTACCCCACAGAGTTCAAGTGCCCCATCTTCGAGGACTGTATGTGCCCTGCGAGTACACCTCTAGCAGCGTCTTGAGGCTTGTTGGTAACGGAGGGAAAGAAGGACATTTGATTTACCCCCGAATGGGAATTTACTGTTGTCCGCGTGATCTTGGTGGTTCGGCAGCTTCCGGTCGCGCGCTCGCTGCACACTTTCATCAGCGCCCAATAAAATCTATTGTTTGCACCATGCTGAACATGCGTATGGGGAATTTGTTCTATGAATCTCGCCGAAGAGGTGAATAGAAGATAATGTAGTATGAGTGCACGAAGCGATAGAGAATGCGGGCCATTCCAGAGGCTGCCTACAGGAGCTGGCCATACAGAAGACAAACGCATCGAGTATACATTTCAGTGACACCATTTGCTCCTCTTCTCCCCCACAGCACTGGGACACTCGGCTCTACGATGGCCAGCACTTCTGCACGCGCTGCACATGTGCAATTGCGAGCATCGGCTGTTTTGACATCTTCCCTTCTCAAAATCGGGGCAAATTGGTCGGCCTCCCTTCGTGCCCTTACCCGTCGCGGCTCTCGCATCGGCACGCCCACGAAAAGTGATGGGGCGAATCGACCTGCATTTAGGGTGAACGATCATCGAACAGAGAGAAATACAAGACCACGTACGCATCGTCGCGCTCGGTTTCAGGGTTGGATGCGAAAGAAGAGGCTTCTGTCCTTGACTTTTCCGCGTCTATGCTTGAGGCCTTGGTCGAGAGGCACAGAAAGTGACTGATAGTTCTATGCCATGGGTCAAATCCCATCAGGTTTCAATCAACTAGGCGACGTACCCTCGGGAACGCGTGTAGATGTTGCGGATGCTGGTGATGAGCTGCATGTTGAACGCTGAGTGGTGATTCTGTTTGAGAGTCCAAGGGACTTAGCTGGCGGTCTGATATATATGGCGTGTTGAGCAGTCAGCGCCAAGGCGCTGCAGTCGGGGCTGAAGGTCGGACGGCGACATGTGTGCACCGACATACGCGATGAGTGTGAGCTGTACTAGGGTCGCTATCACAGGTGGATCGCGATCGCTGCACTGAATGGCGGCGTGCCGCAAGGCGTCAGGTGCGACTCTCAGGATCGATATCTTTGATCCTCTTCATCGCCCAGGCTATGATGGAAGGCTTCGGGGCGTCAAATGACAGCGCGGTGAGGTCGAGCACCGACACGAGAAGCAAGCAGCGACTTCGGTCGTGGCTCAGCGACGATCCGCGCGGCTGATATCAAAGCGCACAAGTGTGAACAGAGATCACCTTTCGTCCAACGGGATGGCTATGCGAAGAATAAGGTGCAAAATAGTGTATGACTCGTTCCTCTGGGAGGCGCGAGATGGTCAAGAGAGCTCGATTCAATACCACTCACCGGGTTGTACAACTCCCTTATAACCGGAGGAGGGGACGTTTGGCGAGAGACCCAGGGTACTGTCTTCACTCGCGTCGTCGGATGCAGCGCTTTTGCGACGGCGTTCCCAGCCTTGCATGCGCGCCACGGCGCCTTGAGCAGGAAGGCTGCCGCGCCTCGATGGCGGGAAGGAGTATTCAGTAAGCAGTGTAGCGATGCTATTCAGTTCATTAAGAAGAAGCACGATAGCAAGACTGAGTTCGCGCTAGAGTAGTCGGCCAGAGAAGACGGCGAGGCGGCGGAGGTCAGCTGGTTGGTTTGGACATGAGAAATCCCGAGCAGCTTCACATGATGGAGAGAAAAATACGACAGCGTCGTCCTCTCGAGGTTCAGGCTGAAGGAAAAGACCGGGTAGCGCTGCAGTCTGAAGGTTGAACTAGATGATGGCGGTAGGAGGGAAGCATGTCGCATGGATCAAACCAATTATCGGCCGGTCAGAGCTCGGCATCCTCCGAGGATTCCCCGCGGGTCCGTTGACACACAGATTAGGCCTTTCCACACACTACAAGTACAAAATGTGTATGTATATCTTCGAACAAGGAAGACGTCGTATCAGAGTTTGCACGATAGGCAAGATGGGCGCCGTCGCCATTCACCAGTACATCATCGCCGCCTGCCGCAGATCACACTCGAGTGTCGTTCCCTACACAATTCGCACCGATGCTCCAATAGACAACTTGGGCTACGGCACCCCGCCTGCGAGTTGAAGGCGGGGCAAACGCTTCTTCCGCCTTGTCCTGCGCCTTGGCCGCCGAGCATTCTGGGGGGATTTCTGCCGCGAAAGCGAGGCGTACTACGTTGCAAACAGATTAACGTGTTGAGAGGAGAGGATGTCGGGCACATACCCGTCAGCACAATCAGCTTCGGTGTCAGAGCTTCCCCCGTCCGATTGAGAGCTCTCCGTCGCGCTACGTTGTGCGACGGTTGATTGGACCCGCGAAGTCTCGCCTGTGGCCGGCACGTCTGGGGTACACCCGAAGGCGCCGTGAACGTGTCTGATTGCAGTCCTTAAAGCGTGATTAGTATTCTCGTTGAAGGGGGAAGGGAGATATCTACTCTACAAAGGATGAAAGGGTAGTAAACATGGGTTTGGGATCGTGACAGTTGTTAGGGTCCTCTAGGCAGGAGCGGCCAGGAGCGCGTTACATACGAAGAAACGGGTCCACGGCCTTCGTAGATCACAGCCTACCTACAGCACCTTAGTAAGCCATTCTCAATGTGCAGCCCGTCGTGTACACGTCTAGAAAAATCGAGCGGCAGCGCTTTCAATCGAGATGTTGGTCCCCGCCCGTTGTCAGGGCGGCCCGAGGGAGAGTGCCCGAATCTGATGCTACACAGCGCGAAAGATTTTATGATGGTGGCAATGGCCTTCTGCAAACTGCAAGTACGGCCTATTAGCGCTCGCATCGCCATTGCACCGTGCACTATGCTTCGCCGGCCGCGGACCGAAGGCGAAGGTGTACCATCCGAAGGCTGATATTAGAACTAGCGCATCGTCCTGTGTATCATCAGCCGTGGCATGAACAGAAAGGTCGTTGCGCCCCCCGGAGAATGCCAAAGACCGAACGCGCGCTCGCGGCCTGCACCCGCTCCGAGTCTCTCCTCGCGATGGCGCGCAGAGCAGATCGCGGAACACGGCGAAAGGCAGGCTTGAGCCGCATGGGTAATCATTAGGATCTCTGATAAGGTACGGGGGGCGGCTACGAAAAGCGAAGGCGAGTGAGCGGAGCGGGCAGGAACGAAAGCTGATCTGCGGGTGGCCGTAAAACGTATAGTTCCACGGAAAGATCCGAAGTGCTGTCACAGTTGGGTCACAGACTCACGAGCTTTGCACCCTACGCAGTGTACAGTTGGTGTACAGCCCAGATAAAGATTAAGCGATGTAACAGCGCTCTGTGAGAGACGACAAGATGCCATTTATCCAGAAGAAGCGCGAAAGACTGATTTCGCGCCAAGCAGTCGGTTGAAGAAGGTCGGAAGGCGAAGAGGGTCATCTGGTGTGGTTGGCGCATGTAATTGCGACCTGGATTGTATTCTTTCTCGATATATCGAGGCACTAGCAAGGTTTACCACGACGACGAGCGAGGCGACCAACGAATTGGATTTCTGGCGATATCTAGGGCGATTAATCAAATCCATCGCACAGCGCAAGCCTACATGTAAAGGCGACAAGCGAATGCAAATATGGTAAAGTAACTGTCCTTTACGGAATATGCGGGATGTTGTGGAGGAAGCAGTTAGCGCCCACTGAGGTGTACACAAAGGGCTGCGGTGTAGGTCCCTCGGAAATGACGGCGCGTTCTACTTCTTCGCATCGCAGTTGACCGCCGAGTGGTTTCTGAAGCATACGCTGCAGACGTGGTCCATCATGCAGTTCTGTACATTGCAGCCCTTCTTCGAGTTGAATTTATCGCATGTGGGTTTACCCTTCTTTTTGTCGGTCTTCTTTGTGCTTGGACCAGCCGTGGCTCTCGTGTCTGCACGACCACGCAAGCGGGGAGATCTTCGCGCCCAATCAGTCAGTTGGAGCTCCGAGGAAGAGACACCAAAGATGCGTACCCATCAGAGCCGTCAGACTCGGCGTCCGAGTCAACGTCGCTTCCATCAGACTTCATGCTCTCCGTCCTGCTGCGCTGCTGGATGGTCTCCGGAGCAGACACTTCGTCGGTCGTCTGGATGTTGGGAATAGGCTTGAGAATCCCGATGTGCACCATCACGGAGCTGCATGCACGTCAGGTCAGGTTCAGGAAGGAAACCGCAAGATACTCACCATACGAACGCATAAATGGTGGTGGCGAATGCCATGACTTTGGTTGGGTGGGTTCAAGTTGGGCTGTCGTCGAGCGCTCGCGGCTGGAGTTTATCTACCCTTTGAGCTCACAGCATACGCCCACAGCCTGTGATACACTCAACAGCAACCCTAGTAACCTATTTTCCAGGCGCCCTGTCGTTTACAGCCATTTAGATGATTCGCCGCACCTTTGAATTCGAGCCGCTGATATTGACCCTAGGAAATATGTAAGTGGCACAGGGCTGGCACTCAACGAAGAGAGCGCACGCAGCTGGAGGCGATGGAACGTTTGACATCGGTCAGTGCGGGTGAATACTGCTCGCATCGCCGCCTGATTGCGAGGGGGAGTCGAACGACGGGACGCCCGAAGGTGGCGATCCATCTAACAGCTGAAATCTCGAGATATCGCGCCGCCCACCATCTGAACGATCATTGGGTGAACAGAAAATCATCGCATCTCCCGGAGAATATCTACGTCCGAGCATGTATACGCCCCTTGCCGCCGCTCATAGCCTCTGACCCCTCACGATGATAGCGCAGCGACAGCTCGTAAAAAGCGCTCGTCGGGATGTACGAATGACGAGGTTTCCTTCCAGTGAGTCGTGCGCCGAGATTACTTGGGCGGGACGCACAATTCGCTGCCGCGCGCGGGATGGAGGCGGCTGCAACAACGCGGTCCGATCTCCGTTCGGCCATAAAACGGCGGAAGCAAAGTTATCTCGGCATTCTCCGTTCCAAAAGGAGTAGTGTCACGGTTGGGTGCAGGATCAGCACGAGTTCGTTGCCGTGCTCGAAGCGCGATCCAGGAAGTGTTCAAGGTACACGAGCATGCACGTACAATTGAGGTAATAATACAGCAGCTCATGCAATCCGATGATTGTGAAGTATGGTATACGATGAGTGTTTCGTATAAGTCCGGGGTCGAAGCCATAGAAGTGGTATGCGAAAGCGTGTCCGAGGCCGTGGCTAGGCGTAAGCACGCGGGGTGGAAAGATGTATGTACTGAGAGTGATGTATAAGGATTGATAAAGAGAAGAGAGGCACGAGGACGTCAGGAATAGATGCGACATAAGGAGAGGTCCGATGGGGATGTGTTATAGATTACGGCAGACATGAGTCCATGAGCTCTTGAGATCCCCCGATATGGAGTGCAAGAAGGCGCGCACCGCCTCCGAGAAGCCACCTATTGTGGCTTGGCGAGGCACTGCGTTACGGAGTGCTTGTCGCTGGCGCACGCAGTACAGCGATGGTCGAGCATGCACTTCGGCGCCGGACATCCCTTCGCAGAGTTGAAGGCCGAGCAGATCTGCTTCCCCTTCGTCTTCACGGAGTTCTTTCGAGAGCTCAAGGAGGTACTCGAGGTGGCCACAATATTTGCAGGCGTATTGCCTCGGAGACGGAACGGCGATCTGCATAGAGGTCAGTTGGACGACGCGGGGGAAAGTAGGTTATGTACACTTACCCGTCGTCGGAGATTTCAGAATCACTGTCCTCGGACTCTATGCCCGCCGGCGGACACTCATCCTGGCCTTCGGAGTGAAGAGTCGCGGCAGGCGCGCTGGTATGGAACAGACCATCGCGGCCATTGTCGCTGTCGGTAGTGGGGGAGGGCGAGGGCGTCCTCGAGAACGCACGGTCCACAGCGATTCTGAGAAGAAGTCAGCTGCCAAGGAGAAGCAATATCAGAAGCAAAGAACGCACTGCAAGTAGCCAGAAACCTTGAAGAGGAAAGCCATGATGATGATGATGATGTTGAACGTTGAGAGTGGATGATTTGGGGGCGGGGGAGATATGGGCATGGTATTACTTATGCGGAAGTACTTATAGTCCTTGCCTCGTGCACTGAAGCACAGCAGCCGTACCAGGCAGGAAGGAGGACGACCAACGGACAGGTGCGAATACAAGGTTCGAAGCCACTGATCAGACAGTGCTCTGGAGTCAACATGAGTCGGAGGTGTGGGCGCCAGTAGACCACGTTTTCGAGAAGTAGTCTACTCGACCACATGTTGCCTGCACTCAACGATACAGCTTCGGTCCTGTTTGATTGGCAAGGGTTGAGCAATACAGATACTATCTCAGTCGAGGGAATGGAATGGCCGGCAGGTTTGATGGACACACCTCGAAGATCGCAGAGGGTGAGCGCGTCTTGACAGACGGGCGCATTCATCTCGAAGTGTATCTATCACTTCTATGCAGCAGTGGCCGCATCGCCCGTGAACATTGATCCATGGGCTGTGGAGTACTGTACAGTGTCCGGGGCTGGGTCTCGACGCGCGACTGAGTGCCGTAAGGGTGTCGTACGTCCAAGGACTTGATTTCACTATGCGCTACCGCACACCATCTTCCAGGCGCTTTGGACGAGCGCTGGACCGTCGACGTGAGCGGGGGCAGGCCCATTGCGCCGGTATTGACATCAGTCCGAAATCCGTGCCGGGCACGCCGCCCCTGTCGGTCCGCCTTCGAAGAGTGGCGAAGAAACGCCGACGATCATGACTGACATCACGGCTGCAAATATTCAGGGGTGTCATGAGCTAGGAAATGTGGAGCGTGAGCACAAAAACGAAGCGTCGAGACCTTTGCAAGACGAGGATGAGGGCAGGACGAAAGCCCGAACAATGGTGCCCGAAAGGGGATTTCATTTAGAAACACATTGCGCGGCGCGTCATTGTTTATTCCGTGCCCCGCGTTTCCCGTCGCCGTCATATGTCCTCATGTGTCCCTACCATGCGCTCCCGCGCCGATCCCTCCGTTATCCCCTGTCCATTAGCCCTATCGATGGCGGGGAAGCCGTATAAATACCGGGGCTTTCTTTCCCCTCTCCTCATCCATTCCCCACATCCCCCCGTATCACCCCGCGAACGAACGAATTCCAGAAAAAATGGTCGCGTCTACCACCGTCAAGCTCAACACCGGCGCCGAGATGCCTACGGTCAGCCTCGGTGCGTGCTCTATCGCGCCATCAGCGTCAGTGGACTGATCAGGCGATCATAGGGACATGGAAGTCCAAGCCGGGACAGGTCGAGCACGCCGTTGAGCATGCGCTCAAGGTCGGCTACAAGGGCATCGACACGGCGGCGGCCTACAAGAACGAGGCTGAGGTTGGGAAGGGGATCAAGGACTCGGGCGTCCCGCGCGAGTCGATCTTCCTGACCACCAAGCTCGACAACCCGGACCAGAAGAACCCGGAGAAGGCGCTGAACGACTCGCTCAAGGCGCTCGATACGCCCTACCTTGACCTTTGTGCGTTTCCTGCAAAATTTCAGTCAAGGCGGAAACTGATACGCGTCCACAGGGCTCATGCACTGGCCTGCGCCCATGTTTGACGGCAGCACTCCGGACAAGAGCGTGAGTAGCGCGATTACTATACATCGAACTCTATTGACCCCCGCGTAGATCGACTGGCTCGACACCTGGAAGGAGATGGAGCGCCTCTACAAGACCTACCCGGACAAGCTCAAGGCCATCGGTGAGCCGCGCTCTCCGCTTCCATCCTTCCCCTCACTAACTCATTCACTAGGCGTCTCCAACTTCTCCGTCAAGTTCCTCGAGCGCCTTCTCGCGAACTCCACGGTTGTTCCGGCCGTTAACCAGATTGAGCTTCACCCGTGCGTACCCTCATCTGTAGTGAATATACTCGTCCCCCTGACATCCCCCCGTCATACAGCTCGTGCACCCAGACCGACGTCGTCGAGTTCTGCCGCTCGAAGGGCATTGTAATCACCTCCTACTCCCCGCTCGGCTCCGACAACTCGCCGCTGCTGACGAACCCGACGGTGACGAAACTCGCGGAGAAGTACAACGTCGCGCCCGCGAACATCCTCATCTCGCTCCAGGCGAACAAGCCGGGTGTCACTGGTGCGTTTGTCCTTCATCTACCGATCCGCTTACTGACAATACACCGTCTCTCCAGTCCTCCCCAAGTCCGTCACCCCCGCTCGCATCGAGGCGAACCAGAAGATCGTCGACCTCACCGACGCTGAGATTGCTGAGCTCGAGGCCATCGACAAGGAGCACCACTTCCGCGCGTGCCATCCTTCGTGGACTGGCTGGGGCAGTCTCGGCTTCCCTGACTGCTTGGACGCCGACAAGGAGTAAGCATTCGTCGAGGGCCGTGATCTGCTTGTCCGCATAGGGAGAAGTCACGATTCGCTGACCGGGTTCTGAACTTATACCTAAGTAACTGTATTTGAACTAGAACTGTAGCAAATATCGTTGTTGACGCTCTGAACGCTCTGATCGCTTTGACCTCAAGGTACATCTTCGAAGTTCGAACTACTGCGTGCACGTGCCTTTTGAACATGATTCACGTGACTGACACGCGCAATCAAGTCACAAGTGACATCCCGCATCTTGCACGCCACCTCGACTCTGATGGCCATCACAACTTCAATAGATGCCGCCCTGTCTCTCGATTATTTCCCTTGATATTTCTTCACAGAGGATACACTCAAGAAACAACAAATTCAAGCGAAGATGCCCTGCGCGAAGCATGAGACGCAGCCTCGTCCGGAAAATGTGCTCCAGCGTCGTACGCGTCCCAAGTTCCACAAGGTGCGTGATACGTCGAAATGACGGCAGCGTAAACTCATACACGCTCTCACCGCCTGCATCCTTCACACGCAGACCTCCCCTTCTTACCCTCGGAGCACGATCATACCAGTCGCTACTGGCACTTCGGCTGACCCGCATCGGATGAAACAGTCGACGCGCTCCTCCGAAGATCTGTCCCCGCACTGCTCACGGATCCTCGCGGAGTTTTGAGCAGATATGCTCTGTTTTCGCAACTCCTCGAATCTGTGTCTGGATGTCTTACTATCGCTTCGTCCTTGTCGAGCCAGACACGACAGTTTCCTGGCAGAGTCCAATCGCAGAGGAAGGGGAGCGAGGCTTGTCTTTCTGTATGGTGGTCTCTGACTGCAACAAAATTTACTCCCTGAAACGACCTACGAAGGAGCAAGTGCAGCGACTCACCCGCCTCTTCGGATATGAGCCTCGATGGACGCGAGGGTCAAGAAGGAGTGGAAGGATTACGGGTATAGCAATTGACATGATACTATGAACGTATTTATTTGTCACGTATCTCTGCTCTGCAAGACACATTCTCTGCTTATGTCGGCCTCAACGCTTGCTCGAGCGTCAACGATATTTTGGCGTATTTGCACCTGTGGGTCCAAGTTCAGATGCATCGCAGCAATCAGCACCTCGAACTTGGTTCTGAACCCAATGATCATGACTTCCTCGAAGACCACCGTCTCCCTCTAAGGATACCGCTACTTGACTAGCGTAGCTCTTGCACCCATCTACTCTCCACCATGGCCACCCTACCCCGCGCGTCCAAGTCCCCTAACGCGACACCTCAATCGAGCAGAATCCTCGGCAGGCCCGTTTCCGAGTCCGCTAATTCCCAAGCCCTCGACTTTGATACCGGAATCAATACATCGGCAGCTTGGACTGAGCATCTGGAGCATGGCTACGCATCCGATCCTGCTTCGGGGGACGAAGCAGACCAGGACGTGGAGGAGGAGCAATCGCGGCCAGCGCGGGCGCTGTACGACTTTGAGGGCAAGGCTGAGTTTCGCGAGCTCACAGTGTACGCGGGGGACGAGCTGCGCGTCGTGCGGGAGGAGCTACCGGATGGCTGGAGTCTCGTGAAGACCGAGTCGGGCGAGACAGGCCTCCTGCCGCGGACCTACTATACGGTGCGTGACCTGCTTCTGGCTGGCTGGCGCCAGGTGCTGACCAGGAGCCCTATAGTTCACCTCGGACTTTACCACTGCACCGGACGTTGACGTTCCCCCTTCACGATTCCGCTCGAAGCGCCGCGAGGCGTCAGACCACGATCGCACACCGCGCGGATCGCCTACGTCGGAGCAGGCCGCACTACCCATCATCCCCCAGAACACGGGCGAGTGGTTCCCGAGCTTCAAGCGCAGCCTGCTCGGGGGCAAGAGCTTGAATCGATTCAGTGCCTTCGTCACGAGCGGTGCAGAGGAGTGGGTGCTCAACGGGGCGGGCGATATAGACGCGGAACCACCTCCAACGACCCACGGCCGCATTGCCAGTGACGCGTCGGACGACGGAATGGGGAGGCTCAGCGCGCTTGGAATGGGGGAGGCGGATCGACATTATGTGGATTCGGGGCCAGCGTGGAAGGCGAAGATTCCGCCATTCAGAGTGATCGTGCATTCGCCGTCGAAGCGGTCATCGGTGCTCTCGGGCGCCTTCACGGTGTATGGTGTCACGTCGATCTTCGATGGCTCTCGACGACAGGCGTCAGACGATACCCAAGGACCTAATGATTCTGAAGACCTCGAGGACACCGACGGCGAAGACGATGAAGAGGGCCCCTCCACCCCTCGTATGACTGTCAGCCGCCGGTTCTCTCACTTTGTCATCCTACACACGCTGTTGACTAGGCGACTACCTGGTATCGCGCTACCTCCACTGCCCGAGAAGCAGTATGCAGGACGCTTCAGCGACGACTTCGTTGAGGCGCGACGTGGAGACTTGGAACGCTACATCAATAAGATCGCCCGGCATCCCATTGCTCGATACGCGGACATCCTTACCGCATTCCTCGGGTGCGAGAGTGACCTGGTACGCTGCCCGTCATTCGATTTCCTGCTTACACTCACGAAGATCGCAGGAATGGAAACGCCTTTTGAACCAACATCTATCCGTTCCTCCCTCTGGCCCCTCGTTCTACGCTCGTGTGTTCCACCCCGCCTTCAATGTCGACGCAGAGGACGCAGCGGAAGCAGTCGAGCGCTTCGACACGCACACTCGTGCGGTCGGCAAGGGCGTGCAGGCGTTGCGTAACATCTTCGGCCGCGTACGCGAAGCGCGCGTGGAGATGGCCAAGACAGAGCGATTGCTGTCGTACTCGCTGTTGTCCCTCATCACGTCGAGACCCCTCGCGTCGGCGCCGACAACAGGCGCGACGGAGGAGGACGAGCAGTATAATGTGAAGGGGAAGGGGCTGTTGAACGCGGATGGGGCGTGGTGTTGGAGGGAAAATTGTGAAGGTGAGCTAGCTGAAGAGTGTACGAGGGGAACGAATAGGCTGATGAGTCGTAGAGTGCTTGAAGCTGACGAAGGCGATGCAGAAGACGTCCGACACCATACAGAACGTCGCGGATTTGTATGAAGCTCATGTACGTCTCCCAATCCATCAGGCGAGATCCTAATTCTGAGC
Source organism: Schizophyllum commune H4-8 (assembly GCF_000143185.2). Classification (NCBI taxonomy): domain Eukaryota; kingdom Fungi; phylum Basidiomycota; class Agaricomycetes; order Agaricales; family Schizophyllaceae; genus Schizophyllum; species Schizophyllum commune. Next base: position 770,220 of record NW_026089549.1, on the reverse strand, counting down.
ACACGCTCGGTAGGCGCGAAGACGACAACTTGACACGCACGAGTCCCTGAAAGGCGTTGCGCACCCGTACTCGCACTATGAGGGCGTCATAACAACGCACCGATCCGCTCTTTCGCGATATCACGAAGCGACTAGCGCGGAGCAGGTAAACAACTTTACTATGACGAAGATACCGTTCACTAACGGGGTATTAGCCCAACGAAGAAGTTGCAGGGCGCTGCGAGACCGTGCTCAACGTGACCATGGCGGAGATGGACACTTACCACCAGCAGAAGGTGCAGGATTTTGGTACCCTAGTGAAGGACCACCTAGACGGCGAGATCGAGTTTTACGAGCAGGTCCGTGAGGTGCAGTCGTCCGGGTCTCTCTGGCTCATCGCGTTCAATAGGTCCTCCGACGTTTACGGAACGCGCGACAAGCCTTCGACGAACCCGAGTACACGGAATTGGGCACTTCTCCGCGTCAGCCCTCGATATACGAGCGCGAGCTGGAGCACCCGAGATTGGGCGCAGAGCCGCTGACGCAACCGTGCCCTCATGTGTACGACTCAGCACCGATGCGGCCCGTCAGTGTCGCGCTGCAGGAGGGCGTCGGGCTGTTCCTCGGCCCTACGGCGAGAGGAAGCGTATTGGGAAAGCTATGGCCGAGTCGGGCGGCACAGAGTACGGAGAGATGAACATACATGGGGAATCCGTCGGGGACTTGCTTGCATATCATCATCACTATCTGCATATCGACGATCTAGAGACATGTAAGGACCAGTCTATACCTATGTTGTACTTCGTATACCCTCATACAATGACGAACTTTACGACCTTCGGTGGTTTCCTGCTTGGCGGGATAGCGGGCCGCGCTGGGCCGCCTTCAGAACAAAGCCTGCCTTTCTTGCTCTTGATGTCATGGGAGTTCTAGGCTTGACGCCTTTCCTCCAGAAAGTCTGGTACGATGGCTGTCAGCGTTTCGTATGTCTCTTATAGCTTCATAGCCCAGAGGCTATCCACAAGTTACCAGACCGCCTGAGGGGACTGACGGGCAAGACGATCGTCATGTGGGTATCAGCGTCCCTATGCAAGTGGTAGCGCGAACTGACGCGTTCAACAGCGATGGCACGCTCATTACACAACGCTTTCACTTCGCACCGCTCCCTCATAGGTATCGACACGTCTTGGGATGGTACCGGTTGATGCAGGAAGTGAGGGAGAGCGGCGTGAACGCGATCTGCGTCTTCGACGGGAAGGAGCGAAGTATGGCGAAGGCGAGGGAGGTGCGTGGCTGAGTAGCTCGAGGGGTGCTGCCCAAGACTGACGAACGCGTTGCAGGTGTCCAGGAGGCGAGAAACGCGAGCGCTAGCTATGGCCCGCGGCGCACTGGAGGTCGAACGCCTGAGACGACTGCGTGGACTAGAACCCCTCCTCGAACGGTTCAGTCGCCTCGATGATGCAGAGAGAACCAGGATTTTGGAAGCCCTCAAGGCGTCAGCCAAGCCAATCTCTGGTCTTGACGCGCTCTCGCACGAACAAGAACTCATCTCGGCGACTGTGGCGGCCAGCAACTCAGCAGAAACATACACGCGCGCGGTCGAGGACTACGTGAATCGAATAGAGGATGAAGATTCCGCCGCAGGAACTTACGATTCTGTACCCGACGTCGAAGACGTCTGGCATGTCGCCAATTCGCACCCTCCCGTCCGGACCCAGACTTCTGCTTTACCCCAATCTCAGAGGACAGAGACCCTTCCTTCCCCGGAGGATGAAGACGTCGAGCCTTTGGATGATCTCGAAGGCGACCCCTTGCCTGACCCCCACACCTCGCTGCCGGGTCTACTCACACAGGAACAAGAGCATGACTTGCCTCCTTTACCTCCCGCCGATGGCGAACTCCCCACAACCTCCGCCGTATCACCCACCGATATCACAACCCTTCTTATATCGCTATACCAAGAATACCGCAGTAGCATTCCAAAAGTGGCCGCCCTCACTGTCGCGCCAGCGACTCCCGAGAGCCAGAGCGACGCGCAGTCGGACATGATTATGACCAAGGAACAAAGGCAACTCACCCTCGACGAGGGCGGCTTCTGGAAGGAGCTACAAACCTCGCGCGCTTATTCTACCCGAGGTTCTTCTGGTTCTGCTAAGGCGAAATCGAAATACGCCATCGACACCTTGATGCAGAAGAGCGCTCTGATGCACGCGTCTTTCGACCGTCGAGCACATCCACCGACAGAAGCGACATATCGAGAAAGCAAAGAGATACTTGCCGCGCTGGGTGTGCCGTGCGTTGACGCGACTGGCGCTTTTGAGGCGGAGGCGCTAGCTTCCGCGATGGTCCTTGGCGGCCTTGCTGACTACGTCGTCAGCGAAGATACCGTGAGTGTACTAGTCTTTTCTACCTGGCCAGGTGCACTGATCGTCGGCTTCAGGACGTCTTGGTCTACGGCGCACCTCTCCTACGCAATCTCAGCAACCGACAAGGACCTCTCGTCCTGCTGCCAGCGTCTCTCTGGGACCTCCTTCACCTCTCGCGCAAGGAATACGTCGATTTCGCTCTCCTCCTCGGGACCGACTTTTCGCAACGCATCAAGAACGTCGGTCCCGCGCGCGCTCTCAAGTTCATCCGCACCCACGGCAGCATTGAGCGCATCGTAGATGAGGAGACGAAGTACCCGCCACGGATACCCGTCGAGGAATACCTGCACTCAGTCGCCGTTGCTCGTGCCATCTTCGCGACCCTCCCGGCCCTGCCGGCACCCGAGGCGCTGCAGCAGGGCGAGATGGATGAAGTGCAGGTGAATGAGGTACTGCACAAGTACGATCTGGAGACCTACCTGCGCGACGATGAGTGGGATTACGACAGCGGAGTCGGTACCAGCTTCTTTGGCGATGACCCTCGGACATAATTGGAGGAGCAAAATCGCATCGCACGTACTACAGTATAATACAAGTCCCATTCTTCGAACCCAGAAGTCTCTCGTCAATATATACACTTGCATAATGATACGAAGAATGGGGCACGCATATCGGTCGTTCAAAACATCGCGAGGAGACGGTCAGTGGGTGCAGCTACGTACATGTGTACGGCGGCGAGATTGCCATGCCCTGTGTTTTTTGGAAATTTTCTTTGGATATAGGCAGCGGATATCTAGAGCTGAAGGTAGTCTTGGCGAGAGTCAAGCCCTCAGATCAGCTGGAGAAACAAAATATGGGAGCATCATGTCCTCGGGTGCGACTTTCAAGGCGACCGTGCTGAAGTGCAGCAAGGCGCAGCATCCCGAGGCGGCGATCGTGATAAGGAGGGTGGGACCGATACCAAACGAAAAGGCGACGATAAATAGAACGTTCAAAGCAAGCAGTGCGATTCCCCAGAAGTGAAGTGCCCGAGGGAGGGCCATGGCGAGGGCGATGAACTGGAAGCGGTACTTTTCGTGGCAAACTTGGGGCAGGTAGGTTTTCTGAGGGAAGTTAGATTAGATCTCGGAAAACCTGAAGGTTGAAGACTCACTGCTGTTGTTGTTCCTGTGTGGGCAAGCGCCGAATGGCGATTGATCAGGAACATTGCAGACAAGACGCTCAAGCCTGAGACGGTGGCGGACGCGAGCGCGAGCGGCGCGTACGATGACACGAAAAGCAGTGCGGCATGAGCGAGGAGCACGAAGAAAGACTAAGCGAATCTGTCAGAGCGATGTTTGCGGCATCGAGACGCGTACTCACCTGCGACGAGACGCTCTTCCAGTCGTGGAGTATATGGTCGATGAACTTGCGCCAGTGGTCGCCATAGATCTGATCATCGGTGAACTGGTCTTCTAACCGCACGCGGTAGTCATCCCAGACGCGGAAAGTCGCAAGGCTGGCGCATTTCATGATCTTGGGCTCCTCCTCGTTGAATTCCTTGATGCGCTGATTCCGATTGAGCCTCGCGTAAGGGGTGCCGTAGTGCACATCGGCGCGATACATGTCTGGAGGGGTATAAGCTCGGAACAGCTTCGCTGGAGACTAGGTTTCACTCACAAACCATGCACCATAGACGAGCTGAAAAGGGCCGAATTAGTTGTCTGCGATTTGCTGGCGGCGAGTTTGCGTACCGACGACAAATGTAGCATGAGGGTCAGCGAGGTGCCCTTTCAATCCACTGAGGATGGACACAAAGTGCGTGCAGTCTTGCACATTGTAAGGGAAGGTGGACGTCGGGGACGTGAGCTGATCTGTCAGGCCATGCGAGAAGACATTGTAGAGCATGTCGAGATCTCGCTGTGACAGGCCACCGAAGTGCGACGGATAGTACTCGACATGGCGCCAGAAAAGCGCTTCTGTGTGCGCCGCTGACATAGCTTTGCGTCAGCACAATTCGTGGCTCGAGATGACAAGGAAGGGCTCACCGAGGTTAGTCGGCGACGAAACGTCAGGGAGGCCGACTTCGTACGTGAAGGTCGTCTCCGCCCAGAAGATAATGCGCGCCCGATGGTCGACGAGGTAGTAGGCACAGTCATCGTCACGAAGCTCGACCATGAGCTCGATGTCGCTATGCATGTCGACCAGATTTGCGGCGAGCTTCTGCTCGATATGCTGGATCCAGGTCGTGAGGCTGTCGAGGATTGCCGGGTCGTCGGCGTCCTCGTCAGTCACTGTCCGCACTCTGCCTTGAGCCACAAAGACATGGTAGAGCAGACCCTCTGGGTGCGTGTACGCGAACCAATCCGACACGGGGTACTTGGGGCTGTGTGGCGTCGATTAGCGTGGCGTGATATGAAGGTGCTGAGCGACTTACTCTGGCCGTCTAGCCTCGATGTCGCCACACTCCAGCTGGATGCTGTGGACAGCGTTAGACGAGGATGACGCGTGCAAAGTGATGTGGAACTTGCTTGTGGTGCCGCTTGTAACGACGAGAGGACTCCGGAGTGATGGGGATGAGCTCTCCGGTAGTCGGAACGTCGACGGCTGTGGCGGCCTGCATTGCTGTGGAAGACAGAAAGATGGGTGTCGGACAGAAGCCGAGCACTCGACCGTGGTGCACTTTATACTAGGAGGAGCGTGTTTGTCAGTGCAGTGCCACGAAATGCACAGCACAGCCATCGCCTCTTAGGCGCCGCCATCAACCGTAGTCAAGGACGTCTTCCCCGCTTCCATCGCGTTAAAAGAGTCACGGTGCGATGCAATCATCGTTGATGACCGTGCAGCAATACTTAGAAGTGACGAGCGCTTAACGTGAAAAGCGAAGGCCAGGCGAATTTCTGAGGGATTGTGATTGAAGCAAGAATCGGGGGCGATGCCTTCTTAATTCGCGTTGGTGTGAGCTCCGGCTCTTCATGCTGTCGGCTCAATGGTAGAAGAACCTTCAAAGAAGAGTTTGAAGGCTATGGGCGCCACATGCGCACACGACCTCCTGGACCGGGCAAACCATGCAAGATCGCTGTCGCAGCAGTTGGACACCCCGACGGATCGCAAGAGTTGTAAGCATCGACAGACGTTATAAACGGAGAGGCCCGTCTTTGCACGGGGGGCTGAAGCTCCGCCACAGAGGAAGACAACGAGGCAGTGTGTCATCGTTTGCTTGTGCGAGAGCAGGCAGCAATCATTTCGGGATATGCCGAGGCCGATTGCGAAGGTCTACTGTCACTGTGCTGTGCGGGCGATGAACGCAGCGCCTCTTCTCACTCCCGCCTTCTGAGAAGAATGATAGAAGCCTTCCCATCATACTGTCAGAAGTGCTGTCCTACCTTTGAGTACACGTGAGCAGTGTCGTCGGCAGGTTGGCTGATACGTGCAGCTACAGCTTTACAGCCATCTAGCCCAATGAGAGGCGGGTGGGAAGGCGGTGACTCTCGGGGAGCCTGATCCACCCATACTGCATCCAATACTCTTCAGAGTCAAAGGCTGTCCGCACAGTAGACAAGTCTGGAGACTCATCCTGTGGCGCTCTGGAGATATCTTGTGCCAGTAGTCTTCATGGTGCTGTGGACTCAATGAAAAACTTCCGTATGGTCCCGTCTGTATTAGGAATGACTGGATTTGGACTACCTGGATGCCACATAAACACGTCGATAACGATGCGAGCTGAATCGCCCGATCAAGGCTAAGCGCCGGGCGCCTAGTGGTCCCCCAAATGGACTCATTGGCGCTGCAATGGTCGACCAGACTGGAGCCAGTGGAGATCCTGCCTCAGTGTGGTGATTCTCGGAGGGATGGTAAGTACTGGGACAACAGGCTTTGGTGCCCCAAAAGGTTCAGATTGTTGATTGGCAGCGCATCACAGGCGGCGCGGCCTTTAGATCACTGATGGGCCCGGACACGCGAGCGCTGCAGAGCGCTGCAGCGCCCATGGCCTGCGCGCGCCGAGCGCCTGCACGAGGCGTTTAGTGTCCCTTGAGTCACTGCAAATCATCGCATTCTTGACTGCCATCCGTACGGACGAGCCTATAAAGGCCATACCGTGCACCGACGAGCCGCAGGTCTACAGCAATCCGAATCCTCATCTCCGCGACAATGGAATACGTCCATAGTATCACGTCAGTTTCTGTGGGCTCTCCTATGTGTACCCGGGTCTGACCCGCATCTCTACTGCTGCAGAAACTACCTCGGCCTGACGCATGATAATGAGGAAGAGGTGTCCAAAGTCCAGCCGGCTCGGGAGGATAGCATTGAAGCCAAGGATGCCTACGGGCCTGATGAGGACGAAGATGATCTTGGGTGAGTCTTCAAGATCTTCATTCCTTCCTCTCGGTGGCTGACGAGCTGTGGTCGGCGATCAGGTGGAAGTTGAGGGGTGGACCTACGAAGAACGCTGTCAGCGGTACCAGTCGTGGTGGTCGACCCAAGTGCCCCGACTTCAACAGGGGGAAGTGCGCGTCGCGATGCCCGAAGGGACTTGACCACGTATGCAACAGATGCGCTGGTCCCCACCCAGCTGTCACCTGCAAGAGATGAGCGCCGAGCGCTGATCTCTTCGCGTATCCTGGTGCGTCAGTCGAATCTTCGTCGAACTTCCCTCTTGCTGATCGTCGATAGTTATCCAGTATCCTGCTCACCCATTACCCTCGTCTATCTCACGCAAACATGCCCCCTCCATCTATTTACTTGGCCATGCGCTCGGACGCCTTCTCACAATCCTCTCCCCTTCTCATCCTATTACCCAACGTGTTTCCCCCGTCCCTAAAGTAGGAACCTGTTCAACGATAATTTCACATACTCTCTCAGAATTTTGTTGTCATGTATACTATATACGCTTCTTTGTTACCTGTCCGAGATGGAAGAGCGTTGTGCAAGTGCATTCTAAGCCCAGCGATGTCGAAGCCAGTCAAGTTCGGCGACTGCCGACGCCACTTCAGCACGGCTACGTCACCGTCTCTAGATAATCACGTGGCCAAGCGCGTTGCAATCCGGCGCGCGCGTCTATGTTCATCTGCGCTTTTGTTCTTCCCCATCATGTCGCAGGCTCACGGATTCCTTGCTGGCCAACAAAGGGCACAGTCCAGAGGCTTTGTTCCCGCCACTCAACAACAAACGCAGCAGCCTGCAGGATACGCGCAGCCTCACGATTCCAGGATGTATCAGCAGCAGCCTCCCCCTCAGCGACAACCCCCGCAGAACGCGTACCGTCAGCTCGTTGAGCAACAGCAGGCAAGGCTACAGCAGTACAAGCAGCCTTTGCAACGACAACCTGGGCAAGCTGCACCTGCGGGAAACCAACAGCCGCGTCCGCTCTCACAGGGATTCGGTCAATCGTCAGGATTCAACAATGCACAAAGGCCCCCCTTCCGATCTCAGCAATCCGCGGGGAGTACCTCTCAACCCTTCAATGCGGCGCGAACACCATCTACTCAGCCAGGTCAATACTTTGGCCAGTCCCAACCAGCGACATCTACTTCCCCCAACACCCAAACACCGATGCAGCGAATGCAACATGGCTACTCCAATAGCACGCCCAACGCTTCTTTCGGCAGTCAGCCACCACCGCAGCGAGGCCCACCGATCTCTCCATCCGCGATCAGAGCCTCCCAATCGCAGACACCCTCTGTGATCGCACCATCCCCGCAACAAGTGCCTCTCCAGCCGCAACAGATGCAGCGGGGAAGGCCGTTACCTCCCCCGAGGCGCGCCGATACTATGCCGCCAGTCCAGCCGGCATCGTCATTCGGTGGAAGTACCCCGCAACGCGCGCCCGCGATGGGTCAGAATAGGAACATGTTCCCTCCCCCGCAAGCACCTGCGCGATCAATGTCCACTTCCCCCGCACCCATGACTGCTACACATAGTATGCCTAGCCCGACGCGCCAGATGTCGCGGTCTCCCTCTCCTGCGCCGCCGGCGGTCATGACCTCCCCTTCGCGTGGGAGTAGGCCTCTGCCAGTCCCCACGCCAGGGCCCTCGCGCGTCAAGCACCAGTCGCTGGACATCAGTCGTTTACCCAGCGTCAGTGGTCTGCCCAAGTCCAGCTTCGACGGCATTCCAATCGCAGGTAGCCCACCAGGCAACGCTTGTCCCGTGAGCCCGCGCAACTTCGCTGCAGGCCTGCCGGATATACCCTCGCAAGCGAGCAGGTCTGCCAGCCGATCTCCCAGTCCCACCAAGGCGCAACCAGTACCACCTCCCCTCCCGCCGCGACAGTCTCCAACGAAGTCCTTCTCGGACAATAGCGCGACGCCGCGCTCGTTCCCGCCGCCGCTACCGCCTAGACAATCGCCGACGAAGGAAGACACGGAGTCGGTCCTCCGCAGGCGCGAAAGCCCTCCGAAGTTCGACCTTATGTCGTCCGACCCGCCCAGCCCTGAGAAGCCCGGGTCGCCGACAAAGTTCGTGCCGTTGTGGAAGCAGCGGCAGCGTACGTTCGCGGCGCCGCCGGTGACGAGCAGCCAGTCGGCCCAGCCGCCGCAGCCGTCGCCGAAGTGGATCCCGTCACTTCAGCAGTCGTTTCACAGTCAGCCTTCGCAGCGGCAGTCGTACCAGAGCCAGCCGTCGCAGCAGAGCCAGGAACCGCCGAGTCCATCCGCCTATTCGTCCCAGTTTTCCCAGTCTCCTTCGAGATCCGGCAGACCTCTGCCCGCTCCTAATGGTCGCTCGTTTCCGGGGCCACCGACCGAGCGCTCAGCGTCGCCTGCGTACTCGTCGGAAGAGGAGGACGAATCTGAGGCGAGCGAGGAGTCCGGGATAGAACCTCCCAGCCCCGGATACGGTATCCGTGACCTGCCGCGCAACAGTCAAGCTCCGCCCCTCGAGGACTACTACGACTACACCAGCGACGGCGGCTCTTCGAGGAAAGGCAGCAACTTCTCGGATCGCGGGCGGCTGCCGTACCCTCCGCAGATGGCGCGCTCGCTGCCGGGGCGCGCTGCCAAGCCGCCGGAGATGACGAGGATGGCGAAGAGTGCGGCGACGGGGGATACGGCGAGCATGACGCTGCGGTTCGCGGCGCTGGGGATGGATGACAATGGGGAGCAGACTCAGCAGAGGGGTGGTAGCGGCAGTGGTCTACCACAGCCGCCGCAGATGCCAGCGCAGCGACAGCCCATTGTGCCGGCACAGCAGCATGCAATGCAGACTCAGCAACCAGTGATGCACGCTCAGCAGCCCGTAACGCAGGCCCAGTGGACGATGATGCAGGCGCAGTCATACGCCGCCTCGCGGTCGAGGTCATCATCGCCGGCCAAGCGTATTCCTGGCCAGTGGGACGACCTGGACGACCTCCCTCCGCCACCGTCGCGCTCGCTGCCGCAGCCGCAGTCGCCGCGCGTGACGACGCATAGCCCGCTGCAGTTCCGCCGCACGCCGCCCGCGTCGTCGAGCACGTCGTCGATGACGGTGGAGAGCCCGTCGCCGCGAGATGGAAGGAATGCGCTACCGAAGATCAACTTGCCGGACGACGGTGATGAGGACTTCTCTGGGGGTCCGTCTATCCAGGTCAGCCCAGCGATCAACGTCGAGCCGCCTAGCATCAGCGTCAACGGGCCGCCGAGTATCAGCGTCAATGGTCCTCCGAGCATTAGCATAAACGCACCCAGTATCACCTTCGACCCACCGCAAATCAATGTCGACCCGCCGAGTATTAGCGTGTCTGGCGCACCGAGCATTAATGTCTCCGCTCCTGCGCCTGTCGACCCGACGGTCATACCGGTCATCGCCTACGGGGGCGGTATCGACGAACCTCCGACGCCGCGCAAGCTGCCTAAGGACCTGCCGCCTGTAATTAGGAGAGGAGGACTGGCGTGCGGGGGTTGTGGCGGTGCGATCATTGGGCGGATCGTTAACGCGATGGGCGTGCGGTGGCATCCGGGCTGCTTCAGGTGTACAGTCTGCAATGAGCTACTCGAGCACGTCAGCTCGTACGAGAAGGACGGGCGACCGTATTGCCATCTCGATTACCACGAGGTCCGTCTCAGTCTTCAAGATCCACCGTGTGTATACTAAACCTCGGCTTCCAGAACTTCGCACCCCGCTGCTACACCTGCAAAACCGCCATCATCGAGGAGCGCTTCATCAGCCTCGACGACCCCGCTCTCGGCAAGCGCAACTACCACGAGCAGCACTTCTTCTGCGCCGAGTGCGGCGACCCCTTCCTCACGCTCTCCGGCGGGCTCCCAACCACGCGCGCGGGCGAGCTCAGCGTGAGCGGCGACGGGACCTTCGACTCGGGCGAAGGCGTCGGCTTCACCGTGTACCGCGGGCACCCGTACTGCGAGAACTGCCACGTCAGGTTAAGGATGCCGAAGTGCAAGCGGTGCAAGAAGAGTATCAGGGAGCATACGCCGGCGGTGGAGGCGCTCGGTGGGAAGTGGTGTTATGAGTGCTTTGTGTGTGCGGTGAGTGGGGTTGTGGTTTGGTGGGTGACGAGGAAGCTGACGCAGCTTCGTAGGGATGCGACCGGCCATTTGAGGACCCTTCTTTCTTTGAGAGAGAGGGGCAGCCGTATTGCGAGCACTGCTATATGGTGCTGCTGCGTAATGATCTATAGACGGACGGTGGCTGCATGTGTAGTTATCCTCGTTGACGCCTCTTGACGCCCTTCCACGATCTCTTCTTCCCATCTCTTGTTTTGCATTCATGTAGCGTCTAGACGTTGCTCTCGTTGCTTTCGTTCGTATATAGTGTACAGTATCTTGTGCTATATATCAGACTCGAGACTTGACATAGTCTTCGGTGCTGGAATATGTTCCATGTATAGTACTACGCCCCGCTCAAGAACTGTAGGCCGCCAAGATGACCTCCTTCACAACCTCTTCCGCCTCTTCGTCGGTGGCCTGATATACGAGTGACTAGTCGAAAACATCTCGGATGCTAGCGGACATGAACTCACCTCCAACTTACGACGAGCGGCATATGCGCGCTTGGTGAGTGCTTCCCTCGCGCGCGCGATGAGCAAGCTCATGACCAGCCCAACATCGCATCCTTCCTCGACTGATAGGCCATCCGATCGGCGGCATACGTTCTTGAGTTGCGCAAGGAGGGAAGTCTTGTCGAGGTCGTACTTAATGGATAGGGAGATCCTGCGTACGTCTCCGAGACAAGAGTGCTCGCAGAGTAGGTACACGGCCATCTTGCCTACGTCGTTCATGTCGAACCTCTCCGCCAGATGTAAAGCGGATTCCGATATAGTCGAAGGCAGGCTCTTCAGGGACCTGCCACTGGGGATTCCGAATTCTGTCAGAAAAGAAGATACGCGAACAGGTAATCCTCACAAGATATATGGTCCATCGTAGAAGAAAGCAAGGAGCGCTTTAAAATCTGCAACTCGGACTCCTGGTAGGGTGATAGCATTTCCTTCATGCGTGCCTTCCCTTAGTGTAGTACCATCACAGGGAAGAGACAGCATCGCAGAGAACACGTCAGAGGATCTGGCGAGGAGATGCGAATGGAGGCGAAAAATTGTGTTTTCGACCTGTAGACCTCAATAAGCATGCGGGTTGCGGATAAGGGAACGAGATAGCGTACTTTGAGAAATATGTCGCCGCTCTGGCGAGCACGTGTCTTCCTCAGCCGCAGACGCTCTGACAATCATGCAATGAAGAGTACTCAGCGGGCGAGAAACTCACCCTTGGTGTTCAAACAGGCTTGTAGGGCGACCTCGAGAGCTATCTTAAGGGCTAGAGATATGTTGCGGCGGTTTGACACCTAAGGGCAGACGACAGGATGGTGCGCCGATTTTCAGTAGTTTGATGAGCACGCATGCACTCCATCAGAGCATATACACCAACGCACCACATGACAAAACGACCCGGGACAGGGTGCGCGGCCTGTGAGAATACCTTCTCGGGATCGAGCAAGTGTCGCTGTCATTTTCGACCCAAGGAGCATAGCTTCCTCGTCTGAGATGGGCTGCTCTCGGGTCACGACCCTCTGAAGGCTGTCGATGACCCAGTCTCCACCCAGCCCGAACTTTTGTGCTAGCACAACTCTACGAACATCATCAAGGGCCTCGGCAAGCCCCAGAGCACGACAGGCCACCTGCGCGACCATGGGCATCGCGTACTTCTCTGCCAACAATAAGATGGACTCCCATACGGCCGTATCGTGCGCAACACCACACCTCCTAGCGCATTGTCAATAGAGCTGTGTAAGGTGTTCCACACGGCCTACCAGCTGTACTGCGACTCGTAAAAGAACCACAACAGCGCCTCGAAGTCATGCTTCGATATACCCTCCAATGTAAGCGGATTCTGCTCGCAACTTCCTACGGTGCCGATGGCGAGGGTTGTCCCGTCCTCTTGAAAATGCAACAATGGGTCGAAGAAGATAGTAGGCAGTCGTAAGTGGTATAGGTGGATTCGGTAAATGATTTCATGGACCTGAACGGTGAGATACCGTGTCAAGAGGGCCGGTCAAACCAGTGAATATTGTTGCATTGGTACTGACCTTGACATAGCAGTCGCCATTAGCGTAGAAGTACTTGTCGCTCCTTGAGGGAGCCATAGGGTCGGATGGCGCCTCCATCGATGGCCGCTCGTGCAAAGAAGCGATGTCGTGAACAAGACACCCCGCGTGAGCTTGAGGACTTCGACGCGCCGTTCTAGGCGCGCCGCTGAGTTGAGACAGAAAAATGCGTCGTTGGACATGTATATCCTGCTTTTGGCATCAAGGGAGCAGCATACTCCTGGGCCATGATGCCAGCAGACTGTCAAATATGTCACTGTTCATAACGTTCAGGTCAAAGTTCAAGATGACTTCTGAGGTCCGATTTCGGTTAGGCGGGCCGGGGACCCCTCAAACGCGATGAATTGGGGGGCCCGGCACTAGGCTACCATCTCCTCGACGACACGGTTCTTCACCGTCTTCCAGAGCGCCCGCCCACTTCCCTGTTCATTCCTCTTACTTCCCCGCATCCTCCTCCCTCTTTTGTGCAATGGCGGACGTCTCTGATCCTGCAATCATAGAAGGTCAGCGCTTCTTCCCCGCGGCTTAGCCACGATGAACTGAGCGACCCCGCAGCCTACAACGACGTCCGCTCGGACAAGACGGACACGAAGTGGCTTCTGCTTGACTACGAGGTGCGCTCTTGGCGAGCTTCGACGCGATCGTGCATCGCTCACGAACTCCTACAGTCGGACCGCTCGGACAAGCTGCAGGTCTCGAAGACAGGGACAGGGGGATTGACGGAGCTGCAAGAGAACTTGGACAACAGCAAGGCCTCCTACGCGTACGTGCGCGTCACGTACGCCAACGACAAGGAGTCCAAGCGGGAGAAGTTCATCCTGGTGGTGCGTGTCAAGTCGTGTGCGTCGAGTCAATGTACTAATCGCGTCCCTTGTATAGGTCTGGATAGGGCCTGAATGCAAGGTTATGCGCAAAGCGAAGGCATGAAGAACAACCCTTCACCATACGCGATCAATCCTCACACCCGTCCCAGATCTCCGTCCATGCCGCAGATGTCAAGCAGGTCTTGCGAGTATACTCACTCGATGTCCCCGCGCGCGAGAAGGACGACCTGAACGAGGAGCCCATCGTCAAGAAGTTACGGAAGGTGCGCCCGATCTTGGATTTCCTCCCCCGAAATCACTGACATGGTCCATCTCACCTCAGGCTGGCGGCGCAAGCTACGACGGCATCTAGCAATCGCACGCCTCCATCAGTCTCTATTTGCACGCTTTCTTAGCCATAATATATTTTCTGGGCATTGGTTTCGCATCTTCACCTCTCGACGCGCTCGGGAAGACGCAAGTGCACGCAACTTCGAGTGCTCGGTAGTCTACCCAATGGGCGACGACGACCTGTTCAATTTCCGACCATGAAAGCTCGTCGCGCTGGTCTCTCCCGCAGCTCATACACCACTGATACTTCAGGCTAATTCAACTTGGGTCTTCGCCGCGCGGACGTGACCCAATTCCAAGGATAGAGCTTGCACTGCAGTAGGCGCCTGTGGGCGCTTGACCGGAGAACTCCGAAGCATCCCCAAAAGGCAGGAATATGATCCAAATACCACCAAATATGCACCTGCTCCACTCACCCATCGCCAGTGCATTCTGCTACGAATATATGACGCCTTGTGCGTCGCTGCCGTCAACAGAGGTCACAGAATCTCCAATACCCTCTGATCGACGACCAGCCTGTTCCTCAAGTCGCCACCCTGGTCGTAGATGGATCCACAAGCTCAACCTGCTAAAAACACCCGCAAGGCGAGCGCCTGTGTCGGAAAATGCGTCGCGCGTGTTGAATTCTCCAAGCTGCGCAGCACGATTCTCCAACATGCCCTCATAGGCGCGACCTTCCGACCTATTCCCGCCCAAATGAGGATATTCCCGCCGTATTCCGGTAAGACAGTCTCACCCGCTTCCCGCGCGTTCACCCTATTTCGCGTGGGCAAGCGGTGGCAGATGGGGGGTGGCGTCATTGTTCGCGGAAGCTATCGACTTTGTTGCGCTCCTCATCCGAGGCTTAATTGAAGGATCTGCCCCAACCGACACCAGAAACCCGATTGCGAAGGCGTCACTGGCGATGGGCGCGTCCTGTCTCTGTGGGTCGCGGGCTGCGCTGGGTGGTTGGTATATATATCAGACCTGGGTTCCCTGGTAAAAGCACTAGTCCAGCTCTCTTCGACTTCTCCGCCAACCGCTCTCACCGCCCTCGTCGTCGGCAGTCTATCGGTATTGAACATTTTCCATATCGTCAACTAAGTAGTGCGTACTCTCTCACTTTTGTGTCTCGCCCCTTCTGACCCTTTTTTCAGATTATGCAGTTCATCACCGTGTCCACTGTCCTCGCGGCCGTCGCCGTCTCGTCGCTCGCCGCCCCTGCCCCCTTCTTCTTCGGGAACGGCAACGGCAACGGCCAGGGCGACCGCCACGGCCACCACGGTCATCACCATGACGGGCAGTCGTCGGACAGCGCGTCCGCGACGTTCAGCACCGACGATGCGTCGAGCATGTTCAGCGCGACCGAGACGTTCAGCTCCGTGATCCCCACGTTCACGGACTCGGCGTCGTTCACGGACTCGGCGTCGTTCACGGATTCGGCGTCGGCGGAGCCCACTGGCACGGACGACGGGTCGAACAACTTCTTGTTCGGCCTTTTCGGCGGCCATGGCCACAAGCACGGCCACCACCACTCGTCGTCGGACGATGAGTCGTCGACGTTCGAGGCGTCTTCCACCGACAGCTCTTTCGAGCCGTCGTTCACGGACAGCTTCACCGACAGTTTCACTGACAGCTTCACCGACACGTTCGTGCCCTCGGTCACGGATAGCTTCAGCGCGTCCGCCACCGACAGCTTCAGCTTCGACGAGTCGAGCACCTTCAGCGCCCAGGACCCGTCGAGCACCTTCGACGCGTTCTCCTCCCTCCCCACCAGCGACTTCAGCACCTTCACCGACTCTGCCTCCGCCGAGCCGACCGCCGGGATCGCTGGCCGCAACCTGGGTAGCCTCCTCCCGGAAATCTTCAGCGCGGCGGAAAGTATCCGCAGCAACTTCCCCGAGTTCGTCAGCTCGCTCGAGGCGGGGAAGGCGTCGTACTTTAGCCAGTACGAGGCTTCGTTGAGCGCGGCCGCTGCCTCTGCCACTGTTACCTCGGACGCCGCGTTCCCCACCGAGTCGTTCGACGGGAACTTCGCTGCCAGCGTGAGCGCGAGCGTCGTCCTCCCCAGCCTCAGCGGCGACCTTCCCAGCTTCAGCGGTCTTAGCGGAGTCTTTCCGTCCGCTAGCGGCACCGACAGCGAGGTTCCCGTTCCCACCGCCACGTCCGTCGGCGGTGAGGACGGCAGTTGCCTTTCGCAGTGCGCGCCGCAGCAGGACGGCGAGGACTTTGCGAGCTGTGTCGAGAGCTGCATTCAGCGCAACTAGAGTTCAAGGACGCCGAGGTGTTTAGAGAGCAACGTTTACACAAAGTACTTACACTTAGATCACGAACGAGTAATGCGCAGAGTAGTGACAAATAAATGTACAATTAGAATACGACGCGGACAAGTTAGCTTCTTTACCCGGACTTTACCTCGTTTTCTGCGTAGGCAATGCTTCGAAAAATTCATCCAATGAGCGTGAACCTTGTGTCTATCGCATTCAATTGGCTGAACATGAGTGGCTTATTTTGAGGCGCACGTGAATTGGGTGGTGGCGTCATGCACAACAGACTCTTTCACCTTCATCTGCCTCCTTCTATCACTGGCCTATCTACTATCTCGTGATACTATGCTAGTACCTCCACCTCCTGCGACCTCTGCGTTGGACAACGCTATCCCTCGTATAACCACACATCGAGCATCCACCAACCTCCCTGTCGACTGTAGCGCGCCTCAGTCGGGTATGAGGTGGCCGTCAATAGTGGGAACTCGAGGCCACCTTGTGCGCTCACCTCTTCGCGAACTTGAACCGAGGTAGCCTCATTGGCAGCATGACCGTGCTCCGTCATCCAGGAGATTACGAGGCTCCTTGCGTGCTGACGGCCCTCTGAGTGTATATAAGACGCTGCGAACAGGCCTCTACGCTCCTCAATACGAGCTCCGCCTCTTCCCCGCCCCATACGATGCTATCCCTCTTGCGCTATATTCGCAGTTTTTTTGGCCCGTCTGCTGAGCTGAGGCCAGCGCCTGCGCCGATACAACTGCTCGGCAAAGATGTCGGGCGCGTCGGATACGGGATGATGAGTGAGTACAATGATCACCAAGTTCCTGATCGCCGGGTTGACCCCGTATAAAGGCCTCACCTGGCGCGAAGTCCCCCCACCCACCGACGAGGCGATCAAGGTCCTGAAGGCCGCGCTCGAGGCGGGCGCGACCTTCTGGAACGGCGGCGAGCTCTACGGCACGCCCGAGTACAACTCGCTCCACCTCCTCCGCGCGTACTTCACCAAGTACCCCGAGGACGCCGACCGCGTCGTGCTCTCGATCAAGGCCGGCTTCCCCAACATCGACGGCAGCCCTGCGACGGTGATCGCGAACGCGGTGCGGTGCGCGAAGGTGCTGGAGGGCGTGAAGAAGATCGATATCTTCGAGTGCGCAAGGAAGGATCCGAATGTCGATATTGAGCAGACGGTGGGCGCGCTCGCGCAGCTCGTCACGGCGGGCGTGATCGGTGGCATCGGCCTTTCAGAGGTCGGAGCGGAGACGATACGCCGCGCGGCGAACGTGCATCCCATAGCGGCGGTCGAGGTGGAGTGCTCACTGTGGGCGGTCGATATCTTGAACAACGGTGTCGCGGCGGCCTGCAGCGAGCTGAATATTCCCATCGTTGCCTACTGCCCCCTCGGACGCGGGTTCTTGGTAAGTCTTATTTTGTCAATGTAGCCTCGATAGTCCCACTAACTCTGCGTAGACAGGACAATACAAGAAGATTGAGGACCTACCTGAGAACCTACGCGATTTTCCCCGCTTCCAGCCTGGCCTCTTCGAGCAGAACATCCGCCTCGTCAACGAGGTCGACGCGCTAGCGAAGAGGAAAGGCTGCAAGACCGGGCAGGTGGCTATCTCCTGGGTCGCCTCGCTGAATGGGAGGCCCGGCATGCCACCAATACTTCCTCTACCTGGGGCCAGCGCACCCGAGCGCGCCGCTGAGAACACGAAGCTTATCGATCTGACCGAGAAGGAGCTGAAGGAGCTCGATGACATCGTCAAGCGCTGTACGGTGGTGGGAGACCGGTACGGAGGGCCTGGGGCTGCGCTTATGTGGGGTTGAATGTCGTAACGAACTTGAAGGAAGCGGCTGGTCGGTTATGTGTGTATTTCTAGGACATTATACGAGCTTTACGAACGGTCATTGTCGACATACACGAGATTCCATACCTGTATCCTTCTTCTCTGTGATTCATAGGCGGGACTAGAATTCATTCCCTCTAGGGGTTTTCATCCCAGTGGCGCAGTCTTGACACAAGTCAACTTTACCGTCGAGTATAACGAGTGCCGGCGTAATAAGGTAGAGCTTCCTTGCAATCTAGATCCCCTCGATGCGCACGGTCTGGCAAGTTTACACTGAGCCCAAGGGCCAGTAAAACTGGGCGCCATGGATGAAAGACGGATGCAAAGTACACACGTGTCATTCGCGTGGCGCATTGATGGTCGATCACCTGCATCTGTTCCGTTCCCCCATCATGTCCATGTCCCACACCTGGAAAGCTCTCGCGAGCCTCGCTAGATGCACCCACCACGTCTCACGCAGAACCTACTCATCTACCTCCGACGAAGCTCGTGCCAAATGGCGGCTTCAGGGCGTACCTGCACCGCGTTCAATTCTCGAGGACGATGACACGCCCGTGGACCTCTCTGAGGACGACGATGCCGTGAACGGTCTCAGACCAGGTACCGCACCCATACACAAGCGGAAACCTCCGAGAGCGCCTACTCCCGAATCGTTTGGGCTTCATAAGCGCACCATGAAGGAGAGGTTCCCCGACGGCTGGAACCCGCCTCGCAAGCTGTCGCGGGAGGCCATGGAAGGTCTTCGCCAACTCTATCGAATCGACCCAGTCAAATTCGACACGCCTACACTGGCTGAGAAGTTCAAGATCAGCCCCGAGGCCGTTCGACGCATTCTGCGTTCGCGGTGGGAACCATCCAAGGAGAAGCGCGTGCAAGCGCTGAAGGCGGAGAGACGGGAGACCGACCAGTACCACACACTGCGGAGGTTGAAGGAGAGGCTAGAAACGGAAAAGATCCTGCAGGATAAGGCGGACGTGGGAGGCGGGCGGAATGGGCATTCGCGCGATAGGTTGGAATTTCAGGCTGAGGATTAGTGATTGGAGGGTCCGTCTACTATTAGTCCTTTCGCTCGTTACAAGCATACACTACTCTACTGATATGTAATACACACACGGAACAGGTTCATATACCATGCTCGGAAAGCTGTTAAATACGATAGTCCACGAACCCCAGCATCAGTGGTACAGTATACAAATCCTTGCCAATGATCTGGCGTCGCGTATCATAACCCTCATACGGTGGCCTGATGAGCTATAGACTTAGCTCAGTTCGCTCGTACTTCAGATGACATGGTCGCGCCGGTCGTGCATGCACTGCATCGTTCCAGTCCGGTACTGGGGCTTCTGCGACCTCGGCACCGGCAGGGTCTACAATTGAACTGTCGAAACCCAGCAGGAACATGCCCACGAATAACTTGATCATCATCTTTGCCAGACGGTTCCCGAGGCAGACCGTGTTTCCTGCGAAGCTGTGAGTGAGCCAGCAGACTCGCACGAACGTCCACGCGTACCGCCTCCAAACCCTAGGTATTCCATCTTGCCCTGCCGCGCGGGTCGCGTGGGGTCAAAGGTCCAGGGCGAGGGGTACAGCGTGTCGTCCAGGTGCACGTCACTGAAGGGATAGACGACGTGTGCCCCTGCGGGAACAAGCTGGCCGTCGATGAAGGTGTCGGGTCCGAGATTCTTGCTGTACAGCGTGAGGTCAGCGCATGGGCAGCCCACATAGAAGGTCCCCTACCGGATGGCGGTGTGAGGCTGGGCGATGCGGAGCGTCTCTCTTATCAACGCATCGACCACCGGCGTGTCTGCCTCCCATGCTTCCAGGGGGACGTCCGCGAGGCGGCTATGCAGCGGCGACGTTGTAGGTTCAGATGAGTGTGTAGCGAGCAGGCGCAGTATCTCCTCCTTTGCCTTGGCCCGCCACTCAGGGTAGGCGCTGAGGTACACGACCAGCCAGCTGGCGGTTGTCCCCGTCGCGCGCGCGCCGGCGACTAAGAGGCCCATAATGAACTGCATCAAACCGTATCAGCACCGAAGACGGGGACAAAATTAAGGAACCTCTCACCCCAATAACGGTCGCGCGGTCGTCGCCTGCGTCGAGCAGAAGCTGCATGGTGTCGTCACGCGCACACCCACCGCGCTCCCGTGCGTCTAAGGCCGCGACCACCGTATCGTAAACGGCCTTAGTCGCGCAGAGCTTTCGCACCATCGCGGGAGTCGGCAGCCACGGCAGGAGCACGGTGGAAGGAGTTGTCTCGGCCAGGATGTCGTACTGTCGCTTCAGCCGCGCGACCACGTCCCCGTCGTCCGCAAGCTCGGGGCCAGACAGACACCGCACGGTCAGCTGGAAGATGACCTGGGGAGCGGCAGCGCGCGAGTCAATGCGCGGCACGGAGAAGGCGCGCGGACTTGGACGCACGTCATATACCACGTCGAATGGGTTCGCGCAGCCGCGCGCTTCCCAGCGTCCCAGCTTGATCCGACAATCGTCCAGGACGCGCGGGATGACTGCGAAGCTCCGTCAGGCCCTGTCCGAAGGGGGAATGCGAGCGAGAACATACGGCTGGACAGGAAGGTCGAGCGCTGGATCTCGCCAAGCCGCCTGTGGATCTTGCCGATCGTCTCCGGGCGAAGCTCAGAGGTGATGCCTGGGAACTCCGGAACCTTAAACCGAGATTTGGACGAGGTATTCATGGCCCCAAAGCGCGGACACACATACCACCGAGAGGAGATTCGAGCCTTGCGTGAGATCGAAATTTTTGTTGCCAAAGTAGGCGAGGCGGGCTCGCTCGCCCGAGAGCACGATGACTTTAGTCTATGTGCTGGTCAGCATGAACGGTTGAGAGGCGCGGGCGTATGCATGCGCACCGTGAGCAGATGGAACTGATATATGGACTTCCCAGTCGCGTGGAACCCCCAGTTGAGCAAGTCGAAACGGGCGTGAAAGAAGGCGGGGATGGTCTTCATCATGGAGCATGGTAGCGAGGGTGGGACGTGTGAGTCCTTAGCCACACTTCGCAAGCGCTTGATAATGAGCAAGACGATGATGAGGGCGACGCATAGCTGGGAAGGCCATGGTATCGCGAGCAGCGCCGCGGCGGCTTGGAAGACGCAGGCGATGGGCATGTTAGTCGCCGCCGAGAGAGCTGTAGAAAGCAGAGACTGAGCAAGGTCGATGGTCTGGGCTGTACATAGTGAACGGGCCTTATATATACATACACAAGTCGGCTTCTTGATGGAGAAGAGGAAGGGGGGCTGGCCCTCGAGGTTGAGCCTTCCTTGCTCGTGGGACGTGCCCGGCCGATGACCACGACAGCCCCCGGAGCCGCTGGCAAACAGTCTGTCCATGTAGTGCACGGAACGCGTGGAAAGCGAAGCCACCGTCATGGGCTCGCCGGCGAGCGATGACCTGGTACGCACGATGCCTGAGGCGGCTTGATTGCACGATCGAGCCCCAGCAAACTTCCGCCGTACGGAGACGACTAACCGCGGAGCTGGTCCCACCGCTCCCTCGAAAACGCCGCCGAGCGGGCACTGCAGTATGTGGCATTTATCTGTCAACACAGTTATAGTGCAGCGAACACATCAGAGCTGAGGACTCACGATTTATCAACTTCGCATGTTTGATTTGCGCCCGAGTGAATGCGTATGCTGGGTATATGACATCCGTCCCTTTCGGGCAGGATGTGCGTGCGCACTCACGCGGGGGACGCCGGGCGAGCAAACTTCAGAACTTCCGGACGAAACAGATCATGATCAACCGGCGGGAAATGGGGGTCCGTGGTGCGGACTCAGCGTCTAATGTGCAACACGTGAAAGCGGGCGGTTCGAAGGCTCCTCCTGAACGGCGCCAGTTCTTGCGGCTCCGGCATGATGATGCTTCCCTTCCTGGACGATGACCGCGTCGATAAGAGGTCGTTTACATTCCGTTGCGCGTAGGCGCAGCGTGCGTGTATTCTATCGATTTGATTACACCAGCAAGGTGTGCTAACGCAGCCAGCACGACGCAGACGTGGAAAATTTGGTGAGAGGCCAGATAGTAATCGAAAGTACCTGGCGAGTAGCGCTCCGGAATGCGGTTCGCGCTGCGCAATGACCGTCAGTCGGTTGCCTGGGATACCAAGCGGAAAGCACCTACTATATCAGCGCACCGGCGATGTAGAGCGCCCCCGACGCAACGAGCCAGCCATAACCCATATCCAGGAGCAGCGTATTGGCTCCGTGCGTGAAGAACCAATGACAAACAGGTACGACGGCGCATAGGCCGAGCGCGATGAATACAGATGTTCGCGTGCCTCGATGTGTTGGCTTCGAGTACTCTGGGTTCAGGACGACGTACGCAGCGCCTGATGTGAATGAGTCGGAGCCGTTAATCTATCGTAGAGCCATTAGGTCGGTTAAGTGGCTCACCTAGGCCGATTATAGTAATGCCAGAGATATAGGCGGTCTGCATGCGCGCATCGCCGTAGAAGCCGTAGTATAGAGACGGGTAGAAAGACCCAACGGTCAGTACCACGATGCCGGAGTAGTCAAGCGCGTGGCAGCGGTGCGAGACCTGGAACAGCCGACGTAAGTCCTACGGCTCCGGGCTTGGGGGATACGGGCTTGCCGAGCGCGGCGACGTACCGACTGCGAATGACATGAGGCCGCATGGTAGAAGGCGCTTGCGGAGAGACAGAAAACAGCCGAGGACAGGAAGACACATGCGACAGCGACGTCCATCCAAGTAGCTCTCGGAAATTGACGAATGTAGCTCGGAAATGTCACCATGAGATAGACGAAGAGGACGGCGCCCCAGAGGTGACTGTGTATATTCACTGGTGATTTCAGGACGGTCGTTAGCCGAAGATCACGGGACGTAAATCGGAAATTGCACGAACCGGTCTCGTTGTGGACATCTATGAACACGTCGAGCATGGGTTAGCAATGAGATGCAAATGTGGCGAGCCCTTGGGACGTACAGGCATAGACAGAATGGAGGGTACCCTTCCAGCTATTCTGAGTCCTGATGTGATTGCGGTAAAGTCAGCCGTACGTATACTAGTGGTCACGTTGATTTACCTTCTGTAGCCCGCCAAGATATATTCATTGTCCTTCTGCCATTCCTCGAGTTCGGCCCAAGCGATGGTTTTGGAGACCTCAACGGCCTTCTTGACCGCGTTGACCGAGCTGGCAGCTAATGAAGTCGAAGTCTTTCTGGCGCGCTGCATTCCAGGCAGACGTCGACGTCGAGAATAACATGCGCTTTGGTCGCACTCGTGAGAGTTTTGGGCAACCTCATCATGATGGGGTGCGTGGGAATCTCGGCCCGGGTCAGTGATGGCGGGAAATCGGACCGATGTGCCGCGGCCTGCGCAGCACGTGCGCGCGCAGGACACGTCCATCTCGCAGCTCCCCGTCATCGTGTCCGACGACGACGACCATGTTACGGTTCCTCTATGTTCTGGGACTCGCGGCCCTCTCTGCAGCCGCACAGCTGACTTTACACTCGGGTCGCTTCACTGTAACGAGTGAGGCGGGCACCCAGCTGCGCTCGGAACCGTGTGTACTCTCGACGCGTCGCCTAAGCGCTCGAGAGCTAACCAGAACCCAGCATCTCACTTCGGCACAAGTCCATGGGCTTGGTGACCCTGTCCCCAACCGATACCCTCAAGGTTGCCTTCCAAGTCCTGAACAAGGAGACCGGCGAAGGCGTGCAGCCGCACCAGGTCTTCCTGCGCTTCTACGACCCCGAAACTCAAGAAGAGGGCATCCAGCCCATCCGCGTCTCGGCTGGGGGAAAGGCCAAGTTCGAATTGGTATGCTCATATACTTCTTCACTCCTCGCGCACGCTTATTATGCCTCAGAACATGGCCAAACCTCCCCCATCCCTTCCCCCCACCACCACGAACCCCCTCGCCGTCAGCCTGATCATAGGGTCCTTCGAGCACACCGGTCTGCAGGCCTACATATTTGACCTCGTCGTCCCCCCTTCACAGCCGGCCCCCGTACACCCAGATGAAGCGCGCTTCCACCTACTCCCCGAAATCCAGCACACCTTCCGCCCCGATCAGAAGATGCCCCCCAAGTTCATCTCCTTCGTGGCCTCCCTCATTACCTTGTCGCCCTGGGTGGTACTCATTGGCCTGGTGCGTACACCACCCTTCTCCCAACCAACATAAACTCACCCTCTACAGTGGTCGCTCGTTAACCCGAGACTGCCCCGCTTAGCCTCGCCGAGCATCCTCCCCTTCACCGTCACCCTCGGCGCGTTTGAGAGTCTCCTCATTTGGTACTGGGTCGACCTCAAGCTTGGGCAAGTCCTACTGTACGGCGCTGGCTTGGCTGTCGTCACACTGTTTGCGGGCAAGCATGCGCTGGTGACGATCTCAGAAGGCCGTACAGGCAAAGCATAAAATAGGACGCCGTGTATGTCAGAATGTGCATGCTAAATCCACCACGAGTGTGCGTTCAGTAATTGCTTGCTTCGTGCAACAATAAGGTGTCACACGAAGGTGCGTCCAAAACCATTCACGGCTGACAATGTTGTGCCCTTGCATCTTCATAGAAATCTGGGCTTCCCTACAACCCGGGAGACTGAACAAGTCTTTCGTATCCCTCCCACTCATTTCAGCCTCAGCCTCAAGTTGCTCGAGAACGTAGACAGTGGAATAGCTTCCGCGCAGTAGACTTTCCTTCCGCGGTGCGCGAGCGTTTTTCACAAAGTCTCGTATACTGACGTCACCGTATCTGTGTGTCTTCGAGCTCGCCACTATACCAAGACCTCACCTTGCCCCAGATGGGTCCTGCCGTGGGAAACGCACCGTTCCCATTGTGGCCGGGAGCACTGAGCGAGACGGACCCCGCAACATATCGTCGCACCCGCCCGGAATCTCACCTCCGCGCGCAAGCCTGCCTTCCATCGCCGATCCTCAACGCGCCCCCATGACGCGTCCCGCCCGAGTCTAACCCCCCTCGCCCGAGTCTAACGCCTCCCCGCCCGAGTCTGACGATGGCTGCCCTCTGGTCCCGTCACGGTCTCCACCCCGCGTCCAAGCTTTTGTCCCGCGTCCAAGCTTTCGTCCCGCGTCCAAGCTTTAGTCCCGCCCCCTAGCAGTATATAAACCCTGTCCGGCACCCTTCACACCATATGTTCCGCCTCGTCGCCCGCTCGACCGTCCCCAAAGTCACCGTTACCACCGTCCGCTACCAATCCACATCCAAGATGGTCCACCAGGCAATTGACGAGACCGCGCGCGACGCCGGCGCCGCGAAGGAGACGAGCCCGCAGGTGAGTGTGCTAGCACGGCCACGTCGTGTCCTTGAAGCTGACTCCTTACCCAGAACCCGTCCGTCCTCTCATCTGCTGGTGCCATTGGCAAGCAGTTCAACCGTGCGTGACTCGCTCTTCTCTACTCGGGCCACGCCTCTCTTCCCTACCCTCTACCCCCCAACCCTCCCCCTTCTCACCAGCCCACCTCCCATCCTCACTTTCTTCGCATGTGACATACGACTCACACCCCTCCAGCGGACGGCAGCATCGGCCAGATTGGAGAGAAGATTGGCGGACCGTTCTCTTCTGACGGTGCCATTGGCAGCCAGTTCGATGCATCGAAGGAGGGCATTGCTGGGCAGGTTGAGAAGGCGGTGGATGGGCCGGCGAAGAAGTAGAGCAACATACACGATATTTGTACAATAAACGGAATCTTACTTGAGAGAAATTGAGTGAACATTCCCGGTCCGCGAGATGGCAGGTAAAGTCAACGAGTGCCCAGCTAGAATTCGGGAGACTGCACAAGCCGCTCGTAACCTTCCCGCTCATTCCTCCTCTTCGCCGAGCGATGTTCGATGCATTTCGAGAGATGCAGCAAGTGGCCCCGCCTCTTCCGCACGAACAGGGCGTATAGCCCGCCCGCGCTAAATACCGCCGCGCAGCTCATCAGCGCCGGCCACCTGAATTGCTCCGGCCGCGAGAACACGACCGTCGACCCATACGCGCACAGCTCGAACGCGCTCTGCCACGACGCCTCCACGGTGGCGAACGTGCCGCGGTGCTCCGCCTCGACCTCCTCCTGGATGATGACCTGCGCGGAGAGGTCGTACCCCCACAGGCCCACGCGGCTGATGATCGACCCCGCCACCAGCGCCGCCGCGCCCAGCCGCGCGTTCGTCGCCCGCAAGGACCAGAACGCGCTCGTCCCCGCGGCCAGACACACGCACTGCCACGACACGAACCAGATGCCGGTGCGGACGGGCCCGATGCGGCGCATGACGAGGGGCGCGAGCCAGGTGGCGGAGAGCTCGCAGGCGACGGAGACGGTGCGCGCGGCGGCGATGTGGAGGGGGGAGAGGCCGGCGGCGAGGAGGTAGGTGACCATCTGGGCGGAGAAGGAGAGGACGGTGAGGTAGAGGAGGGCGCCGGCGAAGGAGGGGAGCACGGCGCGGTGGGTGAAGTAGGTGCGGAGGTCGGAGGCGAGGGCGCGGAGGGCGGAGGCGAGGGCGCGGAGGGCGGAGGCGAGGGCGCGGAGGGCGGGGACGGGGCAGTAGGAGGTGCGGCGTGGGCTTGGTCCGCTTGGGGAGTTGTCGGACGTCGGACTCGTCGGGGGAGGTATTTTGGGCTGCTGGAGGGCTGGGACGCTCTTGTAGACCTGCGAAAGAGGGTGTGTGAGTTCAGAGATCGGAAGGGAATGGTGGGGTCTCTGTACGCGATGATTCCGGCGAAACTTACCCGGGCGATTGCGAAGTATTCGACGAGGACGGAGGCGAGATTCATGCCCAGGTTGACGAGAATGGCAATCTCGGTCGATACGCCGTCCAGGATCGAGATGAGGAAGGGCCCGGCGAGCTTGCAGATGAGGTCGATGCGGCGCATTTGCGCATTCAGCACTTTTACGAGGTCAGAAGAAGGGTACACAATCATGATGGTACCAGCTTACCCCGGAGAGCCCCTTCATTCTCTCCCGCTATCACCACGACCTGGGACGCCATGAGTGGTGAAGCAGATGAAGATGGTGTTCTGTGCGTACCCAGTCTCGCTCGACGGATACCATGTTCATGACCGCGCAGAGCTTCTCGATGCAGGCAAGCGCAGCCAGAACGGCCAGCGAAGCATACTGAAGATCCATCTCCCTGCCCCATCCGGTAGACAGAAGGAAGAAGACCACGCAAGAAACCGTGACGGTGATTCGTTGCAGAACTGTGCGCGGGAGAATTCGGCGTCAGCACTGGTATCTCCGGTGAGAGATGAAGAAGACTAGGGGTGAAGTACGAGAAAAACTGGCACTTACCGATGGACATTCTTACCACCTTGAGCCGGTTGTTGCGATCGATATATCTGCCGATAAAGGGCGAGAAGAGAATCGTGGAGACCTGGCGACTGAGCGCATAAACGGACATGGGAAGGAGGGTCCCTGGGTAGATGGACGCGAGGTAGAGGACGGCGCCGAATTCGAAGACGCGGGAGTTCCATGTTGAGAGGAAGTGCGAGACGTAGAGGCGCTTTCGGAGTGCCCAAGGTACGCCATGCTCTGCGTTTTCCAGTAGCTCTGTGACAGAAGAAGGCGGCGATGGAGGGGTAGCTGTGGCGTTAGAATATTGTGCAGCCGGATCGGAGAGCAATGGGGCCTCGAGGGATCCTCGCTCGCTTGCAACCATGACTGGCTCAGAGACAAGAGCGCCAGGATATCAAGGAAAGAGCGGCCTTATGTTTCTCCTCAGAATCGAACGACATGGCTGAATTGCATGTTCTCGGCACTCTTCGGTGAGGGAAAAGTTGGATAACTAGTCGGGCCGGTGATCCCGCCCCGCTCGGTGCCGCGCGGCACGTGTGTTTCTACCGCTTGAACCGTGACCGCGATTGACTGGAACTTGAAGAACGTGCGTCGGGGATCTGCCTATCCGCTCGATGCTGCAAATCTCTTCATTGGGCGATCATGCCCAGGCCTTTGGTATATACGCTAAACAATGCTCCGGGACAACGACGCGCATTGCAATTTCTCAGCCGTGTCTCCGGCTTGGGTATGTCCAGGCCCATCATGAGTTCTATGAGAGATTGTCCCAAGTCATGCATAGATTTTCTGAAGTATATACTTGCTCCATGACACTTGTATCATCAGCATGTAACGTCCCTTGACCATCTCCCGAAGACTGATGGTCTCCCCGAATTCAGCCGAGTACTGTCGCTGCTCTGCAGCGCCGCGGTGGAGCACCCTACCCACTCCTATGATACCAGGGCGTTCTCCCAAATTAATGTTCTATTCTCGCTGGCCGTCCGAGCTTGCGCCGTTTACAGCTCCAAGCAATCCTGGGTCCTTACGCCCGAAAAGAACATCGCACCGATCTCGGTGTTCTTGTCGTACCTTCTAAGTAAAGATCATAGTAAAGCCTCCCTGCCATCGTTGGAAGATCTTCTCATACTCATATCATCCTCAGAGTCGTGGTGGATGGGGTTAAGCAAGCACTCGTTGGGCGGTTACGGTATGCTGCGCATGACGATGTCTTCGCGCTTTGCCCATATAAAAGCTTCCCCGAGCATGATATCTGAAGGGACGTGTTTCTCCGCAGCTTCCAAATAGCGAAGGCGAGGACAAGTAAGAGAACGAGGTCGATGTGAATACCTATATCTGGCCGATCTTTCGTGAGTTTTGTATCCCTGAGTCACAGTAAAATCGATGAATAAGTACGTGAGTCTGAAGGATGTAGCATCATAGATCTTTTGAATGATCTTCTATCTACAGCTTTCGGCACTGGCAGAATAGCTTTTGGCAGTCTCGGTGTCACACTTTATAGGTCCACCGTGACGGTGACTGATCGCGCTCCTGATGCGCCCCTGAGGCGCTAATTAGCGCCTTACCTTTGTCCTTCCAGCATCGCCGCTGCGATGTCCTCAGCCGACGTCGCACAGGGCGCCATCGCGCCGTCAGTGCCAGATGAAATCCTCTCCGCGCCAACGAACATCACTGCTGTTGAAGAAGTCAACGACGATCTGCTTCAACGACTTCCCTACGAGATACTAACCGATGTCATGATGCGCCTGGGTTCCCCGCAGTGGGTGCTCGCGGTCGCGCGTACTAGCCAATACTGCTGCAACACGCTGCTGGACGAGAAGTCGCAGGGGATCTGGAAGGCGAACAGGCAGGCGGTGGGCCTGCGTGAGCCGCTGCCCATTCTCACGGAGTCGGCGTACGCGGCGTTCGTGTTCGATGGGGGTCCGTGCGAGGTGCGTGTGCTATGTCGTCTTGCTTTGTTCTATCACTCACTTGCTGAGCAGATATGCAAGAAGCACACCGATAACATGTATACGTCGTTCGCGATCAAACTCCGCCTCTGTAATAGGGTGCGTTATACGTCCTGCCTCCTTCCCCTTAACTTGCTCAATGCACCCTACAGACAGAGTGTCAGACGGAGATGCGTAGGTACGTCCTCTCCCCCTTTGACATGGGCGTTTCTTTTGACTAGACTTCAGCAACATCACCACCACAAACGGCGATCAAATGGACACCGCCATTATGTCGTGGACGCCTTCAATGGAGGATCACTCGTGGATGGGTGGTGAGCTTGCCTGCTTCCTCTCCTCCCATGTTTACCGACAATCTGCCACAGAGCTCACCAACATCAACTACTGTACGCCTCTCGTTTCGTCTGCCTCGAAGGAATCTCATTTCCCCTGTAGGGCCGACCTTCCGAGCGCGCCTCCGCACCGTCGACTACCATGCAGCGCAGCAGGCATTCACCATCGAAGTTGCATCTCACACGGTGGCTGCAGGAATTGTGGCTGCGGCCAAGAGCGTAAGCACTTCACTTGCGGAGTTATAATGAACGTGCTCAGTGTCTTTTCTGCAGAGGCACGCCAAAGAGATAGAGCAAAACCAGCTAGCTATGAAGGTACGACAGGCTCATCGAGTTAGCATGTTTCTCATTCATTGACTCCCTACTTTTCAGTTCGCCGTCGACTTGCAGCTGTGGAAGAAGCAATATGCGGCTGCTGGGCAGGCAGTGAAGTTCTCGAATCACGAATTGTGAGTGTCTGTGCTAGGGAGCCTTCACTCTCACTCACGCTTTGCATATCAGCTCGAAGAAGTTTGCCAAGCAGGAAGGCTTCGAATACTGGGACCTTTGCGCGACGGAGACCTACAAGGCCCTCCTCCGCCACAAGACCATGGTCCACGAGCGCATCACCGACGACGACGCCAAGGCGCACCTCTTCGGCATCACCGCCGATCTCACACGCATGCGCACGCGCCGCGACAACCGCAAGGCCGAAGAGCAGCTCCGCGCGAACCGCGCGACGGTCGAGAAGCACTACCACGGCTACTGCGCGCGCGAGGTCATGCCCAGCTGGCCCGCGTTCTGCGCTCTGCCGCTCATAGCGGAGCTGATGAAGACCGTGAAGGAGGTGAATTTGGCGAAGGCGCTGAGGAATCAGCCGCTGCGGGGCGTGCTGGAGGGCGAGTTGGAGGCGTGGCGGGCGAGGGCGAGGGAGGCGCTCTGTGCGAAGGCGGGGCTGGCGAACGAGGTGCCGGTGAGCTCGCTCCGGGCGCATCCGGTAGAGCAGGTGAATGTGCGGTTCACGTGTGGGAAGTGCAAGGGCGTGCAGAGGAAGTATGAGTACGACGAGAGCCTGGACTTTGCGGGGGTGTGCGCGCATGTGTGTCCTGCGCAGAGTGGCGGGAAGAGGAAGAGGCATGAAGATGCATCGTCGAGCTTTGATAACTTCGTCTTTGATGTGAAGGTCAGTGCGAGCGATTTGATGATGATGCTTAACATACTGACAACTTCATCAGGCGAGCGAGGCGATGACGGAACTCGTGCGCGCGGCCGGGCTCGATCCGTCGCGCAAGGATCGCGCGGCGTCGCTCAAGGCGGTGGGCAGCGAGCTGCTCTGCAAGTCGTGCGTGCCACCCTTGGTGCTGCACTACTCGAGCGTTGTGAGTATCATTGGCGACTAGTTCCCTATCACGGTCACTTATCACAACACCTCCAGCTCGGCCACGCTCACCGCCACGAGCACATGCAAATCCAGCGCATCACCTCTCAAGACGCAATGGACCGCCGCTCTCATCCCATCGTCCCCGGCCTCACGCGCGCCCTCCTGCATCTGCACAAGCCGCAGGGTAAACTTCGCCAGCTCAGCAACGCGAAGGAGTTTAGCTGCCGGCACTGTGCAAATGGCGCGGACACGGATGGAGAGGGCGTTGCTTGTGGTATGGGATGCGGACGTATTTTCCCGACGAAGAGATTGCTGAAGAAGCATTGGGCGTTGCATAAGGTGAGTTTCCTTTGCGGATGCAAATTTGGTGAGACTGCGTTTGCTGACGACGGATTTGCAGAATGGAGGATGCGCGGACGACCCTATGGGCGATGCAGCGAACCCATCAACTTCAACTGCTGCCGCTGCTCCTGCGACTGCGCCGTCCGCTACTGCACTTGCGGCCCCTGCTGCTGAAGGGACAGCCGAGCCGTCTACGCAAACAGAGAAGCCGAAAACTGGACCTCGTATGTTCACCTTCAATGGCATGCGATCCCACCTCGCCGAAAAGTGAGTGTCATGCGTTCCTTTTGCGCGTGCTTTGTGGGATTGCCGCTTGTTTTGTGCTTGACCCAAGCGCGTGCGGTGACGGCTCTCAGCGCGTGCAGTGCCAACCCTCAGCGCGTGCTCTGAAGGTCATTATTGTGTGCGCTGTAACTGACGGTGCTCCGCAGGCACCAAATTGCCTTGATCCGCGACGAGGACTATGAATGCCACCGCGATGCGAGACAGCTGAAGAGCATTATGCAGGCGGTGAAGGAACAGCCGCCTGCGAAGAAGCCGTCGGCGCGGAGCTGTGTGGCGGCGTGAGGGCGCGGGAGTACATTGCGGCCTGAGGATGCGACGTTGCATGGCGGGTTGTGATGCCAGAGGTGTTTCTCTTCTGCGCTTGTTGTCTTGTCTTCTTTCTGCTTGATCTTTTCTACAGTGTACAATATGAACCTGTGTCATTGTTGGCGTCTTCATGCCTCGTTTGCTTCTCATGGCCGATTGACCTGGTGAATGCTTTACGCACGGCAATGCGCAAGTCATTCTACTTTCGCACGCCTCAACTCGGTCCCTTTCGACTTTGTCCCTCTCTCTCACTTGCTATTGACGGACCTACGGACTTCGCATTAGCTGCCGCACGTCGATAAGCCTCAGCATTGCTTCGATCCATTCAAGTGCTTGTCTCGCGCGACAGTTCTCAGCCTGTGAGTGACGTCGTCCGCATAGAAGAGCCCTCACCATATGGCCACTGGCTGATTTCCCTTTTTAGTATAAAAGGGATGCTGAGGGCTCCCTCTAGCGCTAAAGACCCCTTCGTCAGCCTCAGGATCGGTACCGCACTCACGCGTGTCAACGGCGGTCGGGGCACCCGCGGCATCGACCTGTCCCCCGGAGCCATCCTGCACCTCACGACGATGCGCCCCGTTCCTCGTACCGGGGCCCTCGGGACCACCTAACGTGCGCCGGCCGCACTGGGACCCAAAGAAACATGCAGGGATGCGGTATCAATGTGACCTCGGGCTTCTACAGGGAGCCTTCTATCATCACGCCGACGTGGTCCCGTGTCCCCTCTGATGAAGACGGGTGATAGAAGCACGCTTCGAGATCCTATAAAGCGCGCGTCGTCGCGTTCATCTCCTCGAGCTCGCTCTCGCTTCCTCCGCATCGCCAGCAACGATGATTAGCTCGTCGCGCGTCGCACTCGCGCTCCTCGCTGCAGCACCGCTTGCGCTCGGTGGCAATGTCCAGGCTCCGGGCCTGAAGCTACCTGAAGAGTACTATGCGCAGCGCGAGATCGTGAAGGGGATGTTCACCTCGAGCTACGAGGCGTACAAGTGCGTTCGTCGTTCCCGATCACGCAGCGCCTTCTTACCGTGATCCAGGAAGTACGCCTGGGGGCATGACGACCTAACTCCGGTGCGGGACGGGATGAGGTACGCGTCGAGACGCGTCGACTTACGCGAAGCAGGTGTCCAAGAACTACACGGACAGTCGGAACGGATGGGGCGCCTCCCTCGTCGACGCGATGCCCACTATGGTACGCTCCCCCCGCATCCCATGATAAAGCAGCTAACTTTGATATCTCCAGTACATCATGGGGCTCGATGTGAGCGCCCTTCACCGCCGTTACGGCCGCACCGAGCTAACCACCCCCAGGACCTCTTCCACGAGGCCATCGACTACGTCAGCGGAGTCGACTTCAGCGAGTCGAAGACAGACGCCACCGTCAGGTCGGTGTGCGCAGGCCTTGTTGAAGTGTGAAACTGATTGGGCGGGCAGCATCTTCGAGAGCTCCATCCGCTACGTTGCGGGCATGCTCAGCGCGTATCAGCTTAGCGGGGAGCAGGACGATGTGCTCGTGGAGAAGGCGAAGCAGCTCGCGGACAAGCTCATCTTGGGCTGGGTAGACGTGCGTTCGCATCTACGCTGGTTCTTGAGCTTGTGCTAAGGTACTGATCAGGGTAATGCGGTACCTTACGGCTATGTGAACTTCACGAGTGGCAAGCCTGTGGTGGACACAGTAGGTCCTCGTTCCTCGCCACTCGCTATTGATTCTGACATGTGGTAGACCAACATCGCTGAGGCCGGCACCGTAAGCATCCCCTTTCTCCATGCGCCTCAGGCCGTCCTGACCCTCGATCCCAGCTCACACTCGAGTACTACGAACTCTCGAAGTACACCGAGGACGACACCTACGGGAAGCTCGCCGAGGGATCAGCGAAGCAAATCATGAACACCGTACGTTCCCTCCCCTGACAACCTCAGAAGACTCTGACTGAAAGTCCAGGCTCCGCCCCTCCCCGGCCTCCCCGCCCAAGGGTACGACCCAGCCAAGAATGCGTTTGTTGGGGGTTACGTGGTAAGCGGCGAAGAAGCAGAAGCCGGAGTCGCGCAGCGCAACGACTTGGAGCTCATCCTGTTCTTAGACCTGGGGCGGCGGCTCGGACTCGTACCTCGAGTACCTCATCAAGTATGCCCGTCTGACGAACACGGATGACGATTCCTGGGCCGATGCGTGGTATACTGCCGTTGACAGCTCGATCCAGCATCTCTTGCGTGTAAGTCATTGCTTTGATTTCTACAACATATATTCTGACTCTCGCAGCGCTCGACGGTCGGCGACTGGCTTTATCTCGCCGACTACGACTCGTCGAAGAAGATTCGCCACATCAGCTCTGTGCGTGTTCTCAACCATTCTCATGCTATGTTGAGCGTGCGCACTGATACGGTGTACGCGTCCAGCACCTTGCTTGCTTCCACGGTGGGAACTGGATCCAGGGCGGACGGCTGATAGATAACGACACCATCGTCAACTACGGCCTCGAGCTCGCAGACGCCTGCTGGAACACCTACGCCAGCACTGCGTGCGTTCCGCCTTATTGACACCCTATGATGATCCTAACTATCCTGACTGCTCCCAGCACCGGCATCGGCCCCGAGGTCTTCGCCTTCATCTCCGACGACGGCAACTACACGAGCGACAACGCCGTGATCGACGACGACGAGCTCGCGTTCTACAACGAGCACGGCTTCTACATCACGTCCGCGGACTACATCCTGCGGCCGGAGGTCCTCGAATCGCAGTTCATCGCCTACCGCGCGACGGGGAACGAGAAGTACCTCGAGCGCGCGGCGGACGCGGTCGAGAGCATGAACAAGTATCTGTCCGTGAACGGCGCGTTCTCGGGCATCGAGGACGTGGACGATGAGCAGAGCAAGCGCATAGACGATACGGAGAGCTTTTGGTTCGCGGAAGTATTGAAGTATCTGTACTTGATCTTCGACGACCCGGACCATATCAGCTTGGATGAATGTGAGTCGGCGTGCGGCTGGTGGATCCATGTATTCTGATTCTATGCCTTCCAGATGTCCTTAACACGGAAGCCCAGCCCTTCAAGGCCCCGCCGGCCAAGGACAAGTACGGCTCCGGCCAGCTGCTCAGCATGCAGGTCGAGTCGAGCGCCACGACTGGCAGCGAGCTCCCCATCGTCAGCGCGAACGCCTTCATGCCTATCTCGATCAACGATGCTATCGGTCTAGATGGGGCGTAGACACCATACTTGTGCTCGAACGGACGAGAGAGAGACAATGGACGAGAGCGAACTATGGACCTCCTCCTCACGTTCTCTTGTAGATGCGGCTTTCCCTTAGCATCCTCGACGATGCCTCACTTTCTTGTATCCTTCCTATCCCTTTGCCTGCCTTCTTTCAGGACGCTGTAGTTATCGAGCAACCAATGCATTGTACAAGCAAGCCTGTGTTCCCGTGAGACGGCGAGACACTTCTGCGGCGAAGGGCCAACGCTGAGTTTGCACTGAATTCCAAGGGACCTACACCCAGAAGATGGAAGACGAAGAAACCCACAGCATATAAGAAGGACGCGTTATACGTAGTATGAGGAAGACCAAAGTCCCAGATAGCGATTTGGCGACAGCAGAGCGAAAGCAGAACGAACAGCGATGACAGCAAGCGAGAGCAAGACATGGTGAGTGACAAGAGACGAGACGGCGCAGGTCATCCAGTCGTCAGAGCAGCGATAGCATTCTTCATATGGGTCGTAAATTCCAAAAGGCGAGCGCGCATACGATCTGGATGATGGTAAACCGGGTGAGCAAGCACCCGACGGGTACGAGCGTACCGACGAGGGAAGCAGGAGAGGACGTGCCTTGTTCCTTCTCGACCTCCATGATGTCTGCAATCTTCTTCTCATACTTGCCGACCGCGTTCGCGCTCTCGAGCTTGGGGCGCGCGGCGGCCCATGCGTGGGTCTCCATGATGAGATCTACCATGAGATGGCCGATTTCTGAAGGGATTGATGGGCATATATGCAGGGTTTTCGAGGCAGATGCACGCACCACCCTCGAACGTCTGGTCGCGACCCGTCTCCTCCTCGAATGGTCCGACGATGGCGGCTTGGTGGTCAAAGGGAGGGAAGCGGTCCTCGACGATCTC
Organism: Schizophyllum commune H4-8; assembly: GCF_000143185.2. Lineage (NCBI taxonomy): Eukaryota > Fungi > Basidiomycota > Agaricomycetes > Agaricales > Schizophyllaceae > Schizophyllum > Schizophyllum commune. The sequence goes on along the minus strand of NW_026089549.1, from coordinate 734,172 downwards.
AGATATTGCGCGGGACTTGGTCGTCGTTGATCCGTTTGGCTGAGCCTTCGAAGAGAACGTTGGCGCGTCTTGTTCTGACTTGGTGTCTGGCAACGTAGAAGGGTCCGAGGAGGACGCTTGAGGTGACTTGCCCATAGTGAGTGAGCTGCCGTCGGCGATGATGACGGGAAGGAGCACAATGCCGTGTCACTGTCACACACGCGTCGCGACGCGTCACCGGTTCACGCGAATTGCCGAGATGAAGATAGTACAAAATGCGATTGCTACGCGGTCATGATATAGCGATGCAGCAGAGCAGCAAAGCAAACAGGACGAGGGGGGCACGAAGATACACGGACGCACAGCAGGGATAGTAAATAGCAAGATAGGGAGGATAGGCGCCGCCTTGAAATCGTACATCACGTCTGCCTAGGAATACAATGCGCCGTCTCCCGAGCACTGCCTCGTATACAGGTGTGCAGTCGCCGGCCTGCGTTCCAGCGGACTGCCGCCTGGCCCGTCTCCGTCGTTTAGTCGAGGGTAGCCTCGGCCGGCTTGGCGGCCTCCTCAACGTCGAAGTTGTCGACCAGGTCGGGCACATCGTCGTCGTCGTCGTCCTCTGCCCCAGCGTTCGGCCTTTGCTGGCCCTGCTGGAGGGACTGGTAGGACTCGGCGAGCTTGCGGAGTGACGCGAGCGAGTCGGGGCCGAGCTGGTTGAGGATGCCGGGCACAAGTTCAGTGAGCTCCTTCAAGTGCCCGGTGCCGTAGATGGCAAAGGTGTTGGCGGACACGGCGGCGTGAACTAGGGGGGAGACGTCGCGTCAACGGGGACGCGCCCGATCGACGGGAAACGGGCCGCACCTTTCGGGGCGCTAAAGTGCAGGACATGGCCGTCTTCCCGGAACATGTTCACCTCCTCGACACCCGCGATGGGCTGCACGTTGAGCTTCTTGAGCGCCGCCTGCAGCTTTTTGTCGTCCTGCGCCGCGGAGGCCTTGGGCTTGCGGACGACCTTTCGGCGCATCGTCCCCTTGCCGCCTGCGTGCCGACGAGTGCGAGTGAGCGATCTGCGCGCGATGGCCGCGTCCGACGGTGATGTACACACCGATCTGGGTCTTCGCCGCCGCCGCCTTCAGCTTCGCCAGCTTGTCCGCGTCCATGTTCGATGATCTCGTCGCTGGTGCGCGTTTTGGGAGGTCTGTGTGGACCGTGGAAATAAGGTTCAAGTAGAGTCCAACGATCTTGCCAAGCAGGCGCAAATACGGGACGTCGGCAAACGCCGACTCATCCTCTTCCCGACCGCGATGGCGAGTCGAGTCACCCTTACTGACTCGCTCGCTACCTATCCGTCGCCGCTGCGAAGCCGGCCCGGGAATATTGTGTATATAAAGGACTTGCACAATAGACGAGATATCCTTCATCGCCCATCATGACCGCATCAGCGAAACCCACCTTCTCTATTCGCGCCGCAGAGCCCAAGGATATCGTACGTGGGTAGTAGCGCCCGTCTCTTACTGCTCACCGACTTTCATTAGGATGTTATCCTGCAAATGATCATCGAACTGGTCAGTATCATGAGCGTAAGGCCTTGCCATTCCTGACGCTTCCTTCAGGCTGTCTATGAGAAGGAACCCGACGCTGTCAAAGCTACCCCTGAGTTGGTGAGCAGTTTGCATTCTCTCACCGGGAATATTTCCTTATCCGCTTGCTACTTCCAGCTCAGGAAGAACCTCTTCGAAGACAAGTACGCCAACGCCATCTTGGCCTTCTCCGAGGAAGGCCAGCCGATAGGCCTCGCGCTCTACTTCTTCAACTTCTCGACGTGGACTGGGCGTCCTGGCTTATACGTGAGCTTTCTTCTGTTGCTCTCTTCGTCGCCTTTGCGAGAGCGCTCATCGAAATTATAACTCAGCTCGAGGACTTGTACGTGAAGCCCGAGTTCCGCGGGTCTGGCGCGGGCAAGGCTCTCTTCGGCCGCCTGGGCAAGATCGCGCAGGAGAAGGTACGCTCGTTCCATTTCTAGCAATTCATCTCACCAACTCTAACATCACATCGACCATCAGGGCTGCCCACGACTCGATTGGTCCGTGCTGAAGGTGCGCTTTCGTGTCGCTTCATCATTCGAGTGCCACTGTCCTTCTCGAAAAAAATTTACGAAGGCACTTATGCTAACCGCTGTTATTACTTCAGTGGAACCAACCCTCGATCGACTTCTACGAGAAGGTCCTGCACGCGAAGCCGATGTCGGAGTGGCTGGGGATGCGGTTGGAAGTGGATGGGATTGAGGCGCTGAAGAAGTTCGATACTAGTGTATGAGTGGGATGTACATTGCAAGTCTCTCCTATTTTCTATCATCGAAGCTTTCTGACAAAAGCTTACAGGTAGCAGATGCAATAGCGTGTTATGGAATGATAAATAATGAAGGACGTGTGCCACAATACAATCAGTCGTACTAGCCGGCCCACGTCCACATCAAAACTACTGCTGTTTCTCTCGATAGAAGAGGCTCAGACTGACTTCTTTCCGGCCGTGTCGGCGTTTTTCTCAAGGTCAATGTCTTCTCCGCTTTTGTTCGTCTGCAATCTTGCGGCTTTCGCCTCTGCGGCGGTGTCAGCACTCGTAGTTCATCTGCCTCCTGCACTTCGGACATCATCTTTCGTGCTCACCAGCAGTTTTGCGCCTCCATTCTTCGGATATCAGCCTTACGGCCCCGTCATTTTCTCCGAGAACAGTAGCCTGACTGGTGGCTGTGTTCTGTGTCTGGGTCGAAGCGCGATCTTTTTCTTCCACGCTCATGGGAGTGAGCTGTCCATCATCGACGCCCACGGCGGAAGAGTCATCGTTTTGGGAAAACATGCTCAACGGTGAAGGAGCTGGTGAGCTCACGTGGCGTGCAAGTCGGGCTAATTGGAATGCTGATTTTCTTGCAGTACGCGCGACCCCTTTTATACTCGAGTATGGTGAGCGCCACAATTACTGCGCGAGGGTTCGTGGCAAGGCCCCGGCTTCTGATTATTTGGTGTCGTCTGTTCGATCGCTGCGAAGCTGAATCGTAGCTTCTCGAAGCTCTTCTTCGATTCAAGACTGGCATTGTTCCTCGAAAAGCACGACTGCGAGATATCAGCGCCTCTAGAACGTTACCCTGCTCTGGAGCCGTGACACAACGCAGTAAGTCCGGTCCATCGTCCTCAATAAAGCTAACACAACTGAACAGCACGCCGAAGAACATCAAAGGAGTGTGTATACAAGCGTCCCACAATTGCGCTGTCCGTTCAGGTCCATCAACGAAATCCGCTCCGTTCACTGGCAGGCCTGGCCCTTGACGTCCTCCCGAGCAAACCAACTGGAGTCGGATGACTCTGACGAGTAATCTGACTCTTCGTCTACAGCGGCAACTTCGCCGCTCTCGGGAACGACCTCCTGCTCGGCACTGCGCCCTCCCACGGCGCCGAGCCTTCTTTCAAACTCGGTCTGCTGCACTTCGGCGCCGGAAACAGGGACCTGAGTGGAGGAACCAGCACCTGGAAACGCCCGCGCCTCAAGATCCTCCTCAGTCACATCGCGCTTGAGCGCGCGTCCTCGCCTTGAAGAGGTAGGAAGAGAAGGCTGCACTTGCTTCTCGGGCACTTGATAAGGTCTGGCGATGGGAGAACCCGCGCTCATGGATGCGCGCGCCAAGCGCCGGAGGCGGGCTTGATCTTGCGCACGTCGTGGCTTGGGAGCAAAGCGACGAACAGCTTGAGTCGGCGCGGATCGCGGCGCCGTGGGGGCTACAGAACGCGCAGGCTTGGAGGCCGCAGACTGCGCCGGTTTGCAGGCCGCAGACTGCGCCAGCGGAGGGGCCACAAAAGCCTCTTGAGCCGGTTTGTTGGGCGCGCCATAAAACGACTCTCCATCGACAGACATCGCAGAGTCCTGCGATGATTGGCTGGGGTCGATGGACATCGTCGAGGACGACGTGCGCGCCAGCTTCCTATGCGCAGTCTTGACAGCAGGCGCATCGTGCGCTGGCTGCACGTCGTCGATGGACATGGCGGATGAAGACTTGGACAGGAGGGTCATATCAGACGGTGAAGGGGGATGAGCGGGTGAGTGGAACCAGCGTGTGCGGACGAGGGGCTAGCGGGGGTACGGATACCCACTGGCAGGGTCGGATGTGCAGTCTCTGCGCCTTATATCTGGTGGGTGCCCTCATTAAAGCGCGGGATTCTATTGCGAGGCTGGGAGCCGGCCGGCTTCGCATCCATTGTGTGCCCTCGTCTCGTCGCCAAGGTGTACCGAACACGTTGCCGAAGCCCTGCGTCGCGACCTCAAGGCGCTATTGTTCTCTCAAGGGCGGAATTACAGGATGATGCGAGGCATCCCAGTGGAAGTTCGTTTGTGGGTGTACGATATGGGTAATTCTCCCAGAATGTTTCAGGTACCTCGGAATGTTGGCGTCGTGAATGAGTGCACCATTGGAACCGACAAGCGTTTGCCCACGCAGGTGGGCGCAAACGGGAGGCGCCCGGTACCCCGGACCGGCCATGGGAAGAACCTGCTGATGCGGCCGCACGATATATCCCTGTTGGATTCGAACCACGACCTACGAACAGTGAACGCGCCTTTCTCCTCGAGACCCCAGCTCAAGAGCCTACACGATGGATTCGGATGACGAGGCTGATCATCGGGTGGTCGACGGTAAGCTTCTCTCGTAACCCTGCGGCACCTTTGCTAAATCATCGCGGATAGAATGTGACGGTCATCGCCGTCCGGACAAGCCAGTCGTGTACTTGGAAGTGCTTGATAAGGAGATAGACAAGACTCTGGATTTAATGGTCATCAATCCGTCTGGGCGAGTCTCTCCAACAGCACTGCTCGAGCGGCGGCGGCGCTGTCACGATCTTCTGAGTTTGCGGCACACGCAGCGCTTCTTTGCGGCGCTTTCCGGCTTTTTTGAGGTAAGTAATCATGAGATGATTGAGGACTGTAAGTAACAGTAGTCTCAGGGCCAGCTCGATTTGACTGGGCGTCATCCGCCGCGGTTCGACCGCCTCGTTGCTCGACTCAAAGACGTGTCCGAAGACTTCATGTTCATCATGCGGCACTGCGTCGCCACGACAAAGCGTACGGAAGAGCTCGGCGAGGAGTCAGATATCGAGGAAACTTCGTACGAGTTCGATCCTCCTTACCTTTGGGAGCAGTTCGTCACGAAGTGGCGATTAGGCACAATGATTGATTGTGACGAGTTCAGGGATATGCTCGGTTCGTATCATATAGAATATCTCTCTGCCCAACGATGTATTCCTGACGTGTCCTACACTTCAGCCGACCTCAGGGCCGTCCGCGCGCGCCATCCCGGGGTGCCGAAATTCCAACAATCATCGCTGCTTGATCTACCCTCCGAGCTTCTCGATTATATCATGATTCTATCGGACCAAGACTGTCTTGGGAAATGGAGTCAGACGTGCAGCTTATTGCGCGAGCATGCGTCGAAATATGTTCGCTCGGTATGCGCTTCACGAGCATGTATTTATGCATATGTTCATACTCATATGCCACCGTTGCAGCGCTTGTGCTTTAAACTCATTGCGGATGACATCGACGTTGACGCCATACAACGAGGCATCCCGCCAGGACCTGAAAAAGTGGCCGAGGTACGCGAGCTTACGAGGGAAGCGGCACTATTCTACCGGGACGCGCTAGTCAAGCGAATGCGCAAAACTATCAAAAGACCCCACTTGCTCGCGACTACTCGCTTTCTAGACTTCAGCGAGAATTGGTCGCTGACAGATTGGATGCCCTATCTGGGATGCGACTTTCCAGAATTCGTTGCGCCGTTCATCGAACCCTTGGTAATCCTCATCCGTGATTTACCTCTCGAAGCCATCAGTTTTCGGGCTTACGGCCTCCCGAAACCCATCTGGAGGGCAGTATGCGCTTCTGAGACGCTACACTCTCTTTTCCTGTCAGCGCAAGGAATGATTGGCTGGGAAACCGGACCATCCTGGTAAGTCACTTAAAAACCTCTCACTCACACTCCATGCAAACCGTTCGTTGCTGATAACTGCCTCGCAACAGGCCAGATGCACCAGCTTTGTTCAATGCTCATCTCAAGATTTATGGCGAGGATGTGAATGGTGACGGGTTGTGGCCACTGCTGGACAGCATACCAAATTGTCTCTTCCTTCAGGTTTTCGGCGTCCCAGGGGAAGGTTTTCCAATGCCTCTGCTCAGGTGCCCGAACATCACACGCCTCTCCGTCACGTACGTATGGGTGGATACGCTGATTCTCCACTTCGCCGATGTCATAGAGGGCGGTTTCTGTCAGGGCATAATGCATCTCTCTATCATCACAGACCATCCCGACATGACCGCGGACATAGCCCGTCGCCTCTTCGATGCGTTCCGCCACCTGCCGCGTCTAGAGTTCTTGCGTCTTACGGGTCTGTGCCACGCCCCTCCGGACCTCTTTGTGCACCTCAGTGAAAGCGCTCCTGGGCTGCGTTCCCTGTTCCTCCATTCCTTTTCTAGCGGCAGTTATCAGCGAGGCGACTGCTCGCGCTGGCCGTATCCGCCCTCTGAATATGCCCGTGCTTTCGGCACGTTTCCTCGTCTGAACCTTCTCGGATTGAACATGGCGATCGACGACGCGCCTTATCGAACTTCGTACTTTCTCCAACGGATGGAGTTGGGCTACGAAGGCGCCGAAGCAGAGGACGCGAAAGCTCTGCGGCGGTGGCGCGCGAGGAAGAGCCTTTCCACCGACGATGACGACCCCAGGACCCTCGATTGCACTGCCGACGGGGAGGTTCGAGATGTAGTGCGGCTCTTTGCGATTTATGGCAGGGCGCTGCAGACAATTTTCCTTCACACGAACAACTTATCGCAAACGGGCGGGTGGGTTATTGAACGCGACGCGGAGGGGAGGCCTGTGACGATCCGAGACGGGCTCACGACCAGCGAGCGCGAGCGGGCGAACATGGCGGACCCTGAGTGGCAGATAGACCACTGGACGTTTGACGCAGCGGAAGCGGAGGAGATCCTTGGACTCAATTAAAGGTCGGGCTCCGCTCGTGCTCTGACTTACCAGTCGCGCTGACCTCCATCATCCTTCCAGTGTCTCGTCTTGCTACTTGACGATGCGACCTCGGATAACGCATTGTTCAGGGAGCCTAGGAGCGCTAGCATTTCATTCTCGTGGCACTACCACTCCTTTCTACTCATACTAGAACTATATCCACATACAAAACGAACAATCGCACAGTTTTCTACGGCTCTGGCTCGGCGACGATGAACGTCTCGTGACGTCGAAGCGACTTCGGGTTCAGGGCGCAGGGCTGACCAGGAGGATGCGTTGCCACTCTGCAACAGCGAGAGCAGAGGTTTCCCCCGTCGTCTAAATAGGCCTCATTGCGATACGCAACCGGACGCAGGCGTGGAGACGAGAGATCGGGGTTCTGCGCGGAGTCGATTGCCACATCAGAGGAAGCATATTGCACTGCATCGGTCCCGTGGGCAGCGTCTTCTCTAGAGTTTGTGGCATCGAAGGAAGGCGAGGCTTCGTTCATCGGCCAAGTGCTATTGGCGACGTCCTGCGGTGGCGGCGGGCGTGCGGCGGTGGTCATAGGGAACTGGCTGTACGAGCTCGCAGAGCTCGACGTCGAGGAAGCGGATACGGGCGTGGCGTCCATTGTAGAAGAGTGGCTGAGAGTTCGAGCAAATGACTGTTTAGGTCGAGCACGGTGATGCAGAACACTGATTGAAGAGGCCCGTTTTATATGTTCGGAGGACAACAACCCACGCAAATTGTCGTGAGTCACAATTACGTATGGACTCGAAAGGCCAGAGGACAATTGCAGACAAACGCGGGTCCATTTTTGTCGCGCGCGTGTCGCCGATTTACATGGCGGTGGGCGAAGAGACAATTGATACCCTTGGCGCGTGGCGGCCATCTCGGCAGTTACCGAATGGCTGATGTCGGCCGTTTCCGGTCACACGAAATTCCTTGCCAACCACCATGGTATGCAAGACGGCTTGAGGAGCCCCGTGTATCTCACGAGCTTCGCGGAAGTATGCAAACACACAGCTCGTGCGCCGCGCCTACGCCGGCTCCCTAGGTCGACCGAACTCGCCGTCCTCTTGCGTCTCGCCATCTTCTTTTGCCGACACGCTCTAGTGCGAGGCTCAATTCAGTATGCTTCTTCTAAATTGCATGAACAGTGCTCTCATGTTGTGAACTGTATAACCCTCCCTCGATCAACAACGATGCAGGCTTCTGCCCGATGCATCTCGTGCATTCAAACCATGCGGCGGACCGTTCAATTCGCAGGCTCGCTGGTTCCGATGTCGATTGCGAATACCTGTGGCACCCCGGTTGGACCTTGCTCAACCCCCCGCCGATACGATATATTCCTGCCTTCGAAGTGTATGCCGGTATCAGACCTCAGTACTCGATGCTTAAGCGCCCGTAAGTGTTTCTCAAGCTCCCTAATCTATCTGCTGGCGTCTGATAGATGCGGCTTTCCCCTGATTTATGCAGGATTGTGCAATTTCTGAGCGGACACGCAGAGGTCCCTATACCAACGCGAGCGTGCCCGCTCTTCCGTCCCTCCTCTGCGTGAAATTTGGCTGCGCGCTATCCCACAGCCCTGGAGGGACGTCCACTGCTTGTGGCTTCGACGCCGACACCACCGCAACACATACTCTGCCCCCGAAGCACGCTAAAATTGCCTATGATATGGTTCGTGCTCAGGCCTTCGGCCCGCAATGATCGACGCAACTGACATTCCGGGCTACGCAGCTTATGTATCCAGCGATCGCAATAAACATGCGGTGCAAATCCTAGTAGAGCTCACACCTATGGCGCATGTCAGCGCGCACTGGTCTACCTCCCGACTGCCAACCCGACCGCACCGCCGAGCGCCCGATTCTTTATCTCGCGAGTATAAAGACGAACCATGACAGCCCGTCTCTTCATTCAGCGCAGCACGCCCAACGCCATACCATGCAGCCTTTCGCTAGCATCCGCAACCTTTACAAGCGCTCCAAAGCGTACGCCGCCGTCTTTCATGATGTCGAACGCCTCTGACCATGTCTTAGGGCTATCAAGCGCTGTTTCCGGCGCTCGACCAAGGATTTCGACGCTTCCGCAGAAGAAGCGAGCATACGGGGCGCGGCTCCCGCCTCAGAAGCCGATAGCGAGCATGAGGATGCGTGCGTGCTCGTGTACGCATCACTATTGCAACTAATTCTGACCCTCGGCGTAGGTCAATCCACTCAATTCGCACTCGAGGTCGCGCCGAAGTTAGAGCTGTAGCAGGGGGCAGCACAGCGACTTCTGGACGCATCTGTGCTGATTTCAACACGGGGACCTGCGGAAACGGCGACCGGTGCAGGAAGGCCCACGAATGCAGCGTGTGCAGGGGCAAGCATAGTGCCCGAAGCTGCCCAAACAAGGTCACACCCGAGGTTAAGAAGAAAAAGTGGTGCTGAGGCGCATTCATCTGCACGCACGCTCTGCTTCCCCTCTGACATATATATTACTTCGAGTACAGACGCATTCTGTAGTGTTCTTTGTACGTGTTTCTCGCCCGCGAATGCGCGCCTGTAGATGATGTCCTCAATAGTGTACGAACTAAGACTCCGGGCTTTAGCTGTGACGACTGAACATATAGATGTCTCCCATGATACGGCCGCGAGAACCATATCTCTATTTACATACCTGATGCGCTATGCAAGCTTGGATGGTTCTATGGAAGAGAGGCAGCCATGACTTGCTATCGATGTATATCAATAGCTGTATGCAGTAGTATGAAGGAGAACCAGCGGCTTGCAAAAGAGTTCGATTGAGTGGACAATGACTTCAGAGTCGAACCATGCAATCACGTGATCTCACGTGCCATCCACACGAAGAATTTCAATTTCCCACACCTTGTCCCGCTCTTTCACGGCGCGTTGAGCGTAGTCCGCTGCTAACTGACCGAGGCGATATGGATTCCGACGATGAGATTGACCATCTCATGGTAGAGGGTTAGTGACAGATCCTGGCTCACCAGACTGCGCTCATCAGCAGAGCAGACGCTGCGCTCTATCGACGCCGCACTGGGAATTTGCCACTCAAGGTCAAATCAGACAAGATAGCGAACACCTTGAGCAGATTCTACAATATGCTTGCATACCTCGGCGATAAACTGGACTCAGACCAAGTTGAAGACATCCGTCGTCGTACACACAGAAACCTCAGTGATCATCATGTTGAACGGCTTTTCTCGACGATGGCCGGCTTTTATAAGGTAAGAAGTTTCATTCTTCTAGTACGATGTTCTTCGAATTTACCATGTGAAGGGAAACTTGGACCTTACAGGGCGTCATCTACCACGCTACGAACGACTGCGCATTCGATTTGACGAAGTTATGAAAGACTATAACCACGCCGCTAGCCATTGCCAGAGGACCACGGAACGCGTTGAAGAGCAATTCGAGGACAACGGCGAGGTGTTCTCCTACGACGTCCACAAAACCACTTTCGACCCACCGACGCTGTGGGACGACCTTGCCAAGAAATGGGGGTTAAGGTCCATGATGGACTTTCACAAGTTCGAACTGATGATAGGTTTGTTGACCAATTGTCAAGCGAGATTATGCTCACGCCCAAGATTATCCCAGGTGACTATCTCCATTCAGTTGGTGCCCCGGATCCGCAGCCCAAGTTCCAGCAATTGCTGCTGCTCGATTTACCGGCAGAGATCCTCGATTACATCATGCATCTATCTAGTCTCGAAGACCTGCGAACATGGTCTTCCGTGTGCAAACTCCTGCGCGATCACGCGCTCAAGTACGTATACGAGGTAAGCCTACATCCGCTTGCAATCTGTCTCTGTATCGCTGACCTGCTCCATAAGCGTCATGATTACAAGCTCGACTCTTACGCTCTCGACTACGCGGCTTTGCAGACTATACCCCGCGGCGAAGGCTATCAAGAACGAGTGAACGAGTACATGAAGGACGTCGCACTCACCCAACGCAACAATCTGGTCCATCGCATGAGCAGAGTCTTGCAGCGCGATGACATCCTCAGCCGAATCCGAACATTGACCTTCGTCGAAACTTGGTCGTCACCCGATATACTCGCTAGAATTGGGTGCCCATACCCAGATTACATTGCGCCCATCATCCCGCTTCTTTTCGACCATCTCCGCTCGTCGTCAACCACCGAGCTCATCTATATGACGCGGCTGCTATACCGTTGTGTATGGGAGGCCATCGCTGATTCCAAGACACTCCGCACGGCGCGCCTGACTGTTGTTCGATCATCCGATGATGTGCAGTGGCAAGTACCATCTCTTTTACCTTATTCATCGGGCTTACCCTCCCAAACAAGGGCGATCGCGCCGAACTTGATCAACCTGGATCTACGGATGCTCCAAGACGCTGACGATGATGAGAGCCATCTATGGGATCTTGTCGCCCTCTGTCCATCGCTGCTCTTCCTGTATCTGAGTGGGGTACACAAGGTCGGCACACCCTTGCCCAGCGCTGTCTTCAATCCGCAGCCCGGCAACGTCATGACGCACATACGACGCCTGCGGCTAGGGGACATATGGGCTGATAGCCTCGAAGACCTCATCGTCGCCATCGAGGCGGCCGGGCCAGTGCCGCTCACACACCTCAGCATCTCAACGGCCCAGTCCCACATCAAGCGAGACCTGGCCCTCCGGCTCGTTCGCTCGTTCATTCGCGCGCCAGACTTGCGCGTTCTCGCAATCTCCAACCTGCAGTATGCTCATCCAGACCTCTTCGCACTCCTCGCAGAATGCGCACCCTCGCTGCAAGCTATCGCCTTGGAATACTACCCCAGTATATGGCATTCCAGTGGCGCGTCATCTCCATGGCCATGTCCTCTCTACGAGTACGCCCCCCATCTCGTTGCATTCCCACACCTAGAGCATCTCGCTATGAACGTCAAGGTCATGGACTTTCCTTACACGACGTACTTCTTCCCAAGGTTGGAAGATGGGTACGAGGGCGCGGAGGAGGCGGACAGTGACGCACGGATCCAGTGGGCGAGCGGCAGTGCTGATCCCGAGGAAGATCCTGAAGAGATTGACCACTGTTTCGACGGGCCCGCAAAGTCCGTCGTACGGCTGTTCGCCGCGTACAATCGCACCCTTCAGACGGTCTTCTTCGAGAGAATTCAGTTCGCGGGGATCTTTGGGGGATGGGCTATCGACCGGGATGAGGGCGGGAAGGTGACTATTCGCGACAGGCTCACTAGCACGGAGCGGGAGCGCTCTCACCTGTCGGCCACCGCACTATTTGCCCCGAATTGGGCATTCAGCGAACGAGAGGCTGACGACATTTTGGGAGCCGGTAGGCGTTATCAGTTACCTTCACACTTGAAGTACGCTGACCGACATTTCAGGTCGAAGTAATCGATAGGGAGGCTGGTTTCGTCGAACAGAATAGTTGTATTTGTATCAGACCAGAGGCATCATTTACTGCGGCACCAGCATCCCTCGATGAACCGTCCTCGCGCCCATCTTCTTTCCATTTCTCTGAAATTTCAATGTTCTCCTGCCGTGGTCGAAATAGAATCCTACGCGCTCGTCCAGGTAGGCTGAGCCCTCAAGCTGCGAACGGGCTTCGGCTGGTACCTAGGAGAAAGTCAAATTCTATAGGACGGTGGGGATGCCTTTAGAAGACATACGGCTCTTCCAGATACTTGACTTCCTCCTCGGTCAGCTCGCCATCCACGATGCCCTGGTCCACGCGCTTGATAGAGTTGAAGCCAACAATCGGGCTAGACACGGTGCGCGCAACCCATGCGAGCGCGACCTGAAGGTAGGGTCAGACTTAGAACAGGCCGTGCGCCAGACAAGGGTAGTCACCTGAGACATGGTCCAGCCGCGCTTTTGAGCGATCTCCTCGACACGCTTGATGATCTCGGCGTCCACCTCGTGTTGCTTTCGTATACCGTAGTAGGAGGTCGATCGCAAGCGAGGCGTCTCGTCAGAGCCCAGTGGTCGAGCAAGCGCGCCGCCAGCCAGAGGAGCCCACGGTATCAGGCCGATGCCGTGGTACTTGCAGTAGGCTATCATCTCGCGCTCCTTGGCAGGTTGTCAGCTCTCTGAAAACAACAAGAGGCATAGAATCTCTCACCCCCTCGCGGTACAACAGCGAATATTCATCCTGCATGCTCACGAACTTCGTCCACCCGTGCCTCTCCGCGACCTGGTTGAGGAGGGAAAACTGCCAGGTGCTCATCGAGCTCGCGCCGATGTAGCGCACCTTGCCGGACCGGACTAGGTCGTGCAGGGCCTTCATCGTCTCCTCGGGCGGTGTGTCAGGGTCGAAGCGGTGGATCTGGTAGAGGTCGATGTACGTGGTGTTGAGCCGCGCGAGCGAGGCCTCGACGGCGTTGAAGATGGCGGCGCGGGAAAGGCCCATGGCATTGGCGTACTCCTTGCGCTGGCGCATGACATGGTACTGGGTTGGCGTGAATACGTCGTGGTCTGCGCCCTTCGCGGCGAGGGCGTAGCATTTGGTGAGGATGACGATCTCGTCGCGGGGAATTCGGTACTATGGACTCTTCAGTGATACTCTGGGTGGCGAAAAGCAGGCGGCATACTTTCTCGATGAAATGGGCGATGATGCGCTCCGAATCGCCGTTCGAGTACACGTTCGCAGTGTCGATGGTGCTGTCATGTGCCTTCAGTGATATCGCTTTTGCGACCTATCATTCGCCCTTACTTGATTCCACGGTCCCAAGCGGCCTTCAGGATGGGTAGAGCCCTTTTCTCGTCCAGAACCCACTGCATTGACTTGTCCGTTGCCTGGGCCGTTGATCAGCGCGTACTCTCCAGGCGTACTTCTGGCTCACCGCCCACTTGGGGTTTCCGTAGCTCATAGCACCGACCTGAACATAACGTGACAGGCATGAGAAGGAGTCCGCATCTGAGGTTGTGAGGGACGTACGATAGGAACAGATACTCGTAAGCCACTCTTGCCGAGCTGGGTATACTTTGCAGACGGGGCCGACATGACGAAAGCCGAGGGCTCGTGCAAACAATGTTCGAGCGTAGGACAATGCGCCCAGGTTGTGCGTGCCCTGTGCTTTATATTGCCCATACGCCGGATCCCTTTCCGAGGCAATCAATTTGGCCCCGATTCGCAGAAAATTCATTGAGCCAGCAGTTCCGTATTTCTCGAGGTTAAGAACGCGTTCCGGGGCTCTAGAAGACTAGTGAGAGGCGGGGCACATTCGAGTTGAGGTTCTCCAGGTGAAAATGAGGCGAAAATTCCGTTCTGAAGCATTCCTCTTCGAGTGCAGCGCGAGATCTTGCCTCCTCCGTTTCGGAGGGCAACGCGGAGGACTACCGTCCGATCTGGAGGCCAGAAGATGAGAACTGAAGCAGCGGCTCAGATCCACTTCCTCGCAGTGGCAAATTTGTGAAGCAAGATGGAACCAGCTGAGGCCTTCTATACTCTGGCTCTTTCGTGGACGCTGGGGACAAAAGCCGAACCCGGACCGGTGGATTTTGAGGCGTCGCACGTGGCACACACATGACGGGGCACCCCATTGACGCGGCTTGCCTTCACCGCTCATCCGCCCAGACTTCTGGACATTTTCTTTTATCAAGCGGCGCCCAGAGCATGGACTCAGACGACGAGGATGATTATCTTATGGCTGAGGGTGAGCGACTATCCGAGAAGGCGGGCTTACATGCTCTTACCAGCAGCGTGCATAGATCGCCGCGGCTTCTATGACCGCCGTATACGCCTTTTGCCTCTGAAAGTGGAGACTAAAGAGATAAACGACACGTTGAGAACCTTACATGGCCATATATCACACATGATAAGCGAGAAAGCAAGTCCCGAAGACATTGAAGCCGCTCGACGTTGCAGCCTTGGATACCTCAGCAATCATCACGTCCAACGGCTTTTCTCCACCATGAGGGGATTCCATGTGGTATGAAATCACTTCATAAATTGAATCTCAGTGGACTGAAGCCAAAAAAAAGGGATACCTAGACTTAGCAGGGCGTTATCCAGCACGCTATCAACGCCTACGCGCTCGATTTGACGAGGTCGTGCAAGACTTTCACTATGCTGCTAGTCACTGTCGCACAACCACAGAAAGGGTAGGCATAGAAACCGACGATAACGGTACAACGCTCTACTACGACGCGCATATATACACCTTCGAGCCACCGGGACTATGGGAGGACCTCGCCCCGAAATGGGGGCTACACTCCATGATGGGCTTTGGACGGTTCTCGTCTTTACTAGGTTTGTGAAGGATCAGTAGCTGGACATCCTCATACTCACGTCCTATCAGAGAGCTACATGAACCTGCTCTGCCCACACTACCCGTACCCGAGGTTCCAGCAACTGAAGCTATTGGACTTACCAGCAGAATTACTTGATCGGATACTGTGCCTATCCAACCTCGAGGACCTTCAGAAGTGGAGCGTCGTGTGCAAGCTGTTGCGAGAGCTTGCACTTGTCTATGTGTACAAAGTGAGAACAAGTACGAGGCGAAGCTCGACACTAACCCATTTTTTCAGGATTACGACTACGATATGAAGGCCTATCCGCTAGATCATGACTTCATCGAGACGATACTCAAGGACGAAGACTATCAAGACCGGTTCGACGAGTACCTGCAGAGCTTTGCGCTGGAACGACGCGATGAGCTGGCTGGACGCATGCGACGGGTCTTGCAGCGTCGCGACATTCTCAGCAGCATCCGACGATTGGGTTTCAACGAGTCCTGGGCGATGTCCAACCTTCTCCCTAGCATCGGTTTCACATACGCGGAATACGTCGCGCCCGTCATGCCACTTCTCGCTGGTCACATACGCTCCTCGTCGCTCTCGAAACTTCACTTCATGACGCTGTACCTGTATCGCTCGGTGTGGGAAGCGATGGCGGGGTCCAGGTCACTTCATACGGCGACATTGTACACCGCCAAGGCGGCTGAGGACGAGGGCGCACAGTGGCAAGTGCCGTTTGTACTCTGCTTACCGGTCTGCCTGGTTGACCTGCTCGCTCAAGGTCGCTAGCCCCGAGTTTAATTAACTTGGAGCTACGCATGATCCACGAAGTCGACGAAAACCGCCTCTGGGATCTCGTCTGTCTCTGCCCCTCGTTGCTCTACCTGAACCTCAGCGGCTCACCCCAGTTTGGTTCACCACTGCCCGGCCATGTCTTCGCTCCATACACCGGCAACGTCATGACCTACCTACGCCGACTCAGTCTAGAGAACATCTGGGCCGGCACCCTCGACGACCTCATTGCAGCTATCTACGCGGCTCCGATGGTCCCGCTCACTCACCTCAGCATCTCAACGACCCAATCGCACATCAAGAAAGACCTCGCTTTTCGCCTCATCCGCTCCTTCGCTCGCATTCCTGATCTACGACTCCTGGCCATCTCGAACTTGCAGTACGCCCGTCCCGATCTCTTCGCTCTCCTCGCAGAATGCGCTCCCGCCCTCGAAACACTCGCACTGCAGCACTACCCCAGTATCTGGCACCGAAAGAGCGGTTCCTCCCTGTGGCCTTGTCCGACCTACGAGTACGCCCCCCCGCTCGCTGCTTTTCCCCGTCTCCAATACCTCGCGCTGAACATGAAGATCGTGGACTGCTCTTACACGCCTTTCTTCTTCCATCGCTATGAAAACAACTTCGACGACGTGGAGGCGGCCGAGAAGAAAGCCGCACGCCTCTGGTTCTCTGAGGGCGCGAACCCCGACGACCACCCGGAATACATCGACTGCTGCCTGGGCGAGCCGGTGGGCTCCGTCGTGCGGCTCTTCGCAACGCACAATCGCACTCTTCGGATGGTCGTCCTCGATCACTTAGGGATGTCTGGAAGCTGGGCTATCGACCGGGATGGGCACGGTAAAGCAAGCGTTCGCAGCAAGCTCACATGCGAGGAGCAGTGGCGCGCATACTCGTCCGGGTTTCCACTTGTCGCTTACAGGTGGGCATTCGAGGAGTGGGAGGCCAACGAGATCTTGGCAGATCGTCAGTGTTTTCCCCTTTCAATCTACGAATAATTCATGCTGAGTTCGCTGCTCAGGCCGTAGCAACCATTGATGAGCATCGTGGTACAACACACCCTCGCATATCAGATTTTCTAGTCTCACGGGAGCCAGCACTCGCATCGCACTCAGAACGTCTATGAAGCGCCTCGAAGCATACATATGTACTCCGCTACACGCACTGCATCCATCGTCCATGAGAGAGCAAGATCACAGTAATTCATGCACACGTATGTCGTTACCGTACATGCATCCACAGCGCATAACGCATCTACCACGGCGCCGGCAGCCCCGTCGCCGTCGCCCCGATCTCCGTCAGCTCCGTCAACGGGTCCAACTGGCCCTTGTACTGCGGCAAGTACGCTGCGTCGGTGTATGGGCAGTGCACCGCGGCCGTGCCCTTGTAAATCGGTGTGTACGACGCGGCGCAGATCTCGAAGCTCGTGAACTCGTCGTAAGTAACCTCGACCGCGTTCCGCGGGTTGCGGTCGCCCGCTGCGATCTTTTGGCGCGCCTGAGAGATGAGAGGTCAGCATGATCCAAAGGGGGAAGGACTGCATTCAAGCCTTACCTGCGCAACAATTTTCGGATCCGGCTTGAGCTCAAGTAAGCGGCGAGCAAACTTGGCAGCATCAGCCTGGTTGTTCACTTTTGAGAAACGGCCGATCGCGCTCCGGAGCGCGATCTGCATGTGCGGTGGCAGCAGCTGGCAGTGCGTGAGGTACGCAGCCAGCTCTAAGTCGCGCCGGACGTTCTCAGGCTCCTCCTTCTCCACTCTCCGCCGCTCGAGCTCGATAGACACGCCAAGGAGGTACTCCCGTGCGGACGTCACGGTCTCTCGCCACTGCAGGCACGTTAGATCTATGCAGTCTGAATGATGGGGATACAACTCACCAGCTTCGCTTCCGCGTCTGACGAAAGGACCACGAGCAGCAACGACTGCAGCACGCGCCGGAAGGTGTCCCGCGCCTCAGTGAACTTCGCCAACGAGAAGCAGCGGTAGCCCTCCGTCAGCTCCGCGCGTACAGCCTGCAAAGACTTCGCCGCGACCGGCAGCACCTTGCTGGGCGCCGACTCGTGCGGATTGCGTCGTACGTGCAGCTGTAGCGGCGGCAATGAGGCAACGGGCGTCAAGTAGGTATGCGCGGCGCGGTAGGTGGCAAGGAACAATGGCTTCAGAGGCGCGAAGTTGACGACACCGAGCTGGCGGTTAAGTGCTTGCATCGCCGTGTCGAAGGAGCCGGCAGAGACGTGGTCGGCAGCCAGCGGTGAGTTGCGTACCCAGTACTCGGTCTCGCTTGCTCCTGGCGTGGCACCAGCACCAAGGTCCTGATCCTGTGCCGCTTCCTCGGCTTCAGCTTCTTCCTCTTCCGCTTCTGGCTCCTCAGCGTCGAGATCCCAAGCATCGTTGTCAGGTTCCGCGATCTCTTCCTCTTCCTCGTCCTTCGCCCATGCATCGAGGGCAGAGTTGAGAGCAGCACCGGACGCGTCGCCGTTGGCATACGATGGCTCGGCACCAGCCTCAAGCTGGCCGTTGACCAATGCGCGCTCAAAGAAGTTTTCGCCCTGGGCGACGGTCGGCCAGTTGAGGTTGGCCGTCTCTGTCACGATAGGTGGCGGCTGGAGGGTTGACTGCGTGACCTCGACGTCTTCAACGTCAGCCTCCTCCAAGCCAGCATCGACGCGGATCTCCTGAGCAAGGTCTTCGAGGCCGTTCGACTTCGCAGTAAGGTAGGCAAGAGGGTCTATGACAGTTTGTTAGCAACATTACGCGCCGATGTTCGCAAGCCAACTTACAGAGGCCAACATCCCGAAGGACTGCGATCCGCGCCTCAACATCATTGGCGTACAGCGCGTTGTGGAACCTTGACATGGGGTTTCCCCGAGCGTCGGCGATCTTCTGCATCTTCGACAACTTCTCGGTGCTGCCAGTTGCCAGATACAAGAACGACAGCTTGTCAAAGTTCTTCGTCTGCTGGTAGCACTTCTCCACAATCTGCACCGCACATCAGCACTCTAATCGCATCGTCACAAAGTTCCCCACGCACCTTATGGTTCCCCTGCTTCAACGCCTGCTGCGCCAACCGCTCCCAGCAATCCGCCCGGTCAATTTCCCTCGCCGTCTCCATCGCCACATCCAGGTTCCCGCACTCGATCGCAAGCTCGAACCGCGTGTTCGTGTCCTGCACAAAGTGCAGCGCGATCTCCGGGAAGCCCTTCTGCTGCAGGTACGCGATGATGCTCTGCCCGAGGAGCGTCGAGGTGCGGATGATGTACAGCATCTCCTCGTAGTTGTGCTTGAGCAGAGCGAGCTTGAAGCGGTACTCGGTCGGGTCGAAGGTGATGGTGCGCGGGCGGGCGGAGCGGTCGAGGCAGTGGGCGGTCTTGCCCTTGATGCGGGTGAGGTAGACGGGGTTGTCAAGGGTGCAGATGACGCCGTGGTCGCTATAAGGGATTTAGCATGATGACAATGATGAAGATTCGTATATATGCGCACCCATTCCATAAGCAGTACTTGATGTGGTTCAGTGTCGAGTAGATGAAGACACCAGAGTCATCCCAAGCGCCGGACTTGATACGAATAGTCTCATGAATCAAGCTGTGCTGCGAGAAGTTCTTGTTCGCGATGGTGATCGCTATATGACCCGGTCAATCGACACGTTGGACATCGAGCGCATATACGCACTGTGCTTGCTCATGAGAGCGACCATGGACCCATCGATGCTCCAGATGACATATTTGACCGGCGGGCTGTTGATCTCAGCGAGCGTCTTCTGTTGCTGGATGTCGTATAGGACGACTGTCGACGTCGAGCTCAAGATCAAGCTGGCTGTGCCACCGTAGAAGATCTCGTTGGTTTGGACAGGCGGCTTGATTGTCTTGACCACCGAGTTCGACAGGTCGCGGACTTCGATGATCTATGCAGTCATAAGCTCGATGTTCAGCATTTGCCATCGCTGTTCCTACCTGCGTAGCTGTGTTGAGGACAGCGAACCGGTTCCGTGCGACGAAGATAGCGCTCTGGCCGTTGCCACGCTTGCCGTCCACAGTCGAGTCCTTGACGTCGCCCGCAGCCTGTGTAGGTAAACTTGATAGCTCGTACAAGCCATTGTCGCTCGACGCAGTGATGATCACCGCCTTCTCCGCCGGGTTGAAGCTGAGGGTGCGCGGCGGCATATACGGGCTGCCCAGCTTCCAGACGCTGAGCAGACCAGCGTCCGCGCCCGTGTTGAAGTCGTACGAGCGCACATATTTGTCGCGCACGTAGTAGAGGGTGTCCTGGTAAACCGAGAAAGCCGGACGCTCGCGCTCGAGCTTGAATACAATGAGGCCGCTATCGTGACCCGCAGCGAAGAGGTTGAGGTTGGGATGCGCGGCAAGGACCCAGAAGCGGTCGTGCTCGCGACGGAATGTCTGTATAGCGGTGCGCTTGGCGAGGTCCCAGACGCGGATCGTCTTGTCCTCGCCGCAAGAGAGGATCAGCTCATGCTTGGGGTGGAAGATGGCGCAGGAGACGTTGTTGAAGTGCCCGCGGCAAGAGTCGACCTCCCATGCCTTCGTCTCGCTCATGCGCCAGATCTTGATAACGCGATCATCGGCAGCGGAAACGATGAGCGGAAGCGTGGGGTGGAAGGACGCGAAGTTGACGCCGCGGTCGTGGCCTTCGAGGACGTACTTGACGGTCGAGAAGCTGTCAAAGGCCTCAAAGCCGCCCGCGCCGCTGGCACCGCCGCCACCACCACCAGGGCCGCCGGGACCACCCATACCGCCGCCGGGAGTGCTGTTGGGCGCGCCTTTGCGAAGGCCGGAGATGTCCCAGACGCGGACGGTTTGATCCATAGACGCGGATACAACAAGATCGTCCTTGGGATGGAAGAATGCAGACATGATGTAGTGGGAATGGCCGGTGAGGATCGCGATGCAGTTGCGCGAGGTGCTGTTCCATATCCTGATCGTCTGGTCGTCGCCTGTCGAGATCTGCGCGTGTCAATCATCGGCTCGTTGCGTGGGGCGAGGGACTCACAATCCAGGGCATCTCATGGTGAAACTGAACGGTACGGACGTAGTCGAGATGGCCGTGCAGGGTAAAGAGGCAGCGGCGGTTCTGCGGGCGGATATCTGGACGCATGTTCAGAGGGAAGTCGGAGAGCAATCAAGGGAGGACACACCCCACACGCGAACTTTGTAGTCATCACCTCCAGTCACTAACAAGGGGCGCGAAGGATGGAAAGCGACACCACGGACGGGACCTGCGCGTCGTCAGTCTTGATCGCTCGCGCATATCCGCACATCGGACCTCGCACCTTCATGCTCCTCAAACCGGTCGACAAGCACGCCCATCCTGTAGTTCCAAAGCTGCACGCTCCCATTGTGCAGCGCCGCCGCAAGCAGTGGTTGTGTGGGGTGGAAAGCGAGCCCTGCGCGCTGTCAGACGTGTCTCGAGGCCGGGCAGGACAGCGAGCGCGGCGTACCCTTGACGCGGTTGCTCTTCGATTCGAATTTCGTGAGCATCACCGACATCGTGGCGGCCGTCGACGAGCTCGGTCGTCAGATATTCGTGAAAAGGTCGGGGAATTTCAGAAAGCACCGTCGCGGAAGACGCGCCTCGCAGTCCACGTCTTGCTTGTATCTGTTTGTTTCTTGAGGGCGAATGAGGCAGGTCGTTCGCACGCTCGCCTCGGCTGCTCGGACCGGTGCTAATCACTCCATTGTGCGTCGGTGCCTCAAGATAAGACGCCGACGTGTTCTTGCTCCTGACGTCCACCTTGCAAAATGGCACCCCCTCAGGCAATATCTGCTTCACACCCCGCGTAGGCCCCCGACACTCAGAGAAGCGCGCGGCCGCTCATCTTCTCACAGCTCCGTGGTCTTCCTTCTTCACATCCTCACCGAACTCCCCCTTGCCGTCCAGGGGATGTTATGGCCGACTTCACTCCCCTTCATCCAGTGCGTAGCACTCAGCAAGTAGCCCCCCCTGATGCTGATGTGCTTTGAAGGCTCAACAACACCGTCGTTGTTATCATGAAGGTCCGCAGCTTCGGTCTGCCACTACTACGAATTCTCTCACTGACACGTCTAATAGCTGTATTCTGCGCTCGTCTTAGGCACCTGCGCAACTGCTCTCCTATGCTGGAAACTTCCCGGTAGGCTTCAGCTCTCCCCATATACCCACATCCGCATCCTCTTGGCGCATCTCATCTCGTCCTTTGCTAACCTTTACCCAGAATTCTTGCCCGGGAAACGCGCTCTCGCCATCGGGCTCTGCATATATCACACTGCGCTCTCCACCGTGCTTTACCAAGCACCGCGCTTCATCCCCCAGTCGTTTGGGCAACTTGCTGAATCGTGAGTGTTTAACGCTGTCCCTCCCATACTTACTTTATCTGTCCTCCCTTGCGATGCTCGCCCCTTGTCCCCTACTTGCGAGATGTCATGCAAATTCATCAATGCTGACATCCCTCCCCAGTCTGAAAATCACGCCCGAAACCGCGTGGGGCACGTTGCATGGCGTGCTCGGGCTACTGTTTGTCGCCTGGTGGCAGTTGACGGTGCCTATCGCAGCCGCGATGGGCCAGGCCCGTCCTCAGTAACCGCGTCTTCGCAATGTACAATAAGCTGTACACGAAAGAAGGATACAAAAGTTGCCGCCAAGTCCAAATCCGCCGCAATACACCATAGTCGACGCGAAGTTAGGGTACTTCACTCACCTTGTCGAAGTCGTGAGCAAGGCTGGCAACAGAGTCGTATTGTAGGTGAAGATGGGCGAAAGCAATGCAAATTGGATTACAGAACCAATGTACAAAAGCGCGGATGACATTAGACCTTCCCCTCCCTACACCTTGCGAGACCTTAGTCACGCCTCAAGGTTCACAAGGCTTCGACGTACATATACAAACACCATGAACCAACACCCTTTCACCTATCTTGTCGCCCATTCTTCCCTCTCCTCTCTCACCCCTCTCCCCTCCCCAACCACCACCCTCTTCACCCCCTCACGAACTCGCTGACGCTCGATAATCCTCCATCTC
Organism: Schizophyllum commune H4-8; assembly: GCF_000143185.2. Taxonomy (NCBI): domain Eukaryota; kingdom Fungi; phylum Basidiomycota; class Agaricomycetes; order Agaricales; family Schizophyllaceae; genus Schizophyllum; species Schizophyllum commune. The sequence continues at coordinate 711,135 of NW_026089549.1, read as the reverse complement.
CTGATCCAGCTGCTCCTTCGTCTTCGACGGCATCTTCACCGGTGCCGCTGCCGCCCCCGCTCCTGCGGTGGCGCGCTTCTGCAGCCTCCGTGCGCCCTTCCTGGCACGCGCGCGCCGAGGGGGGACAGCGGCAGTGGCAGCGGCTTCCAGGGCCATGACGGGAGTCTGTTGGGCGGCGGCTGCGGCTTGTTTGCCGGCCTTCTTGGATTTGGTGGGTGCGGCGTGGCTATTGGGCGGATAATTGGAGGAAGGGGGTGAACGTGGAGCAAAAAAATGGGCGGATCCAAGGAAAAAGAGAAAAGTCGAGATGGCGAGGGTGTTGGAAAGGTGCGGTAAAGATGTGGACAGAAAGACGCAGAAGGAGATTGCAGATTAGCAGTCAAACATTGAGAACGCATGGGCGAGCTACGTACCCCGCTGCGTTGGTCACGCCGCCTATGCGCTCGATGAGAGATGGCGGGCCTGCTGGTGCTGCCGCGGACGGTGCGTCGTCGTCCACAATGATCTCGATGAGGATGGGTCTGCCTGTGAAGGTGCACGTGGGTGGAGATGTAGGGAGACGTAAGGGAGGGAGATGTATCGATGAATTCATGACGGGGACGGAGTGTACGTGGGGATAAACAGGGATGCATAAAGGGGGAGAATATACGTGAGCAACTAGTCAGATCGCAATATAACTGTGCACGTACGTCCGTCCACGACCTTCATATGGTACTTTGCCCTCGCTACCGCCGCATCCCCTTTACGCTGGAACGCTACGATGGCCATGCCCTTCGAGTGCCCCTGGCTATTGTAGATCAAGAAGACGTCTCGCAACGGGCCGACGGTCTTTCTGAACAGTTCCTGCGAGAGGTTTAGCATCCCATCCATCGGTACAGATTCATTTCATCCTTCTCCATCATACTCCGCGCTCCGTACGTCCCGACTCCCATTGCCCATTGGCCACCATCAACCACGACCATATAAGCGCCTGAAACTCACCTCTACCTCCTGCAGCCCAACATCAATGGGTAGCCTACTGATGAGGATCTTGCTCCCTGGCGGTGGTGGCGCAGCGTTCGGCCGCCACGACGGGGGCACCTGGCGCGCAGGGTGCCCGATGAGCGCCTTTTTGGGCCCATGAAAGTTGTTGTAGCGCGCGTGTTGTGGGCGCTGGTAAGCGTTGCTCATCGTGGGTCGTCAGTCGTAAAGTCGTGCGGATCAAAGTGTGGTTTCTTGCAGTCGTCGGGAAAGAATGAGACTAGGAATAGAGGATGTTGAGGTGAGGAACTGTGAAGAGCGAGGAAGAGGTCGAGAACAGGCGCGCGCCGCGGACACGTGGGCGGGCCGGGATGCCGGCTGGGAAGTAAGGTGGACTCGAACTTCACGCTCCTCCACCTCCCTCCTCTCGCATCATGGCACCCAAGGAACCCACCCGCGCTCAGCTCAATTCGCGACTAGCATACAACGCACAGACTCCAGCCTTCCTGCGTCGCTTCCAGAACCATGTCAACGGGAACGCCGACTCGGACGAGGAGGAAGGAGACCCCGAGTGGGAGGAAGTAGGCGGTGGCAGGCCTGCCATCCCTCGCCGGCCCAAAGACGATCGGCCACCAATACCTACGAGGCCAGACGATGACCCAGGGAGTGCGGATGAGGAGGCTGGAGACGAGGCACCGCAGATCGTCGTCCTCAGGGAAGGGAAACATCTGTCGGCGAGGGAGGTGGAGAACGAGAGGAGGAAAGGTGCGTGGCAGGATACTTGTATACCTCCTTGCTTGCTCATCTATCTACCTACGTCTAGAGAAAGGCCTTCCTCCGCTCCCGGAGACCGTCGATAGTCCCGAAACCGAGGACGCCAATGAGGCCAAGCCTGAAGATCCCAAATCCAAAACCGACAAGCCTAGCCTATCCTTCTCTACCTCCAAGCCCGACAGGTTCGCCGATCTGAAGGCACAGTCACTCGGGAAGCGCAAGATACGCGTGTCTGCGGATGATGAAGACGGCGAGCCGAAGAACGCGTCCGGGAAGAAGGACAAAGAAAAGGCCGCCGGGAAACCCAAGAAGCCGAAGAAACAGAAGAAGGCGCTGCTCTCGTTTGGCGAGGACGCATGAAGATGCTACCAACATACATATACGAGCCACTGGCAGTCACTACCTGATCAACTCCCCCGGTCCCGCTACGCTGCAAACCCAGAGCGCCCTGCATCACCGCCGCCTCTGCAGGCGCCCGCTATCCTGCGACAGGTCGCTATAGATGCAGTACACAGTCGCTCATGCACCCGCTCACCAACGGTCGGCTCCGGAATATCGTGTGCCACCCGGTGGACCTGATCACGTTGACTCACACGCCATCCCTTGCCTCGCGGCGCGCCGGTTGACAAAGGGATAGCTGTGGTAAAACCCCACGCGCCAGCCGGTAGGCTGGCCTCCCGCAGGCGACTGCCACTATGCCACCGCAGTCATGGACACTGCATGGACCCACGGAGTAGCTCGAGTCACTGTCCATCGCGCCAATCCAGCTCACATACTATCCTGGAATTCCATTGTTCGCCCTTTATGGTTGCTACCCCGGGCGGCCACTTGCTTTCACGCTCCTTTCACACGGAACGAAATCACAACGCATTGGACTATCCTCAATGAACTGACCGTACCAGCAACCGATCCCCCTTTGACGATGTGCAGTCTTTCACTGAACTGACTTGTTCCCCGCATACTACGCAGCCGGGGCATCAGACACGCGTATTCCGCCCATTGTTCCTCCGCCGTTCAGCCCGTCAGGGCCGCGTGGGTTCGGCATGTCCGTTGACTCAACGTCATAGGCGCGCGTCCATTGTTCTCCGTTCATATAAAAGGAGCGATTTCTGCCCGGCATTTCTTGTCCTGAACATCCATCATCTCTTGAGCTTGCCACCCGCGCTCACACAGCCACTCGCCACCATCCGCTATACGCCAAACCCGCACTGCAACCCACCCATCCGCGTGAAGAGAACGATGTCTGCCGCCACCTGCACCTTCACCTACTCGGCCTGCACCCCTGCCGCCCCGCACTTGACGCTGTCTCTCACGGCGAGCGCGACGCAGCAGGGTGGCCACCAATTCCACCCCATCCACAACGCTCAAGTGCTCATTCAGAAGCCGATCGCGCCGCCGCTCCCCGCCACTGACACTGATATGGATGAGTTGTCCGATCACCTCGCAAGCACCACGCTCGACGCGCACCCGACCAAGGCGTCCGTGCACGTCGCTCGCCGCCGCCAGCGCGCGGCGTGCCGTATCGAGGTGCAGCCCTTCCCGTGGCGCGCAGTGCACGGCGCCAGCAAGCTCCCGCGGCTCCAGCGGGTGGCGACTAAGCCCAAGGGCGCGCCGGTCAAGCTTCGAGGCTCTAGGCCTCTGCGCCGCCACGAGACCTTCATCGTCGCGGAGCCGGTCATGGTGTATGAGTATGTCTAAGGGTGCAGAAGAGAGGTCGAAAGAAGCGTGAGCCTTCGGCCCGTGAAAGCCTCGACACCGCGAATGGGTCGAGCGTTAGCGCCATCATCGCATCAGCCTCAAGTCAAGCGTCGCTCGAGCGCCATCGCCACGCACGTCGACCGTGTCGACCCGCCACTCCGCCACTCAAGAGACGGCCATGCCCTGCCCTCTAGGGCTCCTCTTAGTGTAGTTTTGTTAGTTTATCATCGCCTTCGCCTGGATCGGTTCCAACCGCATCCCCTTCGTCTTCGCCAGCATCCCCTTTGTGTCCGAGATATTCATTGGTTCCGATTACGTATATTCTTACCTACTAGCAATTGTCGCTACCGTCGACAAAGTTCACTTTCAGCAATGCAGAAAAGTTGCCAGGCTTGGACGCCTCGTCCTGGACCCCCTTGTGTGATGCTTGTGCAGTTCGTGTGGCATGAGCTACTCAGAGAAGATGGAGACAACCCGTACCTGGGGCGGCTCTTGATTGAGGGCAGGAGAATATCGTGAGAGTCCTTCACGTGCGGGGCGTGATTGGATGTTCAACTTGGCGGGCCTTGAGAACTTGGATCATATGCGATTTGCTCCGAAATTTTGGTGAGTACAGCAGTGTACAAAGACATTGAAATTTTATCAGCACGACTCGACTCAAACAGCTGGTGAGGACAGAGGTGTACAAGTACATTGAAATCCTATCAGCACGACTCGCCGTCGACTCAAATACCAGAATCATTAGCCACGACATCCTTGATCTCCTGCGCAGTGAACTTCCACCCCTCCCTATTCTGGATAGACCCATAATGGTACTCTGCCGCATCTTCCGCCTCCGTCCAATCGTTTCTCAAAACCGGGCGCCCAGACGCATCCCTATCAACTGCCCACGCCGACATCCGCACCGGCTTCGACGGGTCGTGCAGGAAAACGGAGCGCAACGCCAAACCATGGGAGGCGAACAGCCTTACCATAGCGCGCACCTCGCCCGGCGCCAGGTCGTCGCCAAACAATTCCTCGACGAGTGGCTGCTGCTCCTTGAAGTTGTTCTTTGGGACCAGCCGCGACTGCATCATGTACGCCAGCATCGCGATATCGTCCTCCCGCTCCGCGCCGACGTACCCGTTCTCAATGCGCGCCATGTACTGCGAAGAGTGCGAGAATTCAAGGACGGACATATTCAGCGCCAGATGCTCTAGATGAGGAAAGGCGGCGAGGTGGGGCGCGTACTCGTAGGACGGACACGGCCAGCGAGCGGGCGCCTTCGACGGTCGGGAAATGCTGGGGCGGTGATATATGGCCAGGGCGTGCAGGCCTGGCGCGCATTCCCCAAGAAGTTCGAAGAGCTCGGGGCGTGCGTACTGGAGCCCGGTGAGATGCAAGACGCGCAGATGCGGGGCGAAGCGGAATGACTCAGCGAGCGCGAAGGCGACGTCTCGCTTGATATGTGACCGACTTCCGCACGATATCGCCAGGTGCGTGAGCGGCGCAGGATTCGCGCCTCGGATACCGGAAGCAAGATGGATCAAGGACGGCGCCGCGATATTGCTCATGTCGACTCGGCGGAGATGCTTCATAGGGTTGTGGTCAACGGATCGCAGGATGTGTTCGGGAAGCACGACACCGTCGGTAAGCACGCCGCCGGTGCAAAGGTACAAAAGGCCCGGGCAGACGATGAGAATGTTCCACATGTCGGTGAAGCGCACGGTCGCAGGGATCGTTAAATCAAGGTTGCGGATGTTCGGCGCGCGAGGCCTGCAGTTTGCTCTGATCAGCTCATGGACAGTCGATGAAGGGAGGAAGCACACCATTTCGGATCCTTTGGGAGATTCGTCACCAGATCAAGTGTGTGCAGCGTCTTCGACTTAGCCACCTCCCTCCACACAGTCCCGTACAGATACCGCGAGACGTACGTGAAATCCTCCATCGAAGAGCCGCGTATGTGAGCCGCTAATGGCGTCAAGAGAGGGTTGATGAATTTGAGGCAAGACGTCCCAATGACGTTGAGCCAGTTGTAAATCTCTGCCGACCAGGATTCGACGAAGCCGAGGGAGCGAATGCGGCGAAGCACCTCGGGCCGGGCAGCCATGTTCTTCATGCGTTGCTCGAGCGCGTCGCGTTGCTCGTAAGCGTTCTTGCGGACGAACTCGCCCATGCCACCGTCATTCTCCGGCAAGTTCTCCGCGGGACTCCAGTCGATAGCCATAGCGTCGAGGATGTAGCTGACAGTCTGGATCAAACCCGTCAATCAGCTACAGTCGAACGAAGGGGAAAGATGCGGTTATATGTACCTCGTGCATGTACACCATGGCATGGATGCGCAGCGTCTGGCAGGTAAGACTCCATCGTTTCAGCTGATCTCCCGTAGAGAGGATCATGATATTGTCCAGAAGCTCGGCAGGCAGATGCAGTAGCAGTACCTTCTGGTATCGCGGCTGAGGCTGTTGCGCGATAGTCTTTTGGACATTCTCTGGAGATACACAGTTCAGTCCTTGCCGGAGTCACTGGTTGAGACGGCAGCAAAACTTACTCAAGTCCCTCTTGAACGTCTTGTAGTCGAACATGGACCCGATCTTCCACTTGCCGAGGAAGTTGTCCCAGAGGTCAGGCGGGTCGAATACAAAGACATCCTCTTCACCGAAAAACCTTGGCTTCAACCACACACACCGGTTGGAAACGAACGTGAAATGGTTAACGATATCGTCGAAACGCGAGCGTAGGCGCTCATAGCGCGGCTTATGCCTCCCGGTCAGGTCGAGCGATCCCTAGCGATGTCTCGTATCTCTCATTCTGTTATGAGAAGTTACTGTGATGCCTCACCTTGTGGAACCCATCTATCGTCGCAAAGAAGCGGCGCGTGTGGTACAATTCGATGAAGCCGTGGGCTGCGCTGAGCTGCAGCTTGTCGGCTTCCTGCTTGTCTTCCGAGTCATCGTCGTCAGCACTGTTGCGCATGCGCCATAGACCGTGGTGGAGGCCCAGATTATCTCGTATTTCGGTCTCAAAGAGCTTCATCGGCAGAGTATCGAAGCAGTAATGCCAGCATGTGTCGTAGTCTGAGTGAACACATTTGACCACTGTCAGCAATTCGGACGCGTCAGCATTATGTTGTGGCTTACCATCTACAAGATTGTGTACGAATTCATCTTCAGGATCCATGTCGAGTGGCAATACGCGCCAAAGTCGCGTGAGGAGGAAGGCAAGTCGCGTCGATACGCGTCACGTCACGGCTGGAAATGTGAGACCGTCCACGTGATATACCGAGTTCATCTCCTTTCAAACTGACAAACAAACGTTGATAATTCCAGGACGCAAAGCAATTACTACAATAGACATATCAAGCAAGAAGAATTGTACTCAGACTCGACTGCATCCCACGACATGAAGGAGCGCAGACTTCATTCGGATTTCGCCGAGAGGCCACGTGCGGTCACGGACGTGGCGCGCGACAGCGCCGCGGCTTGTCTTCGACCCAGTGAAGCCATGGCGCCCATACCAGCAACTATTGACGAAGAGACGCAGGAGACTCTTAAGCGCACGCGGAGGCGACAGATTGACCTAGTCGAGTCCCAGATTCCTCGGCTCCGTCAATGTACCGGTCCCCTCGCCGCCCAGCAAGCGCTCGCTGCCGACGTGCGCGATGACCTGGACACATTTGCACGCCTACTGGAGGTGCGTGCATGACTCGACTCTCCTGATACATTCTCATTGAAAGACGTAGTCCCTCTCCCTTATTGCTGAGGATAGTCGCTCGCCAAATCTACGGCGTGAGGTCGATGACCTCAATAAATCCCTCACGCGCCTCCGTCAGGACTTCCGCACCGCCCTCCTCGAATCAGCACGCAATGTGAAAGCGCAGGCGCGGGCGAACAGGGATGAGCTACTACGCTCCTCCGCCGCGTCGCAAGAGAAGGGGGCTGGCGCGAATGAGAAGATCACGCAAGTCCCTGTCCTCCCCCCCTCCTCGCGGATGCTCATACTGTTTGCTTGCAGGGAGGACGTACTGATGCGGGCCAACAACGATGTGACGGACGCTCTGCGACGTACAGTGGCTGCGATGCAGAATGAGTTGGAGCGCTCGGTGCTAAGCACACAAATGCTTGGTGCGTGGCTCCGCGTCTACTTCTTTGCCCATGACTGACACCGTATCTTCCCCCAGAGTCCTCCACTGCCTCCCTCAAGGCTACTTCCTCCGCCCACGACACCCTCACAAACGTGATGGGCACGTCAAAACAGCTACTCGCCGCGCTGGAACGCACCGACTGGCTCGATCGCCTCCTCATCCTCTCCGCCATGTTCTTCTTCTGCATCGTCGTCCTCTTGATTGTCAAGGAACGCGTCTTCGACCGCAGCATGCGCATTGCCTTTTGGTGGACTCGCTTAATACCGAACTTCAGCGGCGACGTTGAGCTCCTGGACCAACTGGAGAAGGGAGCTGCACAGGCCACTGCATCATTGTCAAGTATAGTGGCAGAAGTATCGGATACCCTGACTGAGGCAGGCTCGACGCTCACGGAGAGTATGACTTCATCGACACCGACTACGTCCTTAGTTCAAACAATAGCCTCGTCACCAACCACCATCCTCTCGCAAGCGACGGAAGCTATCCATAACGAACTCTAATGCCTGCTCTACGGACATGTACACTAGTATCTATTTCTCCGACCCTCCGTCTACCTCGCCCTGTACCAAGCCCCGCTTCTCCGCCTCCGTCAGCATCTTCCTTGTCATCGCCAACCAGTCGTCCACCCCGTTCTCCCCCACGCCCTTCAGCCACTCCTCCGCCGCGCCCCTCCGCTCGATATCAACCCACAGCGTCCTTAGCACATCCTTGTTGTCGTACAGCTCCTTCTCCCAGTCCGTCACCGTGTACGCTCCGCCGTCCGCGATGCTGCCCGGGCCGGCGACAGGCACGCTAGTCTTCGCCGCGAGCTGGAAGAGGGCGTCGCGGTAGCGGAACTGCTCGTGCCCCTCGAAGACGTGATAGCGATGTGGCTTGTCGCCGAGGCGCTGCACACGCTCGAGGATGGCGTCCGACTCGGCCTTCAGGTCGAGGATCGAGGGGTCGGCGAAGGCGGCGAGCACGGCGCGCGCCTGCGCCTCGGTGGCTGGATAGGGCACGATCTTCAGCGGGAGGCCGATGAAGGCGAGCGTGTGCGGCGGATATTGGTCCTGCAACGGCCAGATATGCCGCGCGAGGGGGAAGACATGGTGTGTAGAGTTGAATATACTGCCCGGGAGCGGCGAATGCGATGGCGGATCCCCAGCGTGCAAGATCTCCTCCGGCAGGAACGGGAACCACATCTCGTACCCGGTCGCCAGCACGCAGTGGTCGATCTCGCGCTCAACGGACCCGTCCGAGAAGCGCACGACGCCGTCAGCCTCAAACGCGACGACGCGTGGGCGGCCGACGATGCGCTCCTTGCTCGCAGGCACGTCCTCGCCTGAGTGCACGATCAGCTCGGCGACGGTGCGCATGTCCTCAGCGATGTCGCGCCCGCTTGGCCCACCACCGACGACGAGGATCTTTTTGCCGAGGTCGTGCGGGCGGCGGTACCACGCTGAATGTTGCGCACGCCCGGACTTGAGCCACTCGTCGACGCCGGGTACGGCGGGGTAGCGCGGGCGGCGGTAGTGCCCGTTCGCAATGACGAGGAGGTCAGCGTGCGCGATTTCGCCGTTCTCGAGCGTCAGTTTCCACCGCTCGTTCGCCTCGTCGCGCTCCGCGCGCGCGACGGCTGTGTTGAAGCGGATGTGCGGGGTGAGCGAGAAGTGGGCGGTGAAGGTCTTGAGATAGTCGAGGACGGCGGAGGCAGGTGGATATAGAGGGGTTTCCGGCTTGAACTGCAGGCTGGTGAAGCACATGCAGGGGTGCGGAAGGTTGGTGGTGAGGGAGTCATAGAGGGGGGTCAGGGGCGGGTTGTCCTTGGGCGGGGCGGGAAGCCTGGCAGGTGTGCGTGAGTCAAAGTGAATGGGAAGTACTTGATACGCACCATATGCCGCCGACCTCTTCTCGGGCCTCGAAGAGGGTGGGCTTCCACAATCCAGACTTGTACTGTGGGGAATCAAGTACGGCCTTGAGTACCGCGAGACCTAAAGGGAGTGAGTTTGATGGCCTCGTATAGCTCTGGTGCGCCTCCTACCTCCCGCGCCGCCTCCTATGATCGCGATGTTCGCGGGTTGCGCCTTCGACGCTTCGGCTGCTGCACTCAGGTCACACCCTATTCCTCATATAGCAGTGCTGGTGTTCGACGTACCCGACGACGAGGACGTGGAAGAGCCCATGATGCTATACGGTGATCGAGAGGGAACTCAAGTGCCAAAAGACGCTGTTCACCGAGTAAGGCGCCTTTTGTACACGGATCCGGCATGAGGGCGGCATCCGTGGCGGCGGCGGCCTAGAGTCGATAAGATCGGTTGGTGATCGTTTAGCAAGGCGAAGGCGATATGGCGTGACGCGGACGGAGCCTGGGGGACATCGTTGAGCAACGGTGGGCGGTGTGCCGTCGGGGCGGTGAGGGAGTCGCTGAGGACGTCCGGGACGACGACAACGACAACGAGGACCGGAGGCGCCGTTATCGGCGGCGCTGATCTATGTGATGGGTGCGCCACCTCGTCATCGCGATCACGATGGACTGAACTCGCGTGCCTTGCGTTTTGCTGCCGCGTTTGCCACTCTCGAGGACGGTGGCGACATCGGCGGCGGCGAAACAGGGTTCGGTGGGGATCTGAAGGCTCATCAATCCGAACTCAACGAACGAGACGACCTCATATCATTCAAAGAACGACAAGTCTGCGAACGATATAGTCATGGATCCCGACGATGAGTACGATTGGAAGTTGCTGAAGGGTGTATATTCCAGTTCTTCTGTCATGACGGGATGCCCCTTCTCACCACTTTGCCAGACTTCTACAAGGCCACTTGCGCGGATCAGCCCTCAAGGTTGAAGCTACACGGCAACGAAATCATAGCCAACATCCGGACGTACCACGATATCGCCAACGGCTATGGACGTGCCAGCAGAGTCAGAGTCTCGGAGACAGAACATGGCCATACAATCGACGAGCTTGACCAACTGTCGACCTGTCGCGGTCGTCTTGGGATGTCTCTTGCGTACCGCTTTTTCGACGCCATCTCGGGGCACCATAATGTATGTAAGCTGTCGAGTCAATGTGCATTTCTTCGTGCACTCAGAACCGTTATAGGGTACCCTCGACCTTGCAGGAAGGCACCCGGAACGATACGCTCGCCTTCGCCAGCAATTCAACATCGTAGAGCAAGAATTTATGGAGATTTCTCAGCACTGCACTGCCCCTCAAAGGCGAAAACGATTACCTGGACTTGGACTCCGTTTGTTGGATCCTCCGGACGTTTGGGTCGAATTTGCAGCAAAGTGGCGCCTTGGAGATCTGATGGGCTGGGATGATATTCGCGTGTGTATCAGTGAGTGACGCTCACATCTCGCACTGGCAGCCGCTCATGGCCTTGCTGAAGAGGACTGTCGAGCGGCCATGACGAGGAATCCTGAGCCTCTATATCAGAAACTCCTCCTTCTTGACCTACCGGCCGAGCTTTTGGACCACGTGATGACGCTGTCTACAAGACAAGAGCTGAGGCTTTGGAGCGCAACCAGCAAACTTCTGCGAGAACACGCATTCGGCTACATATACCAGGTGAGGCATACTAGACGTCGTGTGAAGCTGTTTGGGTCGCCCATCACAATTACAGTCACTATTTTTTGTACTCACTATGAAGGGAGGGCACGCGCTCTTCTCATCTCAGGATTGCACAGAGGAGGAGGCAATGCGTGCGCGGTATCAGTGGGCCGCCCAGCGATGCAGGAAAATGGAGCAAAGAATATCGCACGTCCTGCATCCCGATATAATTTGCCGCCCTCGAGAGCTTCAATTCGTGGATGAGTTCCGCATGGTTGTCGGCGGACTCTCAAACTGGATGGGCTGCTCGCACACGACATTGCTGAGGACGATACTCATGCGACTGGCCGACGTTATCAACTTCGCGCCACTCAAAACGCTCGTATTCGTGTCGCGCATAGTGCCGCTATACCTCTGGGCCGCCATCATCAATAACGAAACGTTACGGACAATCCATCTGGAGGCCGGCCTTGGTTCGACAGGGTCTATCTGGTGAGTCATGGTCTCTCATAGCTTCATGCAACTAAGAGTCATCCCGTGTTCCTCAGGCCAGACGCGCCACAAATTCGAAATCTCTTAATCACCATTCGCAACGACAAGGGCGCAGAGGGCGCGCGCAGAGTGATAGGTCTCTGTCCCTCTCTGGCATTCCTCAATGTTATCTCCGCCGACGCGGACACACCCATTTCGAACTCAATTGTGCGCCCCATCTCACAATGCTTGGATCGCTCGCTTCGTCGACTGCACCTCTATGGCATCGACCCATCGGCCGTGTCCAGCCTTGCTCGTACGCTGAAGAGTGCGGCGGCCCCTCTCCCACTCACGCACTTGTCTCTCACCTCTGCGGAGTGGACGCATCTCAAGCGGAACTGCGTCCTCCGCCTCATTCGGGGGCTGCGCAACCTACCGCATCTGCGCGTCCTTTGCCTGCGTGGTCTGCAGTACACGCAGCCCGGGCTTTTCGGGCGCATTGCGCGGTTCGCACCGAGGCTACAGGCGCTGACGGTCGGGCACCGGGTGTCGATCCTTGAAGCTACCAATCCCTTCTACGGTGCTCGCTGGCCCGCGCCAGCGTACGAGTATGCCAAGTACCTGACCGGGATGCGCGAGCTCCGGCACCTGGGCATAAACATGGAATTACAAGGACGGGCTTACTCTCCTGCCGGGCTGCTAGGCTTTGAAAGAAGAATGTCCGAACCCGAGATCGCCAGCTCGCTTGACGAAAGCGACCCGGAGGACGAGATCAGGGATCCGGACGACTATCTCACCCGAGACTCGGCGCGACATACGGCGGCGATGTTCGCTGCGTATGCGCCTGCCTTGCAGTCGTTCTTCGCGGGCTCGGAGGAGGATTGGGTGCCGATGTTTTCCTGCACGTTCAGTCGGAAGGATGGAGGAGGAATTGCTGTGAACGAGCGACCGTCAGAGTCGGAGGTTACTTTCGGGATAGAGGCTGCCGGGGGCAGGATGGGAGTGCCCTGGGACGTTGATGGCGATGGCGATGAACCTTGAACTACAGCGAGTGTCCTGTAGACGGGCGTGGCATTTGATACTTAGAAAATTAACCTTCCGTAGCTGATTTGTCATTCTGAAGGTAGGAAGCACACAATGGGGAGCCAGAGACTCACGTTCTTGAATTTGTGGGTGCATGGCTCGTCGTAGCACGTGATTCTTGACTTCGCCAAATGCGGAATTGCAATATCCCTGAGACCTCCCACGCTTCCATCTTTGTTCCTGCCACCACTGCACTCGAGACGTATTCTCAATGGATTCAGAGGACGAGGAGTTCTATAGCTACCTTCATGGTCAGGGCTAATTTGCCACCATCCGCTCCGTTTCTTAACGCTCTACGCAGGAGCCAAGCGCGACGACACAGCCCTCGGACCTCGAAGGCAGAATCCCCCTTTGAAGCTCTACGCCGACGATGTCTACGAAGCTCAGAACAGATACTGGCATGCCGAGTTGAATTTACGGGTCACCAAGAATGACAAGGACCCCGAAGAGCTTGAGTACGCCGAAGAAAGGGTCCAGCGCGCCCGCGAATTCTGCGAGATAGTGCTGGGGAGAGCGTACACGAACCGCCTCTTCGATAGTCTCATTGGATTCCACACTGTTAGTGTGATCATATCTTAGGCGCAACTTATATCTGATTTTATCGCAGGGAAGCCTTGACCTGTCAGGACGTCACCGTCCGCGCTATATGAAGCTATGCACTCAGCTAGTCGCGATGGCGATGGAATTGTTCGCGATGAAGGACAAGGTCACCATATCCACCCGCGAGGTGCTGGACTGGGACTTCAAGCAGATGAAGAAGGTGCCCTGCGTCGAGGCCGTCTACGACTTCGAACCGCCCACGCTCTGGGACGACTTTGCCGACAAATGGCATGTTAGGTATTCGCACGATTACGGATCGCTGCAGCGCGGAGTTGGTTCGTAGCCTATCTTGAGAGCGTCTGCAGTGTACTGATTCAGTCTTCAGAGCGTTGCCTGCACACCATCGGGTCTGCGGAGGTCCGCTTTCAGGTGCTGCTCTTGACCGACCTGCCGCCGGAGCTCCTGGACTACATCATGTCGATGGCCAACACAGAGGAGCTCGCCGCTTGGTCGGGGACGTGCAAGATCCTGCGCGACCACGCACTCACATATGCCTACGAGGTAAGCTCTCTTGTATCGATCATGCGGAAGCAACAGCCTAATGCACGAGTAGGAAATCAAATACCCACTCAATTCGGTGCATACGCTGGACGTGGACCTCATGGACAAGCTGCGAAAGCGGAAGGACGGGCAAGAGAAGGCGAACAATTACGTGCGCAAGGTCGCCCTGCGGCAGCGGAATGCGACCGTCAACCGAATGCGACATTTACTCAGGCAGAAGGACGCTTTGGCCAAGACGAAGAACATAATCTTCTACGAGGACTGGACTTCCGATCACTGGAGGTGGTTTGAGTTGTTGGGCTGTTCGTACAACGATTTCGTGGGTCCACTCGTCAAGCCTCTGGCGCAGCAAATTCGTTTGGCGCCGCTCACTGAGTTTTCCTACCGATCGCGGTCCTTGTACGGGCTGGTGTGGAAGGCCATCTCGCAATGCATGACCCTTCACACGCTTACGCTCTTGACCAGCCTGCCTATGAGCGTGCAATGGTAAGAAGCTTCACTCGCGACTGAGCATGCGCTGAGAATATCGTACAGGCCTCCAGCGACCAGCGTCGTCAACCTTGTGCTGCATATGACGGAAGTCTATCAGCCAGACTTCCTCTGGGACATCGTTACGTACTGTCCCTCTGCGCTCTACCTTTGCGTCTTCGCACCCAGCCGACGAGGCGGAACCTCAATACCGCGCGCCGTGTTCGGCGGCAACGCGTACAACCCCCTCACGCAACTCCGCCGGATCGACTTGCATGGGATGGATCCTGGGTCTATCATCGTCCTGGCAGAGGCTTTCGTGGCCGCCGGGTTGCCCCCTCTCACGCACTTCGCGATCTCGGCGCCCACGAAGTCGCACATTACGAGGGAGCCGGTCTTTGCCTTGATCCGCTCACTGCACAACGCTCGCCAGCTGCAGACGTTGTGCATCTCGACCCTTCAGTATGTGCAGCCGGACCTCTTCGCCCTCATTGGCGAGAACTTGCCCTGGTTGCGATTGCTGGCGCTCGAGCATCAGCCCAGCAAGTATCGAGAGGTCAGGGGAGGCGGGACGCACTGGCCCCGCCCCTCCTTCGAATACGCCCCTCATCTCGCTGCCTTACCGCGCTTGAAGCACCTGGGGATCAACATAAGCGCGTACGACCTGACTTACACTCCGTACGCCATGCATCGCCTTGAAACCGGCTACGACGGCGCATACGAGGAGGACGAACATGAACTCGACCGCTTGTTCAGTCGGAGTACTGACGATGTCGATCTCGATGTAGAGGACCCGAGACGCATCGACGGCCTTGGTGAGTCGGCAACGAAGGCGACGGCGCGTTTGTTCGCGATCCACGGGCATGGCTTGCAGACCATATCTTTCAGTACCCCCTCGCTGCTGTGTCCTGGGTCTTCGTGGGCCGTTGATAGGGATGCCGATGGGAAAGTCACCCTTCGTGAGTCGTTCACGGACGAGGAACACAAGTTCTGTCGCACCGGAGGGGCTGGCTTCATGAGGGCCGACTGGGAATTCAGCGCGAGCGAGATGGCGAACACCGTGTAGCCTTGGACCATCTCCGTTGTTGTGTTTTACATGTACTATATGCGCCTCTAGAGTTTTATGTACTAGCTATCATGAGCTCGCCGCCTGTGGGTCAATGTTGGGGCTGCCAAACACACGACAACAACAATGGCCATTGTCCCATTCCTGGCCTATTCTTTTGTTCTGCGTTTTCTCCGGGTCTCAGACATTCACAACCCAACCGATGCTCGCTGCGAAGGGCTCCGGTTCAAGGAGCTCTCCCATCGAGCTTTCCGACGACGAAGATATGCGCGCCCCTGTCCCGAAAGCACAGACGCTCGCAGTCAAGCCTGGGCGGAATAACGCAACGCGGCAAACGTCGCCGGCGACGAGGAGTAAATGTGCGTGACATGAACGCTTACTTTTCTCCTTAGCTAAAATCTGCAGCAGCGGCGAAGAGGAAACGTGAGGAGGAGCAGCCCGATGCATTCGTACCGCGACCGCCCCCGAAGGTCACCGCACAAGCCCCCGCGCCCGTCCAGCCCCAGCCGAAGCAGAAGAACAAGAAGAAGGCTAGCAACAAGCAACAGCAGGGTTCGAAGCAGGCGCAACCCCCTCCCAAATCCTCCCAGCCAGTCAGCAAGCCAACGCGTACAGGCCACCCGCAGCAAGCAGCATCACATTCAGCTCTCGCTCTACCCCCGCATATGGTCCCGCCTCATATGTCGGCTCCCCTGATGAGCCAAGGAGAGTTCTTCGACGCCCCTCTGCAGTCGGGATGGGTCAATGCCATGTTCAGCGCCGCGGAAGGACCTTCCAATCCTCCTATCCACCACACCCTTCCGCAGAAACCGGATGTCGAGATGCATGATCCAATGCCTTCAACGTCGTATATCCCCCCTTCAGCTTCGGCGCCGTCTCAGCGACCTGCTCCCTCCCTCCAAAGTTCACCACCTGTTACCCAGGCCCGTGCGAAGGCACCTGCTCCAGCCCCCACCGCCAAGAAGCAGAAAGGGCGCTCCATGACGATAGGCTACGAACCCGATCCCGACCCCAAGGCTGCCCACGGCTGCATTCCCAACGAAGCATTAGCTCCCCTCGCTCCCTGGACGCCCGATCCCGAGCGCACCCTGGTCATGGAGAACATTCCGAAGGCGTACCGCAATCACCCTGAGTGGGTCTCCAAATGGGCGCTGAGCGTCTGCGGCGTCGCGCCGCCAATCGTGGTGACGAACAAGGTGCTCCGGGACAGGGCGATCATCGAGTTCCCCTCGAATGCGCTAGCGTCGTCGGCCTGGAGGTCGAAGCGGTTGAATCCCGAGCTCGACAAGCTGCCGCCCGATCAGCTCAAGGGGCAGCCGCGACTAGACTTTATCCGCGTTTATTGGCTTGTGGTGGACGGCGAGTCGCCAGGGTACAATCTGGCGCAGAAACGGCAGCAGGAGGCCAAGGGTCAGATGCCTGCCTCAGAGGGCGGCGAATCGTCCACTTCATCCGCGCCTGCACCCAAATTATCCAAGAAGCAGAAACAGAAGCAGAAAGCGGATGCTCAACACCAACAGCAACCCCCACAACCGCCACCCTCACTCACCCCATACACCGACGCCGCACTCACACAATTGCCCTCCCTGCCGAGACGACCATCACTATCCTTGACGCCATACACCGACGCTGCTCTTGCGGCCAATCATGGTCAACCGGTTCCCCCTTTATCCTATACGCCCTATGCGGACGCTTTCCTGCTCAGGCGCGCTCAAGCTGCAGCCGAAGGGCGGGACGTTTGGGACGACGATCTCTACGCGCAGGCACTGGCGTCTCTTCCATCTCTGTCTACGCCCATCCTTCCACCACCTCCGCCCAATGGCCATTCTGCCTCGGACAGGGCATCCCGGCCTCAAGCCTCCCGTCCATCCCAAAGACAACCCCCTCCAATGCAACTGCCGCTCAGGTCGCCGTCCCCTTTCGCCATCGGTCCGCCGATTGATATCGACATGAACACCATCCAGCGTCGCGCGTCGAGCTCGTCCGCGGACTGCGTGATGATATCGCCTGTGCGGTCGAATGCGGCGTCTTCGCCCGTACGTTCGCACGCGGCGTGCTCTCCCGTTCGCTCGAATGCACTGTATCCGCCCATCCGCTCGGAGGCGGCGTGCGCTTCCGCAGACCCCATCGTCATCGACGTGGACGAGGGGGAGTACGAGGTGGATGGTCGGATGCAATCGCTGGAGCCGGGCGAGATACGGATGGATTATGTGCCCCCTCCAGCACCTCCCAAAGCCCCCTTGGACCCGGCGCTGACACCACGAAAGCCTGCGCCAGTGGTGGCTTCGAAACCTGCGCCCGTGACGGCGTCGAAACCTGGACCGTCGAAGGGTGCGCACGCGAGGGAGTCCGCCCCGATGGCGTCGTCTTCTAGCAAGTCGACGGCGGCTCCGTCGGGGAAGTCTACAGCGACCTCGTCGGGCAAGGCTACGGCGACCCCGTCTGGGAAGCCTTCGGCGGCTCTCTCGAATGCGGCCATCACACCGGAGCCCATGGCTGTGGTGCAGGATGAGGTCGAGGGAACGACCCAAGACAAGAGTGAGGGGGTGACGCGGTTGGAGGACGAGCTGAAGGCTTTGGTTCGCCAGAGTAGGCGGACGGCGCCACGGGCAGCACCATCTCATTCTGCTGGACCTTCTTCCTCTCATTCCACTCAACTACCATCTTCGCATCCTACCCGGCCTCCATCGCCTCCACCTCAGTCATCTATCGCGACCGCAACGACGTCGCTCACTTCGCAGTCCTCGCAGATGAGCCAGAAAGCATCTTCTGCGACGGTCCCTCAGAGCGCTCCCGCGACGGGCACCCAGACCGCAACCGCGATGACATCACAGAGAGCAACAGCGACAATGATCCAGAGCGCAGCCGCGACGGTGGAAGACGACGCGGAGATGTTCATCAAGATGGCCATCAGCGAGGCGTCGACGCAACCTTTGAGCGCAGACTCGGCATCGGCGACGAGCGTAGGACCATTGGTGCTGCAACCCTCAATGCCAATGACCATTGAGCAGAAGACACAAGTATTGCAGACGAGTAGCAGGACACAAGTGTCGCAAAGCTGGCCTCCCCATGCGAGTAGCGGGTCACTCCACCCGAGTAACCGGCCACCCCCTGCGAATAGCCGGCTCCCCCCCTCCACAGACTTCGAACGCCTCGGTGATCATCTGAACGAAAGCAAACGGCTTCTGGCAATGCTGAGCGCCGCGAAAACAAAGGACGAGCGGGAGCGTATCGTCGTGCTCATCAAGGAAATGAACAGGTGCGCCGTGTTTTCCATGTTGTCTGAGCAGTGTTCGATTACTTCTTGTCGCGTGAGTTGACTTTGCTTCGTGTTTGTCTTTGCAGGAGGTATGCTACGGCGGGAGCAGCCGCGGCGTCCAGCACGCAACAACACACGGCCGGTCAGACGTCGAAGCCAAGGAGGAAGTGGCCAGCTCCCGAGCAAGGGCCGGTGATCATTGAGATCAGCGATGATGAGTACGAGTACGACGAAGCGAGCTGAGAAATGAGGGTACTGGGAGCCAGTGCGATGGTAGGGATGGATCCTTGGAGGTGCGCTGATGTACCGTGTGCGGTTGGGCGAAGCCCGATCCTGGCGAGTCTTTCGAATATTTTTCTTCTTCTTCTTCTTGGTTTCTTGTTCATGGCTTTCTTGTTTTGCGCTTCTTGCTATCGTTGTTCTTCCTTTCGCAGCTGAGATACATCTGACTATTTTGGTACGATACAAAGCACACAAGAGGTGAGTCCGCCCTCGTTCAGCATCGCAGTCGCTAAATTGGCTTTCCAGGACATAATGCCTATTGCATCAATCTCTTTCCTTCTGAAAACACGTGCCGTAGTGTCTGTGAAGTAGCAGCGATAGCCTGAAGTGAGGGGCATCGAGACGATGCACTCCCGTTTCGGCTGCTTGCGCCACTTCACAGACGCGAAGGCTTCGATTACAATGTATTAGTGTATATATGCATGCCTTCGACTGGATATAATCGTCCTTCTTGGATTTCTTGCGTCGAAGAGAACGAAAGGAGGAGTAAGAACGCCGGCGAAAGAACCAAAGCGACTGGCGGTGCAATTTCGAAGTGTCACGTGCGGCGACCGCCGACGCCGCTTACAAACACTGTACAAACAGCGGCAACCGCACTTGGTCCTCTACCACCATCTCTTCCGCTCGCCGCTCAGGTCTTTTCACCCAACCCGTAAGCAACGTCTCTGCTGTCGATCCCGCACGGGAACTCACCGTACCTCCCAAAATGACCTTCAAAATCGATGCCGTTCACCCCATCGCGCGACCGACTCCCGCCCAATCACATCCTGATCTGGACGATCCGTGTGCGATGTAAAAGATCTCAAGCTCCTTTTATCCTCATCTACAATGGCCCTCCGTCGCATTAACAAGGTGCGCGATTGCCCCAGGTGTTGCCGCGCGCTGGCCCGCCAGCGGGCGCGAAAGGCGGCGCTCTATCGGCCCCGAAACATGAGGCTGATCGTATCCTTGTCCACAGGAACTCGTCGACCTTGGCCGCGACCCGCCCTCCTCTTGCAGCGCTGGCCCGACCGGTGACAACATGTTCCAGTGGCAAGCCACGATCATGGGTCCGGTGCGTGCTGCGTGGCGTATATGCGGCGCACTGCTTGCTCACCTGTACTGCCCCTCCAGGGTGACTCGCCTTACGCCGGCGGCGTGTTCTTCCTCTCCATCACCTTCCCCACGGACTACCCCTTCAAGCCGCCCAAGGTCAGCTTCACGACCAAGATCTACCACCCGAACATCAACGCGAACGGGTCGATCTGCCTGGACATCTTGAGGGACCAATGGTCGCCAGCATTAACCATATCGAAGGGTACGTCCCCGGCGCGCTGCTGCCGCGCGATCGCATCGTGCTGACCATGCCGTCCCCTCGTGCAGTCTTGTTGTCGATCTGCTCCATGTTGACCGACCCCAATCCCGATGACCCCCTCGTACCCGACATCGCGCATCTGTACAAGACGGATCGCGCGCGGTACGAGGCGACCGCTCGGGAATGGACGAGGAAGTACGTTCGAACTGCCCTCTTCGCCTGATTGGCTGTTGACCTTACGTTTGCAGGTATGCCATGTAGACTGAGCACGGGAGACGTTGGCTAGTTCACGGTTTCCCGCGATGTACTCTATAACCGTCCTTTTCTTCCTCTTTCATGTATCGCTGTTCTATCATTCATGGCAAATTCTGACGACAATCCATACGACCCGATATCATAGAAATGGCTGGAGAACATCGGCGTGGTGAAGTACGACTCCATGGGTTTTCTTCGAGCAACGACATACCAAACTGTGCTCCAGAGCGCCATCGGAGCAAATCGCGAGTTGCGATCTCTGTCGACACCGAGTCAGGAAATGTGGCGTAGCACGTGCCTTCTGTGACATGAGCGCAACTGTGACGCTCTTTCTCCTTAACCATCGTATTATCGTGGAACCTTCAGCCTGAGCCTCAGCGGACTGATACCGTCAGATGTGGAACTTCCTGCTGTAGAGTTTTCCTTGCGAATAGATGGATGATGGGCGCATCAGTTAACATGCCAAGGTATTACACTGACATAGGCGAAGGCATTCGACGATGTTGAAGGGACATACTAACTCCAGGAAAATGCTAGTGATCTGTGATATGTGTACTTATAACCGCTGCCTTGTCAACTTCAGAAGAACGTACAGAGTACTACTGTTTGTTAATCTGGCGATCAAATTCAATGGGCAGTCAGCATGTCCATCTCCTTCGGAGTGAGCTCCCAACTCGCAGCATGGTACATCGGCATACACTTCGCAATATACTCCCCGTCCTCGGCGCTCAACGAGCAAAGCGAAGGGCTCTCGCCGTCCCTTTCAATCGACCACGACCACCGGTGAAAATGACAGTCTTGCATCTTGTGCAGTGCGAGGCTCTTCAAGTTCTTCGCATGAATCGCGAACAATTTGCCCGTCATCCAGCCCTCCGTGGTGCCGACAGAGTCAGGTTCAAGGCTCTCGTCGAGCGTGGCACTCGTCAGTGGCGTCTGGTAGAGTCCCTCCGTCGGCGCCGTGCCGTCGTACCCTTTCTCCATCTGCTCCATCATGCGCGGCGTGTGGGAGCTCGACATATCCATGTTGAGGCCCAGGTGGCGCAGGCGGGGGAAGGCGCCCAGCAGCGGCGCGTACTCGTACGCGGGGCACGGCCAGTGCGCGGTCTCCACATTCTTCTTCCGCTCGCTCGTGCTGTGCTCGAGGACGAGTGCCTCCAGCCCCGGCACGCTTTCGCCCATGAACTCCAGCAGCTCCGTCCACGCGTAGTGCAGGCCCGAGATATGCAGGACGCGCAGGTCCGGCGCGTGCTGCAGCGCCTCGACGAGCGGGAACGCGACCTCGCCGTAGACGAGCGAGGCCTTCGGCGCGATGGAGAGGTGCGTGAGCGGGACGCGCGGGATCGCCTGGATGGCGTCGGCGAGGCTGATCAGCGAGTCGGCGGCGATGTTCTGGAGGTCGAGGCGCTGGATGTGCGCCATGGGGTTGGCGGGGAAGGCGCCGAAGACGGTGTCGGGGACGACGCTGCCGTATTCTTCGATGCTGATGACCTTGAGGTAGACGGCGGAGGGGCAGAGCGGGATGATGTCCCATTGGTTGACCGGCCTGACGGCGTGTCCGATGCAGATGTGCAGGTTGATGATGTTGGGGGCGGGCGGCCTGAGGGAGCGAACTGCGTCAGCCATCGACCTCTCTCCGCAGCTGAAGGGCATGAGACCCACCAATCCGGCCGCTCGTCCACCAATCGCGTCGTCAGCGCCGCAGACCGCACACTCGGCTGCGCCGCAATCGCCTTCCACACCGGTGTCGTCAGCGATCCCGCCCGATAAATCACCCTCCCCGGCTTCGACCTCCCCAACACCTCCGCCAACAACGCATACGGTTTCTCCGTAATCTCCTCCGCCGGACACCGCATGCGCTCGACGAAGCCAAAGTGGTCGTGTGTCCAGTCCTCGCCGAAGGTCAGGGTGCGGATGCGCTCGAGGATGTCCGGGCGGGAGAGCAGGCGCTCCATGCGGCGGACGAGGGCGTCGCGGGCGGGAAAGGCCTGACCGCGAAGGTAGGCCTCGAGCTCGTCGGGCGTGTCCTCCAAGTCCCGCGCCGTCGGCCAGTCGATCTCGCGCGCCATCGTGAGGTCGCAGTACTGCGCGACCGCTTAGCATGTCGTCGGGGAAGAACAGGGACAAGGACTCGTACAGTATGCGGGCGCTGCGACGCGTGCTTCTGCAGCGTCTTACAGACTTGATTCCAAACCCTCGCAACCAAGATATGACACAAATTCATGATATGGTCGAGCAGCTCGGGCGGTAAGTCCAAGAGGCATAACTTCTGGAAGCGCGGCTCCGGGTGAGCTTCAATCACCTCGCGGCACTGCTCTGTCGCATGTAATCAGTCATACGCAGCATTGTGCGTAGACCAGTGCTTACGGATGCCAGCGACCAACATCGTGTAGTTATAGCAAGGCATACCGCGATTCCTGGTGAACTCCTCCCACGCATTGGGCGGGTCGAAGATGCAATAGGGCTCAACGGCCTCAATGACGCCAGCCGGCGTGGACAAGCGAAGAGGACGATAACCTTCCTTGACCGTAGCCACCCTGGCAAACTCAACGCACGCGCGCTCCAGATCGTCGAATCGCGCCCTCGCCTCCTCGTAAACGGGGCGATGACGCCCGGTTAGGTTGTGAGAGCCCTAGACCATGTTTGAGTCAATATCACAGAGCAGCATCATGCTTTGAGGACATACGAGGTGGAACCCTTCAATTGTGTCCAAAAGCCTGCCAAGTTCCATTTGGGTACGCAGCTCGGGATTGACTAGTTACGAATAAGCATGTCTGCCTTCCACATCACCAGCTCATCTCACGTGCATACAAGCCCCGCAGTCGGTCATCGTCGATATCCATAGTTGAAGGAAAACGGAGATAAGAGGAAGGACGTGCCCTGTGATGGCGGACAAAGAGAAGAAGAGCAACGTGGGAATAGCATGACAAGGATACGAACCGACACGTGTGCGAAACGTGATCGTGTACAATAAACGGTTAAACTTCTTCATAAACCGCTGCATGACTTCAGGATGTTCTATTGTCCAGGAGCTCGCTAAGTTCGTACGTCCCTAGTCCGAAGGAGTTCCCCTTCGCGGTGTTTCCAAATTATGCTCTCTTCTTCCCCGAAATTTCCTCGTATATGCTGCCGTTGTAGACCTTCAGCATATCTTCACGCTTGATGGCGCCCTCCGGCGTCCGACGGTTCCAAAGCAGGATCCAGGTTGCCAACCACTCGAAGATAGCTGCGCCCCAGCCGAGGAAGTCCAGTACGCAGCGCTGGCCGACAATAAGCCGAAGAGTGTCTGTCACGAGGAGGCCGTCCTTCTCGGGGAGGGACGAGTATTTGTCGAAAATGCGGTCGAACTTGTCCTCGATGTAGAGACCATCGTTATCGTAGGTTCCTAAACGAGACAGTCAGTACTGACGCTAGCAGGGCAAGTGAAGGGTGCAATGCTACGCACCCGTATCGGATCCGTGCTTGTCGCGGTGGATATTGGCGACGTGTATGCGCAGGAAAGGATCAGGGATCCACGACTTCTGCGTCCAATACGCGAAGTTGCCGTGGATGATGACAGTGGAGATGAACGAGAGGATGATGCCGTATTTCAGGGCATAGAATCCTGAGCATTGACGCGTTAGCAGTACCACTCTGAGCGAGTGCTGAAAACTCACCAATGTAGGTATCTTGAGGCCAGATGATGCCGTCTCCGTCTCGGTCGAAGAACGCGACATGCTTCTGTAGGGCGGTCTTCTCGCCTTTCTGGCGCTGCTGCGACGGTCGCTTTCGCGCGCTGCCATTGTAGCCGCTACCATTCTGGAGGTCACCTAAGGGAGCCGTCAGACTCTGATATCATATGGCTGATGAGACTCATGCTTACCCTTCTTCGCGCTTCGCTTGAGAGTCGGACTCGGAGCCCGCGGCGGCTCTGCCTCCTCTTCGACGACGTGCGTCTCCTCTTCGGGGTTCGCGACTGTGGCATACGAGGGTGCGGCCATGGTTTCTGATTCAGTATGGAGGAAAATGACTTCTGCGTCACTCTACGGTTTGCCTGTGGTTCGCTTGGGAACGTCGAGAAGACGGCGGGGGAGAGAAAGGAATTATCGACGCCAGCGAGCGCAGAGGGCTTTTATCTGAGGCTGATTAGCGCGTGAAATCGACGCGTTCCCTATAGGCGCGCCACTAGCGAAGACTTGAAGCGCGTCATTGAAGGCTGGCAGGTCACCGATGACGTCTGCGTTGCGTAGATGCTTTTGTCCGCATTTGGAAGGTATTGTTGTTGGACCCGCAAGGGCGAGCTGCAATCGGCAACATCGACGAAGCAATCAAGAAAGCTGAGCGACAAAAGATGGATAGCTGAGCTTATTTCTCATGTGCACAAAATCGGGGGACAAGGGCGAAGATGAGGGTTTCTACTAGAACTAGTACACACCTAGCTGTAGTGTAATAGCCACAATGACAACGCAAGCTCGCCACGAGCCGTGTTCTCGTTTGTCGCATATAGAGAACTTGCGTAATGGCGTAAGGTATGCGGCTATACCACAAGCGTCCTCGCCCGATCCTGGAAGCTAAGCCATCTCGAGGGCAAAGGAGGTGGAAGCAGGACCTTCCAGTGCGAGTACAGCAGTTTTCCGTCAAGAAGCCATGCAGCGACAGCTGCACGATATTTCCATCTCATCCATATGATGCACAGCTGGAGGGGACTGCATCGAAGTGGTCACAATGGACGGAAGAGAGGAGATAACACGCCTCGTGCGCGGACCCTTCATGGCTTCGGAAAACGCCGGTTACGCCTCAGTTCTGGTTGAGTGGTTCCACATCCTGATTCATCTCCAAAGCGCGATGGACAGCGGACAGAGTCAATGGTACATATATCCGAATAATCATACATATGGTACATATCTGACAGGAGTATTGCAACCACTCGTAGGTCGGACTAGCAGGTTCAGCACGTCTGCAAGGTCGGCGCCTACCACTCGATAACCTCGGGGAAGAACTTCTCGATGAGGCCCTGGTAGTACGGCTTAAGCTTCGCTGGGTCCACCGAGTCGTCGCTCTTGCTATATAGGTCGTACGGGTTGAACGCCTTGACGGCGGCAAGTGCCTTCTCGTCCTCGGCGTTGCAGAGGTGCTTGTACGCGCCCTCACGGTGCCAGCTTGGGGCGTAGTTTAGCTCATAGCGCAAAAGATATCGCTCAAGTCGACGTACGGATAGAAGCTATGATAGCGGATCATGTACAGCGCCTCGACTGGGAGCCGGCTCTGGTCGCGCAAGACGTGATATAGGTACTGTAAGGCAGCGTTAGCCGCCCGGGCATTGTTGATAAAGAACAAAGAAACATTGCGAACCTCATCGTGCCCCCAAGAAAGCATGACGTTCTCCAGGCCACAGTGCGGCTTGTAGATCCCATACTCCGTCGAGTATATCTCGTCCTTCGAGTCCGGGTTGCCCGCGAACGTCTCCGGATAGATAATCTTGTCGGAGAATTTGCACCCGACGACGAACGTATCCTAGAATAGCCAGGCTCAGCTTTCAACCCCCATTAAAGAGACGACGAATATATACACACCCCCACGACGTCCCACTGCCCGCTTTTGGGTAAAGAGTGTCAGTCTGAGGCACTCGCACGGCGCGGAGAGAATACGCACTCCGATCCGAAGACGTAAAGCAGCTTGCCAAGGTCGTGCACCAGGCCCGCGACCTACGCGCCCGCAATACGAGGTCAGCGCCATCTCGCCGGGGTAGTCCGCGCCACCCACCTGGAACCACTCTGGCTTCCCATCGCGGCGGATCGCCTCTGCCGTCTGCAGGAGGTGCTCGATCTGGGAGAGGTCCGTCTGCAAGCGCCGTCAGGGAGGTGTACAATGGACGCTCAGGAACGTGAGACGCACGTCGGGGTCCGAGTCGTCCCGCAGGGTGTCGAGCTTCTCCATGGCTTCCCAGATACCTGACGAGCACGCGATGATTAGCGTCAGGCGACGAACAGCGTCACGCGCTCAGAAATGCGCAAAGCCAAGAACGCTGGCTAGCATACTCACCCATACGTGCCCTGACGTGCTTCCGCCGGTTTGCACGCGCCTGGATGTTGAATTCGACGGTCTGCTTCTCTGGGAATGGGGTCAGTGGAGGGTGGAGGTGACGGTGGACGCAGCTCACCGTGCTGCTCCTTGTAAAAATTCTTCACGCGCGCGCAGGCCTCTTCGTAGCGCCGAAACTGCGTCTTGTCCTTCTCGGAGTCGAAGTTCGCCTTGGTGTCCCATTGAACGGCGCTCTTGAGCTTGTTTACTGTGTCGACGGCGTTGACGTCAATCCCACACGTTATGAACGGGAGTACATGAGGGCCGACGGCCGAAGCAATAACAGC
Source organism: Schizophyllum commune H4-8 (assembly GCF_000143185.2). Classification (NCBI taxonomy): domain Eukaryota; kingdom Fungi; phylum Basidiomycota; class Agaricomycetes; order Agaricales; family Schizophyllaceae; genus Schizophyllum; species Schizophyllum commune. The sequence continues at coordinate 684,424 of NW_026089549.1, read as the reverse complement.
CGGAGTAGAGGGAGAGAGCGGGTATGGTGGAAGGGGGGGCAGTACTTACCCTCGTCGACCGCGTCGGACGTCTCCTCGAGATGCTTGTCAATGGGCTTGTCGATGATGATCATGGTAGATAGACGAGAGTCAATGGCAAATGAAAGTCAACCGGAGATCTCAATGGGAGGTGACGGAAGGAGGGGGAGAGGCGGCTTGACGAGACGGCCATTCCATCGTACTTATAGAGCGCGGAGACAACGGGCTAAATGGTTTACGTAAGGTTCCTGTGCATAGTGAGGCGTAGAGATGGTGAGAGCGGCCCACGATAACAGGGCGCTTTTGGAAATCTGCGCGCCCACCGTACGGAGAGCTTGGCGACCGCGGGCGGTGGTGGTGGCGGAAGACAGGACGCGTGATGGACTGTGATGCAATACGAAGATCCTCGGTCCGGGCGCCCGGGCCCCCGTGGAGCCCCTCATCGTCCACGAAATGCTCCCCATATCATACGGGGAGCAGCGAAGTGGGGGAAGCCCGAAGTACCGCAGGGACGCTGGGTATATGTTTGTCAGAGCCCACGAGGGGGCGGGGTACGAGAATGGCTCTTCGGTCCGAGGGTATGCAATCGTGGGCGCAGAGGAATGCGGGAGATAGGTTTTACGAAGCGTCGCCAGAACTCCACGGTGGAGGGCACGATCTATACTGCATGAAGTGACGCACGCGCAAAATGAAGTAGCAGGCGGGGCTTGCGCGATGCTTGCTTGATCCAGCTGTTGGCTATAATAGATGGCGCCGTGTCATGAACTGTTCATCGACGAATGCAATGAGTGCGGACCATACATGCCTCTTAATATACGTACACTGGAAACACGCCGACACAGCGATGTACGCGGGTTGTCGGCGAGAGCAATGCACCGTGGGCTGTGGATTCCAAGGAGGATCCATACCTCTTCTTATCGTAGTCGGATCGCAACCGTTTCAGACCGAAAACAGAGCTCGAAGGTCGTATACAGCCACGACCGGATATGAGAAACAAGCGCGCAAGGTGGGCGTCTAAGTATGTACGCTGCGCGTGAGATGCAGCAAAAGCACATGAAAGCAGAGGCGACGTACCTGGGCCTGCTCGTACCCCTGCCAGGTCATCTGCTGCCCTGCTTGGGAATACGCATGCGCGTCAAGCGGCGAGGGAGGAAAAAGATGGCCCGTACGGGGGTCGAACCCGCGACCTTGGCGTTATTAGCACCACGCTCTAACCAACTGAGCTAACCGGCCTGTGCAAGTCTAGTCTCGGATCCCATTTTCGGCCGCACCAGCACGCCTAGGTTGTGAAGGGTCACTATGCCGCCGACTGCACAAAAAGCATGCCATGTTCGTCTTGGAAGAAGCCGGAAGAGCGCGTGAGAAGCGTTTACATGTTCAGCATGCCAAGTCGGACTTGTTACTCTCCGAGTCGCCAATCTCTTCCTCAAGGGCGAGATGTAGTTCGAGAATACGTGTGTTCGGTATGGCTCCCCCAGTACCAGCGTCAGCGCAGAGTCTAGTTCATAGATATTGGCAGCACAGACATGGTGGTTTGGGACAAGCCGCCCCTGGCTACAAGGCAACGCCACATGGACGAGACAAACACAGACAATCATGTGTCAATGTCCGTCGCCAGTCGAACGCACTCCATGTTGAACTCGGACCTCCAATCCAGATGGCTATCTTGGTCTCAAATTTCTCACTAAACTGGGACTGGGTCTTCTTGAGAGGCCGAAGTGCTAGAGCATTCCAGTCTACACGATGATATTTGCGGCCCTTGTCATTCATCGCTTGGAACTTGAGTCACTCATAACCTTGTCTGCCGCGCATCCCCGGACGCAGCGACAGAAAATTACCTGATTTTTTTCCGAGTATCCACTCCGCTTGTCGGTGATTGTAGGCGCCACTACTCGTGGTCGAACACCGCATTTGATCAATCACCTCCTAGTCCCGGTTGTCCACCTCAAACCAGTTTACGACCGCGCCATGGACGGTCTGGTCACCGGGCGCGACCCTCGGTCGGGAGTCGTGATGGCGTATAAGTATTGACGATCATCCGCTTCCCTCTCAAGCTTCGTCCATTCTCGCGCGCTATGACCGCCTCGTTCTATAACTCCGTCGAAAACCTAGACGTCTCTACGGCTGCTCTCGCTGCAGCGCCCGTCGTAGCGACACTCGCCCTGTACTCTACTGCAAAAACACTCGGCCGCCGCTATCGGGAGCGCGAGCTCAAGCGCCAGACATGCGTAGCGGAGGTCGAGCAGATGGGTACATCGCGGAAAGGCGAGAAGATGAAGGGTACCGCAGTCATCTGCGGTGGAGGGTGCGTATGACGCTTTCAATGTAGTCTCCCCGATACTGAATATTTGAATAGGTATAGTGGCCTGGTCGCCGCCAGGATATGCCATGATCACTTCGAGCGCGTTATCGTAATCGAAGCAGAGCCCTGGTTGAATACGGATGAGGGCAAGATGGCTCGTTCATGGGAGCAGAAATCGCGGCGAACACGTATCATGCAGTACGAGTCCCTCAATAGTACGTACGATGCGCTTCTTTCCACAATGTTTTCTAAATCCTTGTCGCAGCGCACGACGGTTTCGTCTACCGGTGTATGTCGCGACTCTTCCCCAAATTCAGGGACGAATGTGCAGCGTCAGAAATACAGTACGTCCTCTCATCCTTCCCTCCTCGATTCTGCCCATTCACCGCGTCTTTGCAGCGTCGGCAAGCCCATCCCCAAGCTCCACTTCTGGGGCATCGGCGCAAAGTGCATCCCTGAAGAACTGCCGGACGTCCACTTCACCTCGCGGCAGGGCCAGGAGACCATCATGCGCCGCCTCACGATGGACAAGTCGAAGTACCCGAATATCGAGCAAATCACCGGCCTGGTCGTCAGTCTCCACGCGGATCCTATCGACCGCCAACGCGTGCAGAAGATCTCGGTGCGCACGGCGGCGGGGACGGTGGATATCGAGGGTGCTCTCTTCCTTGGTACGTCGCTCAATCCCGTGCAGTCCTTCGCGTGTTCATCATTGTTTGCAGACTGCACGGGCACCGCTCAAGGTCCGAAGTGGCTGCAGCGCGCCGGCTACGCAAACCCCGCTAACTTCGGTCCCGACGACAAGAAGTTCGAAGACATCAAGTCCGAGTACAACCCGCACGTCCGCTACTCGACGCTTGAGTTCAATCTTTCGGAGGCTAACCGCAAGCGGTTCCATGAGCTGATCCCGAAGAGCGACTCCAAGTCCGTGTACGGGTGCATGCCGCACCCGGAGAAGGACAACACGAGCGTGTATATCGCGGAGCGGGATGGCGGATTGAGTGAGTGGGCATTTGCTTGTCGAGATGCGGTGCTTGACTGACAATGAACGTAGTCCACGTTTGCGGTGGCGGCTACGGCGACGCGGCGACGCCGGAGAACATGGACGACTTCATCGAGTGCTCGAAGGCGCGGTATATGGAGAAGCCGTACCCCGACTTTTGGTACCCGGTGCTCGACCATTTGCGTGACTGCGAGGACGAGATGGTGGTCAGCAAGGTCGTCGTCCGTGCGTGCTACACCCTCCATTTCTAGGCACATGGAGCTGACGGATATACAGCTCCGCGCAGCTACATGCGCTGGGACCAGGTCGGCGACCTCCCCGCCAACTGGCTAGCCGTCGGCGACGCCGTCCTCCGCGTCAACCCCGTATACGCGTATGTCATTCCTAATTCACCCATCCCCCACTCTTTACTGACGCTCCTCACAGCCAAGGCCTCAGCCACATCCTCCACTCCATGGCCACCTTCGACGCCTGCCTCCGCGAGGTCTGGGTCGACGGGCAATCCGCGCCCACCAAGATCCCCGCCACCTTCGCCCGTACCTTCTTCACGCGCCAGCACCAGAAGATCGTGCCAATCTGGGAGAGCAACAAGACGAGCGACTACGCGTTCGCGACGACGACTCCGTGCAAGGGCGAGACGCTTGAGAAGGGAGCGTGTCTGCGGTGGTACTTCAAGCGCTTGCGGTATCTGATGCAGGAGGTGAGCTTTTCTCCCGTCTTTTTCTCTTTGTCGTTTGAAGAGTCGGTTCGCTGACCCTTGCCACTAGGACACCGACATCACGCGTCGCATGGTCTGGGTCGGCTCCTTCCTCGCGCCGGACGTCGACATCCTTGCTCCCAGTGTCCTATTGAAGGTTGTATGGGACGTGATCAAGCGCCCGTATGTGGGCTAGATGCGCACATGCGGATCTCCCACTAGTTGGGGACTTGCAGCTCGGATGCTTGATCGTATATCTGTACTTGGCATATCCTTATTGACACTCGCTCGCATTCGCTTATTTACGGGTGTGCTTTGACCTAAGTTATAGTAGTTACATCGCGCAGAAGACTAACTTATCAACACGAATGACACGTTCTTTGCTATCTGCAGCATTTCGAGGGTCCTGGGCGACAACTGTACAGGTATGATCACTGGCCACAATAGAGCTTGTGGAAAGGCCATGCCGCGACTTGATGATCTCTGCTGCAATAACGGGCGGAAGAGCAGCACTTGGCCTGCACCTTCGGTCCCGGTGCGCCACAGTGCCCACACCAAGGCTCTTTTCCACGGCTATCCCATCGCCCCTTCACCTTAGCCGCGATTGCCTTCAGATGCATTTCCTCCTCGTCCCCCTCCTTTAGCGGTGGCAGCTCGACGGTAATCTCTTCCATGAGCAGCTCGTTCGCCTCCGCGACCCTGTCGAGACGCGCATCGTATGCCTTGATAGGTTCGAGCACAAAAGTGCCCTTACCCTTGACACCGCGCCCAGCGTCGCCGAACTCGAGCGAGGCGAGGTTGAGGACGGTGCGTATGTTGTCCCATCGCGCGGGGGCGTTCCCGAAGGTCAGCACGGAATGCCGCGCGCGGCCGTCCTGGCCGGGAGTGTGGTAGACCGTCGATTTATCCGGCAGGAAAGAATTGATTGTGTGCATACGCAGGCCGCGCAGGACATACTGAAGTACAACCCGGTGAGAGATTGTCGTGAAGTATTCGGGGTCGGTACGGTCATACGTGCGGACGCACAGGTGGGTATCTGCGGGGTAAAGGGCGAAGAAATATTGGACCAAGCGCACAGCTGAATCGCTGGAGCCCACACTGCGCGACTGATAAAAGAGGGTCTCGCGATCTCTGTCTGATAGCTGAAGATCGGAAAAGCGAAAGGGAGGATCGGTGAGACCAGCAGCAGCAGCGCGCTGTTCATTGGCCGCAACAAAAGTCGCTGGGGAGTCTTGGTCTTTCGTAGAGGCGGGCCCCCTGTGATATAGAAGAGAGACGCCATGACGAGGCTCATCCAACTTCGACACAAATTCGAAGTTGGGTTCGCCAGTGGCTTTCTGGGCAGGCGCCGTCGCTTCGTGATACGCTGTGCGATCCCAATGGGCCGCGAGCCTATCGTCGGTGAAAGGCTGTCCATCGTAGACAACATCGAGTAGCCTGTATCCATGAAAGCGTGGCTCCGCAATAAGACGCTCGTAGTTAAGCAGAAGGGCGATATCGTAGAGATCTAGCGTCTCCTTGAGCACTGGCATCGCATAAGCGCCCGACATTGCAGGGGAGTTTGGTTCTTGGTCGGTATCAGGAAGTGGGTGGCAGGGCCAGATGACCGCTTCTGCCAACAGACGATGGACGATCTGCGTGCGAAGATGGCAGGGAATCACGCCAGTGGATGAGCATCGATATCAGACACGGTGAGAACTTACTGGACATGGGATAGCATGGGATGCACGGCTTCGAAGTCACGCTGGCAGGTACGTGGCTTGTTTACAGCACAATTCCTTTGTCTGTTTATCTGATGGGAGACAAAGGAAGGTGTGAACTTGAGGGCGTGGAAACGTCAGGTTCTCGAGTTGAACTTTGACATCCCCATACCTAGAACATTAGATTCCAAGGGCATGCAACATCAACGACGAAGCTGTCTCGCAAGTTCGAGATGCCATCGTCCCATGGTAGTCGGCAAGAACCGAGCTGCCAGAACTATCACATTGTGAGCGTGACAGACGTCACCAAACTTCCTTCCTCCTGCTGTCATCACAATAATGCTGCGAACGACAATAATAGCAATATATAAAATGCAGGACGTTACAGTCTACCAAAGCAGAATAAATAAACGAACACGCTTCAATTGCAGTTATCCTTCAGCATGGTGCGCCTCGTGGCATCGCGACCAGCCTTGAGCAATGTCGAGACCTCGCTGCCGCCAGTACCCTTCGACTTCCCCTCCGGACCCTTCGCCTCCATCGCCTTCGCCATCATCGATAGCGGGCAGCCAGGCGGGAGCTCCTTCGCCGCGGACACAACGTAGAGCACCGCGATCCCGATGTGCGCGTCCCGCAAGCGCTTCATCGCCATGACCGCCGCGTCATACGGCTCCAGAAGAGCAGGCACCTCCTGCGCGAGGTTGCGCAGGCGCACGGGCGCGGCCTCGAGGTACTCGAGGAAGTCGCGGTGCACGCCGGGCATGTAGCGCCACATGCGGCGCATGAACCCGAGATCGGCGCGCTTGTTCGCCTCGCAGGGCTCGGGGACGCGCTTGTAGCGGAGCATGTGGTCGACGTCGAGCCAGACGTCGATCGCGTGCATGAGCGTGCTCTGGCCACCGGAGGGGCCGAGGAGGTCAGAGCCGGGCTCCTCGCCGTCGAAGATCCACGGGTGCTCCTTGGTGCTGCCGATGAACCAGGGACGGATCTTCCAGTAGAAGAGGTGCGGGTCGCAAAGCGGGCGGACGCTCTTGATGAGCTTGTCGAGATCCTCGATGACGAGCTTTAAGCGCGTGAGCATGCAGGAGACGCAAGGAAGGTTGTCCGGGTTCTTCGCGTCCTCCTTCGTCATCTGCGAGAGCTCCTGCATGCAGGTGAGCAGCTCCGCGCCGCGAAGCTCGCAGTTGACCTGGGACATGTAGAACGCGGACTCGTCCTCGGTCTCGGAGAAGAGCGTCTCGTTCTGGAGGTTGTCGGGTGTCGTCGGGCCATCCGGGTTGATGAGCTCGAGGTTCCAGATGATGGTGTCGGCGTAGGTGAGGACGGGGGCGATGCGAAGCGCGCGCGAGACAGCGACAAGCGGCTTGGAAAGGGACTTCGGGATATGGATAGGTGAGCACTTGTCCATATCGTCGTCGGGGATGGAATGCGCGTAGTAATGCAAGATGAAGGCAAGGACGTAGTGCGCGCGCTGCTGCTCCTTGAGGCCGAAATCGGAGGTGTCGAGGACAGGCCACTAGGCACAAAGTAAGTCTGCCACTCCTGGAATGAACGAATTCGAAGACTCACCGAGTCAACCTTTTGCCTCCAAGATTTGCTATATGCGCGACGGGAGATCGCCTCGTCGCTCTCATCACATCCCAGGCTCACCCTGCCCGCCGCCTCGCGGAGGGTGTCTTCCCAGATCTGGTAGTCCCCTTGCAGCCGCGGGAGGGGTCGTGGTGGGACGAAGCCCGTCTCTCCGTCGATGTCGAACTCGGGGAGATCCCGCGGGGCGAAGCACGGCTGCCCGTAGCCGGTCAGGGCGCTCATGGTGGCCCATAGCTGCGAGCAGACATGGTACGGGAAATAAGTGAGGTACTCCATGGGAAGCGCAATCGACAGCGTGAACGGGAAGATGAAAACGAGCTGTGTGGGGGGCAACAGTCTGCGCGGGAGGTTAAATAGGCGCGCTTCCCCAACGTCGGCAAGCCTTACTCACCGAATTTCCAGAAGCCCACCTTATTCCTTGCGAATAGTTAAGGGGCTGCGGAACGAATGCAGAATTGTGAGAAGCGACGATACCGAGGGGGAGTCGCCTCCTGCCTCCGCTTGATATAAGGCAGGGCATCCGGTGCATCAGGTGCGGTGATAGGCTCCTGGGGGCGCGGTAATGACCAGACTCAGCGACAGTGTCAAGTGAGCGAGGCGCGTGTGTGCGTCAGGTCAACGCACGGCGCTAACAGGACCGTTGTGTTTTTCATTCATGGTTCATTCTGGCCTCTGTATCATCGCCTTCGTTACAGTGCTGTTACGCCTCGAGGCAGGCTGATTGTTCACTTGGACGATACCAGCATGATTGGGCGTGGCCCCGACGGACGTTCGTCGTGTTCTCCTGCCGCCTCTGCTGTTCAGGGAGTGTTCGTGGGTGGTCTATTTGCAACTTACCACCGCCGGAATCCTGTTTAGCGTCACAGCTAGAGCGGCTAGACCTGGCCAGAGGTGCGTCATGCCCATACATACCATCTACTCGGCGCTTACCCAAAGGTCCACTTCTGAGGTCGATCCCGGGGTCGCACGCGGCTCGATGCGCTGATCTCCATTTGAATGTGCCCTCGAAGAAGTCGCGTTCTCCGGCGCCGTTTGGCAAAAGGTTTGCCTGGAGCGTACTCCGTCGCCGTGCAAGGGACAAAATGCGGCTCCCCGACGCCACCGTCGCTGCCGAGCTACACACAGAAAATTACGGTGGCGGCGGTCAATTGACGGAGGATTTTTCCCCGCATCCTTCCTCGGCAAATGCCGTCCCGCGTGATTTCTCACGGTTCGACTTTGATGATCCTGCTGGCCATGACCTATCTCGCAGCTTCATAGCAATACATAGATAGGTCATCGATTCATCTATGACACTGACATAGCTACTCTCAGGCTGTTGCTTCATTAGCTGCTCATCGAGGCACTCCATACCGACGCTGTTTGACACTGTTCATTCAAGTCTATTAGCCATGCGCAGACCTCATGTAGATCATGCCTTAATTGTCTTCTTGGCGAGGCTCTCTATTTCGTGCTGATATGAGAGGTACAGACGCGGCCTTGGGGGCGACATGTCTCGTGCGAAGATGATAAACATAGCTTCAAGTTCAGACAAGTGTAAAATGAAATTGTTGCTGGTAATTCATATACTAGATTGAGTGCAAGAAATGAGAGCGGAATGGACGCAATGCAGAAAACCGCATACGAGCTGTGTGGCACGACAGGCGATGGGGCATTGTGGGCCCAGGGCTGGCAACATTATCGGGCATGGTGACCAATGGCCCTCGTTCGGCAATCGCCGTCGTTGACTTGGCTCACGCCACCAACTCGTGTTCGCATCCGTCGACGAGGGGAGAGACGAGGGGAGAGTCGATTATTATTATTCGATCGGATCTGAGGGACCCGAGCTAGCGTGCCGCGCAGAAGGTCCGCCGCCGCCGGAGCACACGTGTGCCGTTGCCCTCAGCCTCCGCGTAGAAGGAAGAAACCGCCAAGCCGCCTTGTCTACAGGCAACGATAAGGGTGAAGGGCGAAGACGCCTGCGGGGGCTCTGGCAAACCAGCGATACAGCGACAGCGTTATGTCACAGGGTGACATCGGCATCCTCCGTATTTCTGTCGGCCTTTGTCGCCCTTGACCTAGATGAATAGAGTGAAAAGACCCCGCCTACGTAGTACATCTATACTCACTCTAGACGACCCTATCCGGGTGTATCAGGCTCGACGGAAGGGCGCAACATACTCGAGTAATGCGCGCACCTGTGCACGTGACAGGTTGAACTGGAGCCGACTTCAAACTATGATACGCACTTTCCTGGGACTTTTGATGTTGCCTGTTGTGCAGTTGGGTAGCTATATCACTCCGGTGTTATTTTTGGTGCTCAAAGGAGCCTCCAGCGGTTCAGAAGGAGTCCCCCGAGCCCAGCAGACGCCGAACCGTTTGGAGTGTGACATAACGTGACGCATTGCTCAAGCTCTTGCGAAACCGAGCAAGGCGGAAACAAGGGGGGTTGGGAACCGAACGAAGGCATTTCGAACCCATCAACTTCTCCAGGCTAAATCGAATAATAATAATCGACTATGGACTCTCCGTCGACCTCGATGCTGCGGGAGAAGCCCCTTATACTCCCCCCGGGCTACAGCCGCACCCACGAGTCTTCATCTGCTGATAAGCTGACGCCACGCCAGAATAAAAGGGACAATCCGGGCTCCCTTCTTTCTGTTATCCCCCAGGCAATTCGCCGCAGCGCTCGATCCGTACAGGGCTTGCCCCTCTTTCTCGAGCACCCTCCGCTTAGCTAGTTCCCAATCATGACGGGAACGATGCGGCGGAGACGACAGCGGCCGTCGTTTTGATCTTCTCGCTCGATGCGACACTGGGCTCGTCCTGGTCGGTCTGTCTACACGAGATATGCGTCGATACCGGTGCGGCAGTGGGTGCAATCAGGAGCTTGGGTCGAGGAGTGTAGTGTCCAGTCAGATGGGCCCACACGTACTGTCGGGTCGCGCTTCCTCGTACCGCTCCTTTTCGGGCGGGCTTGACTTGGCCCGTTGACTTCTCCTTGTTCTGCCTCAGCGCGGGCTGGGAACAGAGCTTGAAGAGGCTTCTGGCTAGGTCATGCTCGCTCGGGCTGGGGGGCTACATGGAAGTCCGGATCAGTGGTGCATGTGGGCTCAAATTGGATAGTGCGCTTCAAATGAGCCTTGCTTCTGCTGTATCCAGCCATCGGCATCGACGCGTCGTGTGCAGACTTGTTCGTCTTCGTTACGAAGGCGTTGTCGTGCTCGACAAGTGGGAGACGACGGTCGCCGATGTCTAATTTGCGGCGTCTGCAGTTACGTGCTGTGTACTTGCCTGGCTCACAGGCAGTGGCACTGTGCGCAGTGTCCAATTTTTGGGAAAGCCCCTTGAGGGCGGTGATGGCCTGGTGCAGCAATGTAGTATTTAGTCTATTTCAGTCTGTGTATCTCCTGTACTTGACTTCCACTTGCGAGTAATGAGGAGATGGAGGTTCAGAGGACCTTGAGCGTACCTTTGTGGGTCCAACCAACGTGCAAATCGCGTGGCGACCATGCATCGCCGGTGGCGCCTTACATCATCAAACAACAAGAGATGCTCCTCGTGGCGCGCTACTTGAATGCTTCGATTGCCAGTTCAACATGAGCCCAAATCTATACACCGCTTTCTTTCGACCATCACCACCGACCGCCTCCCATGGTGCGTAAAGGAATCGTAGACGAGGTCAGATTCAGCATCCTTTCCTCTAATTATCGACACCAATCGCAGTGTTCTCCCAGGACGAAGAACCGCCCGAAGCCGGCGCTAGACACGTCGCGCTTGATAGCAGCTCTCCACAAAATACTCACAGGAGGATCCTCAAGAAGCATGCTCATGACCATAGCTATGACCATGACCGTACGCGCAGCGAGAGCACCATCAGCTTTCCTCGCCCGCCCTCCGCAGCGAAGGAGCAGCCGCGCGACTCCTCGAGCAAAGTTCGCAGCTTGATGGACCGCCTGCGCAGCGCGTCGCTGTCCATCACGTGGGCGGAGAACGAGCACAAAGCGGCGCGTCCGAGTGGTCCGAGTGGACTGCAGCAGGCCTTCCGCTCGGCCTGGAAGCGCGCGGTGGCGCTGTCGGGGCGGCATACGCCGAATTCGAACGGGGAAGCAAGAACTGGACCCACGGTCATTAGGACGCCGATGGAGGCGTTCGCGGACGATGCCTCGCTGGCAGCTACGCTCACGATTCCCGCACCTATGGGTCGCGCGCGCTCGCAGTCGGAGAGTGCGCCGAGGACGACAGTGTTTCTAGCAGGCGAACAAACTACGGGTCCGCTCTTGACGACTACGAAGGGACCAACCATTGTTCGAACTGCCGAGGAAGCGTTCTCGCCAGAGAAGAGCGACCCTACATCTCAAGCGCCCGTATCCAAACGACCCGGGATACGCTTGAAGCGCTCGCTGACGCTGCCGCCTCTACGTATCACTACTAGGACTGCGAAGAACGCTGTGACAGCGGAGCCGCACACATCTCTTCCAGCTCGCAATGCCGACCGCGCCACTAGGCAACCACATTCCGCACCTGCTGCCTCTCGAAAGTCCATGGCTCCTGGGCCATCTTCAGGTGAAGCTGCTCCGCCGTCGCGTCCTGCTGTGCGAAGGTACAGCACGCCCCCCACGGAGACTGCGACCCACAAACCCTTGGGAGCAAGCCAACCGGTCTCGAGGGCGACCCATCTGCCTTCCGTCTCCGCTCGTCAGCCTGTTGAGACCGCAGCAAAATCACGTCCAACCTCTACCAGCAGACGGAGAACTCCGGAGCCCCGTCCTGGTCGAAATGCAGACACCCGACCGGGGCGAGCTGCAGAAACACGGCCTAGTCGAACTCCGGAACCGCGTTCAGGTCGAACTGCAGAAGTTCATCCAGCTCATCGGTCTCGACAAGCGAGCGTGCCTGCAGATACGTCCGGCGGTGCTGCCTTACCGTCGGGTACGGCGAGGCGCGCTAGCGTGGCGAGGCCAGCAGTTGCGCCAAGGGAGGCGCCTGTGCGCGAGCCGGCTTCCATAGCGCGCTTAGCTGCTGCTCCGCATACGCGTCCAGATGTTTCCTCTCAACCACCCCCGTCAGCTCCTCTTCACTCGGCACCCAGGCCGTCCCCTCGAGAAACGAGACCACCGACAGCGGCGCATACCCGGGCGACAGCGTACGCGCCGCAGACGCCCAAAGTCACCTCCGCACTGCGTCGAGCGTCAACGACAGCGCATCCGGCCTCGGGCGCGACGACACAGATCACGCCCTCGCGGCCCAGGACACGCTTAGCAGAAGCTGTTCCGGCTGCGCGCCCTTCTGCCGAGCCCGCGCCGACGGTCGCGAGAACTCAGCCTTCGCCGTCGCCAGCGAGGAACCCATCACCTGCGAGAGCTCGACCTCCGCCGACAGGAACTCAGCCCGTACCTCCGCGCGCGAGAAGCCATCCCACACCTGGGCCATCGCCCGCGCGCCCTTCTGCCGAGTTTCGGGGCGCGCCGACGGTCGCGATAACTCAGCCCACACCTTCGGCCGCGAGAACTCAACCTGCACCATCATCCGCGCGAACGCAGGCTGCGCCGTCGGCGACGAGGGTCCCAGGCGCACATAGCTCGGCTCCAACTGTCGGTGCGCATGCGCCGAGGGGAAGACCACTTGCGGCTGCTCTTGATGCGCGGACAGCAGGCGCTACTACAGATGCGACAGCTGCGCATCCTGCAACCGCGCGAGCAGATGTGCGTGCGCCGAGGGAGCGAGCGACTGCACATCCACCTGCTACACGAGCAACCGTGCACCCTCCGCGAGCAGCTGCATACCCTGCGACGAAGCCGCCGATGACTCCCGCGCCAGTATCTGCGAAGCCAGTGAGGAAGGCGCGACACCGGTCGACGGGAGAACCGTGAAGGGCTCACAAAAGTTCTGTCGACGGAAGGCATCTAATAACCACTGTACTTATGTCATTTATTGTGCATATCTAACACCGGCTTTACATTGTACTTGAACACACTATGGTGTATACTGTATACCCTCGCCTTGCACAATGCATATCGTGCCACATTCGCAACCCATGAGCTCAAGGTATCCAGTGACCCTCGCCATGGATGGCGTCAAGATCATCTGCGACCTGTTCGCGCCCTGCAGGTCTTCGACGGTGAAGCATGCGTACCCATTTCGCGAAGTACATGCACGGATGCGTGCCATCGACTACAGCTCAAACAGCATACAAAGCACGTTCGCGGCGGCGAACAAACGAAGCGGCGAGGCGCATGCGCGAAGGACAGTGAACGGACGCAGAAGCGCGGGGAATGCGCGAAGAGGTGAGATGCCAGTGCATTGTGCGGAGACAACAAGATGGATGCAAGAAAGTATAGTACAACGACGAACGAGCGTCGTTCCAAGCAGGACAAACTGGGTATGTGGCTACGGAACCACGTCCCTGCAGCGCTATGGGACCGCGTGCGTCTTCGCCGTGGTGGGGACTAACTACGTCCTCACCACTGCATCATAGAGCTGAGTGCGTCCTCACCACGCCCTCACCTCGTCCGACTCACGGAAGAGCTCGCGCCATCCTCTTGTGGCCTGTCGAGCGTCTTCGACCGTGACGCGCTGATGTTGCCGGCGCCACCACGGCCTGTTGAGTAGATCTGGGGAATGGAATCAGCACCGTCTATCCTGATTGCATATACCGTCTACGAGTCCTTGCGAAACACTCTCGAGCTCACCTTATCCTGCCTCCTCCCCCTCGCTTGGTACACCAGCGCGTCCTCCAACTCCTCCGCCGCGCTCGAGGGGTTCGCACCTGGGGTCCTGTATATCGGTCTCCCCCGCCCATCGCACAGGGTCGCGTCGTCGTCCTTCGAGGGGTGGACGACCAGGCGCGCGATGTTGCCCGCACCGCCGCGGCCGGTGGAGTACGCTGTCCGATTTTGCCTCCCCCTCGCGGCCAGTTCTTCTTCCTCGCGCGCTTCGGCTGGCGACAGGGCTGGTCGTGCTGGCCCTATGTTCCCCGCGCCACCTCGTCCCGTGGAGTGCTGTGGATAGGGTTAGAGGGGGTAGTTGGCATGGAGGGGGGTAGGGATCGGTAGGGGAATAGTGGTCGGTGGGGCAATAGGCATTGACAAGGGAGTGTGGGATGTATGGTGGCAAACGGGACAGAAGACTCACCACCGCATTTGTTTGCAGCGACGAGCCCTCAGGCGTCCCCTCGAGTTCCGACCCCGACGGGCGGCCAGTGAAGGCGCGTCGGATCTTCTCAGCGAGGGATTGCGAGCGCGAGCGTTGAGGGCCATTTATGGAGTCGGTAGACTGCGAAGGGCTGCCACCAGAGGTCTTGGACGTCTTGGACGGGGTGTAGCGGGGCATGGTGAGGGTGCTGGCGTCTGTTGGTATCGGGATGAAAGTCGCGCAGAGAGTATTTGAGGCTTCCAGGTATGTATGGCGTGCGGGGAATGCGGGATGGCGCGTAGAAGTCTCGGTGCAGTTCCGTCTTAAAAGTTCCAAGTCTCGTCCGGCAGACAAACGCGTCGGTGAAGAGAGCAACGCGCCAAGCTCTGGCCTGGCCTTTATATGAGGAGGCCCCGCCTGGTCACGCACCCCATACACGTACAGCGAGGCGTCGCCGCGGCGGCGCGCGCGTCATGTCGAGAGTCACGTCAAGAGCTCACGAGCACGCGCGCTCGCGTGCTCCCGCACAACATTACACCTGCGACGCGCCGTGCTAGTCGCCTGACTATATGCAGGGTGGCGGGGAAGGGGCGGCAGGAACAAGCTGCAGTATGTGGCGGAGGAAGGCAAGCCGGCGAACGACCTGATCGGGCTGCCTGACGCGCTCCCGCTCAATGCAGTTATGGCCATGGCCAACTGGTGCGGTCGGATGGAAGCTTGCGCGTTGGTCCTCCCGACGCGCGTGATGCATAGTCCGGGGAGACCTGCGAGGCTGCGGGGAAGCTTTTGAGATTTTCCTGGGGTAGCACACGTTTCTCAATTTTGCAGGCAAGCCAAGTACAGTAGAATTCGCAAGACAAGCAGCTACAACAACAAGACTGCGACGATGTACACAAGTGCGACTTGTCTGACGAACAACAGCCAAGCGACTGGCGACATGAGACTCAGCGGGTGGACAAGATGCTTCACCGATGGCGACACGCCCGAACTAGGTTCAGGACCATGCCACAGTTCCGTCAAGCTGCACGCCGACTCGAACACGATGCAATGCACACGCCTGCCTACCCGTGCTCACTCGCGTCCGAGCCTCGGCCTACCTGCGAGCATAGGAAGAAGGACGGCACCATGAAGTCCACCCGTCGAGGATCCTCGCTACGCGCCCTAATTATGGGCTTTTGAGGCCAAATATGCGTTATGAAGTGGCCTTCTGCACATTATGAAGCTCGCCTTGCTGGACGCTGAACGGTATGAGTGTCAAACACGGCGCAGAGAAGGCCCTAGTAGATGTGGGGGACTAGGTCCTGGCAGAAGCTGGGGAGAAGCTCGGGTTCGCAAGGAAGCGAAGACGACGTGCCCGACGGCGAGAGGAAGTGGGACGACTAGACTGTGTATGATGGCGTACGGTTGCACGATCACGAGGGCTACAGAAGGTCGGTGGGGAAGACGCGGTCACGGACGCAGCTCGTGCTTGAACACTGCGGAGATGGCCGTCGTATATATTATAAAGCCTGTTTAAATAGTTCGTGAGGTGAGTGGCCGGCTTCGAAGTCAGCAATGAGCATACCGGTCGAAGAGACCAGCAGAGATGCATTCGGCCTCAAGGAAGTAACGTCCAACTTGAAACATCAGGTTCTAGAGATGATTCCAATAGGGGCAAGCAAAGATTAGTGAGGTGGAGCGTTGTCAAGGCTCCAAGAAGGCTGCACGTAAGGGGGAGGAAAGTGCAGAATGGGTTGGGTCATAAGCCGCGAAGACGTGAGGATCGAAGTTGCTGCACACAGATGCAAGAGAGCGCTCCTTCAGAGCACATGAAGTAGAGGGAGGCGCTGAACCTGGTGTAGCAAAGCTAACTAAACCGTTGGCTGGCGCGCGCTGAATCAGCACTCGATATTCAGACTCAGGCAACTGCGTCGTGCGTTAGACTTTGATTTGGCATCGGGCAAAGACCAAGACGCACGCAAAAGATCTCAATAATATGCCTCTGGCACGAGACTTGCAATACGGCGATGCGACATTTCGAGGAGTAGCGACTTGTAGCGAGTCGGCGCAATGGATAGAAGGAATCACAGCAAGATAGATGGTGTCAATGCTCATTCTGCTCTATTTGCTATCCTCTGACGCGTCTGGGGATATCAAGCCTGCGCTAGAGCTCTTCGAATGCGCTTTGAGCGCGTCGGCGGCCTCTGCCTTGGCGTTGATGACCATCTGGTTGCGGACGGTTTCCTGACGGGCAATCTGGGTGGTAGCACATAGTCAGCACTAGCTTAATGTGTAGTGTGAGGGAGAGTTTATGTAGGAAGGGATGCTAGGGTGCGAGGAAGGAGAGAAGACGCACCTCCTTCGTGCGGTGCAAGCACTCGAGGTAGTCGTCCGAGGCGGGTCTGCACTTTGTCGGGAGGTCTGTCTGGGTGTAGCACTGCAGCCATGTGTCAGTTAAGGAATGTATAGTAGAGCGTACAACGCACCTTGAGGAATTCCTGCCAGTACGGGTAGCACCGGCCCCGGCCTACGTATTCCAGTCAGCCCCGAGCTATCCTTCCAGCTCATTCAACCGCACCTCCGCCTTCAGCCGCGTAACCAGACTGTGTATCTCGTCAGCACGCACTCAACCCGCTCTCAACCACCACACTCACCGCCATAGTTCTCGGTGATAGTTGGAAGACGGAAAACGACGAGCACGCCGGTCACGCGCTCCGGCATCACGCCGTTACCCCGGTCACGCCTCCGCCAATAGTGACGCGCGCCATTGTTCTCGAGCTCAGGTCGTGTTCTCCTCATTGTCGCTTTCTACGTCCACCAGACGCATTTGCCCACCATGGCGGACGCCGAACGCGCATTCCTGACGAATATGCTCACGACGATCGGCGCCCAGCCGGTCAACTACCCCGACGACTACCGCCAGCCGCCAGAAAACACGCTGCGCAAGGTCCCCGTGCTCCCACTCCCTGTCCCGCCCCCGCCCGCACACGCCGCCGCGTCCTCATCCGTGGCGAGTAATGTTTCCTTGACGTTCAAGAGCCTCAAGCCCGCGGCGACATTCTCCTTGACGGTCTCGCCCGCCGACGCGATCGCGGACGTGAAGGCCAGCTTGGCGAAACTGCCCGGCGCGCCGCCCGCGGACGCACAACGGCTCCTGCTGCGCGGCAAGGCGCTCGCGGACGCGAAGCTCTTGAAGGAGTACGACGTGAAGGACGGCGACACCCTCACGCTCGCCGTGCGCCCGGGCGTGCAGTGGGATCCCAACGCGTCCTCAGCGCCGAGCGACGAGATCCCGAAGGTCACCGTGCAGCAGCCGAAGCCCGTGAAGCCGGCGACGGACACGCTGGCCCTGGGCCCGGGCGATACGAAGCGCAAGGGCCACGGCCGGACGCCAAGTATTGTCTTGTCGCCCTCACCGACGAATGAGGATGCGGCGCCGCAGGAGATCGAGCTGGACCTCGCGCTAGACACGTCGGAAAACACGTTCAAGGAGCCGCCGTCGGCATTCCAGACGACGCTGTCGCAGCCTGAGTTCTGGGATCGGTTATATTCGTTCCTCCGGTGGGTGCTTCTCGTGTATCTTCGTGGCGGTCGCCTTAGCGAATTGTTCATACTTCCCTTCCTCTGCGCACTCTCCCTTCAAATACTTCTTGTGTTCTCGCATTGGTAGGCATCTGCCTACCCCGTCCACCACTCGCGCCACAAACCCTCCCTCTGATCTCATCCTCCGTTCTCCCTTTTCCTTCACTTCTTCACCCATATTCTCCCAATCTCCGAACCCCAGCTAACCTCCCTCCCTAGCACCGAATTCACCGCGGACGCGGACTCGCTACGTGCCTTCGAGGACTTCCTCACCGCGTCGAAGGCGCACCTCTCCGCGAGCGAGATCGCGCGCATTCGCGATCACGTTGGCGTCGTTGGGATGGCTGGGACGTAGGATGAGGGGCTTCTATGCACACCGAAACGGGAGAGAACATGAGGGACGAAGGCGAGGAGACGAGTCCACGCGCGTGATGGGGCGAGGGATTTGTGCGCGCGGACGATTGGGAAAAAGAGCCGGGGGGAGAATGGGAAGCGCACGTCCCGCGGCGGGTCTTGTGAATGTCCGCTAGAGGGTTTGGGATGGGGGAAGGTGCACTTAATGGTCGGTAAGCCCGACATGGACTATAGTCGTTTGGCGACGAGATAACGAGGAAATTCAAGCAGAGATATCTGTATGTACACATCGCAATTGGGATTTTTCATGGCTGGTTTTGTGCCGCATTCATTCGTCTTTGGATCCTTGGCATTCATTGTGCGTCGTCGTGTATAGTGGAGGTAACCTCCGGGTGCGTGTCTGTTTTCCTCGTCTGCTCAATTCCTTTATCGCTGCGCATCCTCTCCGTCGACAATACCCCGTTCCTCCCGGAAGTTAACCGTCTTGTAAGTTTCCCTGACAGACGGATCTCAGCTCTCCCCCGAGTCGGCGTCAGCGACGAGTAAATGTATTATTTCGAGAGGCGCTCGCTGCAAGTGATTGGTGACTGAATTGATTGATGAGCGGCTGACTCAGCTTGCCTCGAACCTCCTTGACTTTACCAAGCACGGCGGCATATATATATGTGCTCGATGGAAGACATGTACCTTGAAACGAGTTGTGCTCAGAGAAGCATTCTGCTAGGACGCGCGCATCGTACAAGACCCCGTCTTATACACGGCTTTTCGACCTCGAAGATAGACCCCTAACCGAGTCTCTGTCTGCTCCTAGCCATGCCCTACGATATCCTCGTCTTGGGCGCGACTGGTAAGCGCTCAGATCTTGAGCTACTTCCGTACCCACTCACGAGTCCCCTCAGGTTATACCGGTCGTCTGATCGTGCGCTACCTCTACGCGCATCACCAGTATCGCACCAGCTTCACTCTCGCGATCGCGGGACGCTCCCAGGCCAAGCTCGATGCCCTCATCAAGGAAGAGAAACTCGACGACTCGGTGCAGGTCCTAACAGTGGACGTCCTGAAGCAGGAGGAGATCGATCGCGCGGTGAAGGGCGCGAAGGTGGTCATCAACACGGTCGGGCCATTCGCGAAGTGGGGGACGCCGGTCGTGAGGTGCGTCGTGTTTTGAATTCCTTGCGTTCCGTCGCTGACAGTGTTCTCCACTAGATCGTGCGTCGAAAAAAACGTCCACTATGTCGACATCAGTGGTGAAGGGTTCTGGATCATAGACATCATCAACGAGTGCGTCTATTCTACCCCATACCCCACATCCCCGCGCTGACCAGCCCCCTTTCCCGCCCAGATTCCACGACCGCGCCCGCCAGCAGGGCACCATCCTCGTCCCTGCCTCGGGCTTCGACTGCGTGCCCTCCGACTACAACGCCTACCTCGCGCACAAGGCCCTCAAGTCCTTCGCGCCCGACGCGTCGCTCGCGGAGACGATCAGCGCCTTCGTCTTCAAGAGCGGCTTCTCCGGCGGCTCGCTTGCCACGTCGTTCAACATGCTCGAGCTCCCAAAGGAGAAGCTCAAAGCCAGCCAGGCGGACTGGGCGCTTAGTCCTGGTACGTACTCTAACCACCCTTACTTCAGCCACCCCCACCCCACCCCCACCTCACCCCCCGACCTCCTTCGCATCATGCTAACCATTCGCAGTCAAAGGCCGCCCCACCCCTCACTTCCAACTCTCCTACCGCCTCCCGCATGTCTCGCCCCCCGTCTACGGTGGCCAGTTCATGATGTCCATGGTCAACCGCCCGATCGTCCAGCGCACCTGGGGCCTGCTGCAAGAGGGCGACCCCGCCGCGGCCTACGGCCCGAACTTCAAGTACATCGAGTTCGCGCGGACGGAGAGCTGGCTCGGCGGTGTACTGCTAAGTCTGTCGCTTGCGATTGGCGGGTTTTTGTTATCTTTGAGCCCGGTGAGTTGGTTGTTTGGAGTTGGGTAGAGGATGCGTGGACACTCAAGAAAAGTAATGTGGGGAGAAGGGAGGACATTGTGCTGATTGAGATTGCAGATCCGCGCGCTCGCGAAGAGATTCCTGCCCGCTCCTGGGGAAGGCCCGCCGGAAGAGTGAGTTCGGCGCGTGTTTGTGACCTCCATCGTTACTGACATCCGTGTAGGG
Source organism: Schizophyllum commune H4-8 (assembly GCF_000143185.2). Lineage (NCBI taxonomy): Eukaryota > Fungi > Basidiomycota > Agaricomycetes > Agaricales > Schizophyllaceae > Schizophyllum > Schizophyllum commune. Next base: position 663,923 of record NW_026089549.1, on the reverse strand, counting down.
ACATCGAGGGAGGGTACTTCAACATCACGACGGTAGCCACGTCGGACCTGCTTCCCAATGGCAAACCGCCCGTGCGTGTCAAGTCGTACTTCGCGGGCAAGGGCAATGGGTATCAGGTCACTGCAGGTGCGTACTTTCCAGGTTTCGTGCCTGTCCTCCTATGCTAACCAACTCGTCACCATCTCTTATAGTGACTACTTCCGAGGCTGCCCTTGCTATCCTGCTCGACCATGACAAGCTTCCCGCACTTGGCAAGAAGGGCGGCATCCTGACGCCTGTGGCGGCGCTGGGCGATGTCCTGCTCGATCGCTTGCGGCCCACCGGGTGCTTTGAGGAGAAAGTTGAACTCATTGAGGACAGGAAGGCTGTCTGATAGGGGTGTTTGTGCAATGATCCGAGCTGTTCGTACTGATGTTAGGACTTCTCTTGTATGTGCTTTTTCCCAGTGGGCAAGGATGGGATGTATGTTGCATTACTGTGCTTGAACCATATGTTTACCAATAAATTATTGAGTTTATCCCCGTGAAGTACCCTTGCTTTCGCTATGCCCACTTCCATTTCTTGCACCCTTCCGAAGGCGAAATCGCCCCTAAAACTGTAGATCACGAGCAGAAGTCGCTGCGCTCGTTCTGCGGCAGCTCGATTGTCTTGCCGTCGACCTCGGCGAGGATACCCCAGCCGAATGACGGCATGGCGTCAAGCTCGACGGTGTAGATAACATAACCGTTGGCATCGGCGTCGCCCGCGGCCTTCATGTCGAATTCGTTCGCAGGGGCCTGCGCCTGATTGTCGCTTGTGAACGCGTCGCCTGCGATGTACACGCGGCTCGGCTTGACGCTCTCGTGGACCTGTGCGAGCAATCATCAGCACCGCTGCCCTGCTTGCTAGACCCATCTTCACTGACCGCGACATTGATCGTCTTCTCGCACGTCCCCTCCGCAAGCATGATCTTGTCCGTCGGGAGCGCGAAGCCCGCGCCGTCCTGGGCCTTCTTTACCGCGTTGCCGTCGCCCTCGTCGACCTCGAACCAGAAGCCGCCGAAGCCCTTCGCGGGGTCGATGTCGGCGAGGCCGGCCGTGTTCCCGTACCAGAGCGTGGTGTAGCGCTTGGCCTGCGCGGAGCCGGTCATGTTCGCGGTGTGCGCCATTTTGACGCGGTGCACCTCGCAGTCGTCGCCCGTGCAGGTGGAGTCGGTCCATGCGAGCTGGACGACACGCGCGTCGTTCTCGGAGACGTCAAAAAGCTGGAGGTGGGCGTTAGTCAGGGTGACGAAAGGGAAGGAGGGTTGGGTGAAGGACGTACCCTGACTTCACCGGAGAGGGTAATGTTGCCGCTCTTGGAATAGGTAAGCTTGAGTTGGGAGGGCTTTACCGGCAAGGGCTTGATGACTTCGGTGAGCTCCACACCCTTAGGGACAGTATCGATCATGCGAGCAAGCAGGGATGCGCATGTAGAAGCAAAGTGGTCGGCATCCTTCGCGAAGCTAAGATATCATAGTCAATCCCACTGCTGACGGTGCAGATTTGATAGGAGGTACTCACGCAGACATCGTCTGGTTTCCGTCAAGGCTGAATATCCTTGCATCCGAATTCTTCGTCTCGTTCAGACCGACGACAAGTGGGTTCTGTGTCGTGCCCTCGATGTACTCTGTGGCTCTGCGTGGAGATATCAGTACACGTTCCGAGCTTTAAATCTACCACCACTCACATCGTGTTGTCAAAGTTAACCAGCGACCCATCGAAGGATACACCCGAAATGTAGTCCGTCCCATTGGGCGACTCCGGAACCTGGTCGGGGAAGTCGGCGTGCTGCACACTCCCAATCGAGTGCCCGCACGCGACGAGACCAATCATCTCCTCGGATGTAAATCCCTGACGGGCGAAGGCCGCTTCATGACTGTCGAGGTCCTGGTCGGGCTCGGGGACGCCCGCGTTGTTGGGCTCGGTGGCATCGATGCGGCCACCGCGGTAGTCGATCTCGGGTCCGCCGCTGTAACGCGCGTCAGATAATAAAATACGGCTCTCCGGTGATGCGAAACGCACCAGTTCTCGACGGCCATCACGAGCAACAGAGCAAGGCCGTCCGCCACTGACCATCTCATTAGTCACGATCGTCAGAAAATGCATGGAACATACGGGAAAAATGACGGTCAACAGCACCCGCAACGAACACGACACTGTTGTTAAAGTGCGTGCCAGGGTTCTGAAGACAGTTGGTCGGAGATCTTATTGATTGCAAGTGTCGCTCACCTCCGCCCGAGCTTGCTCCTCCCAAAGACGAATGGAGGCGTCCATACCACCCGTACCGTCATCTTTGTTATGTGTGGCCATGTCATGGTATGCCTACCGTGAGAGTGTCAGGATGGAATCTCGGGCCACCGACGTCAGACGCACCGTGCGTATCCAGTCTCCGGCATTCGAGCGCACGCCCTCGTACCCCTTCTCCGTCGGGTGGATGTACCGATCGCAGGGGGTCACGAACAGAGCAGGCTCGAACGAGTTATACCCCAGCTGGTCCCATCGCATAGCCTCCAACCTGTCGAGCTTTGGCGAAGGCCAGGTATAAGCAAAAGCGACGCGCGCGATGGCGAGGGAGATAAATAAGCGCGAAATCATGAGTTACAACGAGCGGAAGGTGAAGAAGAAACAGCCCTCCCGCACAGCACGGGTGCATTATATGTACCCAGCGCCGTCGCATGTTCCTCATACGTTTTGCCTACCTTCGCGTCGAGGACCGCGGCCGCGCAGACGGCCGTCGGTGCCTTGTGCGCTCGACAAGGCCCAGCCGGCGCAGATCCTTTCCAGTCCGAGGGACTGAGTAACACAATCAGATTGACGAGGGAGATCAGAATATAGGGTGCCTGTAGGACGCGAATGCAAAGCATGGCATTGGTTGTGGGCGTCCGTGACAAGGCACGTTATATGATAATGTACGGCCATTGCCGAGATTCGGTTGTCGCGGTCCCTGCGGGCCGCGGCTGCATGCGGACCCACAACGACAGCGCGCGGACTATACTGTTTGTTTGCTGTATGTGATCGTTGTGAATCAGAGCATGGAGAAGACAGGAAAGACTCACCTGCCGTATTTGTGTCATGCCCGTGCGGGCTTCTTGAGATAGTTTGCAATGCGTATAGTGTCATGATCGGCGCCCATCGCGCGGTACACCATGGTGCCCGATGTCGGGTCAAAGCACTGGTCCATCGAGTTCATTAGGACGCCGTGAAGAAGGCCAGCAATCCGGCAGGCGCGCTCTGTGCCAGACGTTCCATCTGTTGGTTCCCGACATGGTGCGAATGCAGCGACGACGGAGTACGGTCGTTGATACGAGACGGAGGTGAAGACAGTGACAAGAAAATCGCCAAAATGTGTTCCTCGTGGGAGCGGTAGATAATGGGCATCCATCGGGAGGGTCAAAGGGGCGTTCGTGGGTTTAGCAGAGCGCGTGAAGGTCAACAGATCCCTCCTGTTCGGCGACTGCAAAGAGTAGAAGGATTGTTCAGGTGTGTCGAATTGTGGCATCTGATAGGTGATGAAATCGAAGTATTTGGGGTCCATCCGCGACCGGGGCATAGAGCTTGACACGGCATGTTCCGTGAAAGGCATTGGAGCCCGCAGATCCGGAACTTCACGGACGTCGATACTCTCATGGTTGATGCAGATGAGGGTTGACGCAGAACCCACAGGATATATCATCTGGGTGCTTAAGATTAATGCGGGCTTCCAAAGTCAAGAATTGGAATTACCTTCTCAGTCAGCCAAGAACTATCCCTCATATAGACACCGTGCCCTGTCATGTAGTCCCAAAGTCCGACAAGCTCTTCGCCCGCCAAAGAGAATGCGATGCGGGAACGGTGTCGAGCGTGGTACGAAGGAAGGTCTCCTCCCGGACAAGACAGTTCGTTGACCTTGCGGAAGGTTGGCATGGGTATCGACACGTCGATCGCATACACAACAAGTTTGTCCGGCTGGCCCTCGCTGCGAGAATATGGACGGTGAGCAAAATAGCAGTATGCGCGCATCAAGAATTCGAAGTACTCTACTCACGATGCATCTACAGCCACGGCAGCGAAAATTTGATTTTTGTCGAACCAATAGTCCTCCAGAGAGATATAGTCATCGGGTTGAGAGCTCACGGCCTCGCGCGCGATGGGGTTCCTGGATCTAGTGGCCTTCCATAGATCCCAGAGATTGAGCCTGCCCTTTGTCGTTGTGAGTAGAAATCGCCCGCCGCGTACAAGCATCACGCTTCGACAGCTGATGGATGTCTGTGTTGAATGCCGGAAGTAAAACTCCTCGTGTATCTTCAGATACTGCGGTTCCAGCCAGTCCCCGTCGTGCGGAGTAGAGGGGGGTGGTATGCACACCAGGAAACGTGCAGGCGACGTGGCAGCGTGTTCAAGCTGGGACAAAGGAGTACCCTCGTCAAAGCTCCCCAGAAACATCATGTACTCTGCGCAAACCCGGCTCAAGAGGCCTATCCACAGAGATCTGATGCGCGAAGGGTCATGCAGGGAACGACATGTCTGCAGTTGGTGTCGGTGGTTAAAACTGTATTCGATCGCACTGATAATAATTATATACCTTGCGTGCAGACAGGACATCTAGCGGCTCAGCCAAGGATAGTATAAGCAGTGTGACGTCGAAAGGTAGACCCTGCAGCATGGTGGCAGCACTTGAGAAAGCGGACGTGACGATGTCACAACTTATCACAATTTCATATCTGGACCCATCACGCCAAACACGAGTACATACAGTACATCAGTGGGTGCCCTTAAATAAAGCAAAAGGTGCGCATCAATACGAATCGTGGGTGTCCACGGCGAAGCGCCTCCTGCAGAAGATGAAAGATGGCGAGGATCGTGGCCTTTCCGATTTTCCGCAGCATCTACGTAGCAAATGAGCATCAATTGACCCACGCACACGCACGAATGAAGTGGGCGAGACTTACTGTATATTTGAGCACATATCGCCATACCCTTCCTCGTGCAAATGAGTCATTACGGCTTCATTTCATCATGCAGGCCTTTTGAGATAGCTCACGACACGGACGGCGTTATTCTCGCCAATGGCGCGGTAGGCGAATGTTCCCGATGCCGGGTCGAAGCACTTGTCGGTCTCGTGGTTGAGGACGCCACGAAGAAGACCGACCGTTCGACAAACGGGATGCGCGCCATCGACATCGTATTCCGCTCTCGATCTCGGCGCGAATACGGCAACTATCGAAGGCTCGAAGTACCGAGCGGCTTCGAACACGGTGACGAGTGAGTCGCGGGTATAGCTCCCTCGAGGCAGCGGCTGATAGTCTCTTTCCTTCGGCAGTGTCAGCGAGGCTTGCACGGGGAGGGGGGAGCGCATGAAGGTCAGGAGGTTCTTCTTCGTCGGCGACAGCACAGAATAGTACGAGTGATCAGGAGTGTCGAGCCGCGGGACCTGGTACGTGATGAAGTCGTGGTCGTTGGGGTCAACCAACTTCCTCGACCTGTACGATAGCGCAGCTCGTCCTCTGACTGGCATCGAGCTCTCGAGAGACGGAACCGCGTGGATGTCGATGGTTTCATGGTTGATGCAGATGATGGTGGATTCAGACTCTCCAGGATATACAACCTGTATTCACTGGATCAGAGCCTGAACGGCCCTCTCGCAGTTCAACGGGGGATCTCACCTTCTCAGTCTCCCAGAACCCGTCCTTGATGTAGCCGCCGTTTCCGGTCATGTAGTCCCAAATGCCCATGAGCCCATCGTCCCTCAGCGTAAATGCAATGCTAGAGCGGTGTCGGGTGTGATACGCAGGACAGCTTGCTCCCGGACACCGTAGCTCGTTGACCTTTCGAAACGAGGGTGACGGGACCGACACATCGATCATGTATACACTCAGAAAATCTGTGTCGCCATCTCTGCAAGTACCATAAGCATATCCACACGCGCTCCAAAGTCTATTCCACTAACGGCGTGCATCTGATGAGAGCCACGAAAAGCCGGTTCTCGTCGTCGAACCAATAATCCTCCACCTGTAGATCTTGATTTATTTGCCTAACGGTCTCGCGCGCTATAGGCTCTGTATTGCCATCGGTTTTCCAGATATCCCAAAGAGCGATCCAGTCTTTCGAGCTGGTGAGTAGGAAGCGCCCGCCGCGAACAAGCAGTATGTTTAGACCAAGCCAAGCTCTCGGACTTGGGATACAAATTTCCTCATATATCTTGAGGTATCTTGGCTCGATACATCGTCCATCCAGGAGAGTTGGCGGAGGCGATATACACTTCAGGAAACGCGCGGGAGAAGTCGCAGCGTGCTCCAATTGGGCAAGAGAGAGATCCTCGTAGACCCCACCACCCAGGAACATGTCATGCTCGGCACAAGCGGAGTTGACAAGGCCTCCCCAAAGAGATCTATCATGTGAGGCGTCACGCAGAGATCTACAAGTCTGGTGGCGTAAGTGGCCCACCCATTGCAGGCAATGGGCTGTACCCTTACCTTTCGTACGGCCAAGACGTCTAACGCAGCAAGATATCGCAGGACTTCGACCGTGAGGTCGAAAGGAACACCCTGCAACATGATGGGACGAAGTCGATGTGCAAGCGTGACAGATTGGTAACCCTTCACTCGCAGAAGACTGGACCCACAATGGCAAGCACGGCCAAATACGTATCGCAAACTTGAGATGCTAGGCGAATCGTCGCACTAGCTGAAGTAGACTGGTCAAGAGACGGAATTTCGCGCAGCATTCAGATCAATAGATACTCGTCAATACACCCGATTACAGGAAATCCGCCGTGAGTGAGCATTATGGTACAATAGACACCATCCCCATACCCCCCATACGTCTCCATCTATCCACAGTACTCAAAGCCAGGGCAGCCGATAGCGGTGCCATAACCATCTAAAGGGATGGTCAGGAAAGGGATGCGCGGGTCGTAGCAGAGAAAACGCACCACTGCCGCTGACGCCGATGACAGCCAGCAAAGCGTTGAACACACCACCGAGACCCTCGCCGGCCAGCAAGCCCGCGGAGACGGCTACAAGCAGGTCGTCAGCGACACCGATCCACTCAACCTCCGAATCGGCACTCACCGAACATGTACATATCGAAGCTCTCTGGATTCCGGCGCTTCCAGATCCAGTTGAACGTCGCGCCCGCGAACATGGCAATCCCGTAGTACGCCTGCGGCACGACGAACGCGAGGCCGATCGCGTTCCAGTTCGGGAGCCACTGCCAGTAGCGGCGCGGGATCCAGAGATGCTTGACCGCCACCTGCAGCGCGCTGAAGATCGCGAACGCAATCGCCGTGTACCCACTGCTCGACGGGATCGGGAGCACAGGGCTGGACACGGCGAAAGCGACAGCGGCCCACGCCGAAACACTAGGCGCCGCGTACGTGCACGTCCCGTCCTCGGGCGGGTGCAGAATGCACGGGCTCGCCTTCGTGAAGAGCACGAAGAGGCCGACGGTGAGGAAAACAGCGACGACGGAGCCGCAGAGCTGCGCGATGAACTGGTTGCGCGGCTTCGCGCGCAGGAGGTAGCCCGTCTTCAGGTCGCCGGTCATGTCGCAGGACTGCGCGGCCGCGCCCGCGGCGATCGTGCCCGCGGTCAGGTTGAAGAGTCGGCTGGGGTCGGTGGCGAGGCCGTAGCCCTTGCCGACGCCTCCGAAGACGAGCTGGGAGGCCTTGGCGACGGTCGAGACGGGGTTGACGTCGGTGAGGCCGGCGCACTGGACGGCCATGAAGGAGAACACGAAGCCGAGGACAAGGGAGAGGATGGCGTCGCCAACATTGAGGGGGAAGAGGGTGGCGAGGATGGCGCAGGACATGATCGTGCTGAGCGCGAGGCCGACGCTCCACCAGAGGAAGGGCACGCGATCTTCCATCGGCGTTTGATCCTCGTCGTTGGGGTCAAGCTCCTTGCTGTCCTGGATCCACTCGCGCGGAGCAAAGCGGAAGCTCTTGCGACCATTCCACGCGCGAATGAAGAGAGGACCGAGGGAGAAGAATAACTCGACAAAGGAGTATACCATCATGATCAGAACACCAGGCCAGAGGAGCCAGTAGCGAGGGGAGGGGGACTTTGCATAGGCCTCAGCCTTTTCGAAGGACATGGCCTGGTAGGAGACGAGCGGAAATTCCTCAGACGTCGGCGTACCAACAGCGCGCCCAGTGGCGATGAGCCCGGGCGCGATGACACCCCAAGCAAGGATCATGCCACCAACTGGAATCACTGTCAATACAGTCAAACACAGTTCATATCTGCGTACTCACGGAAACTATAAGATGCATTAATACCGCTCAGTTGACCAGCGCCAAAGAAGGCGGGCGTGAACTCAATCCACCAGCCATAGTTCTCAAGAGCGATGATGCTGGTGAATCCAATGCGGTAGAGCGTCCAGCCAATGTGCCAGTCGAAGATAACGCCAGGGGCGTAGGTTGTGACGACCTTGTACACAAAGCAAATGCACAAGGTGTAGATCAGCGCCTTGGACTTCTTCTTCGCTACAAGGGCCCCTGCCGGACCATTGTGCAGAGAGCGGATGGTGTACGCCTGCGCAGCGTCAGCAGACTATTACAGGAATGCATACACGCGCACTCACAGTGGCGGCCGGCGTCGGGAAAGTCAGCTTCTCCTGCACGATGTAGTAACGGCGCAGCGGAATAACGAAGAAGACACCAAAGAAGGCGCAGGACGTCGTCAACGCGATGAGTTTGCCGAAGTCGTCCGAGGGGTTGTCTGTAAGCGCATACAATCAGCTTCACGAGTCGAAACCCACAGGCCAAGTCATTCGTGACTCACCCGACATGAGGTTCAGGCGGTACATGGCCGGGATCGCGCTGACCATAATGATTCCGAGGCCACCGGAGGCTATTTCACTCGATCAGTATTTCGTGCGCCGCGCTCCCGCCGACGGTACGCACCGGTGGCAGCGCTCTGGACCGTGCAGTTTTCCTTGGGACCAAAGGGACCGCCAAAGATCTTGCCAAGGATTCCCGACTCTGGGAACGCCATAGATAGTGGCTTGAGGATGGCGAAACCGAAGATAGACTGTATGCGGTCCCATCAGAGGGTGGCACTGCGGCGAACGATATGTATACTCACGCCGAAGAGCTGGGGGCCGAAGGTGAAGCCTGTCTTGAGACCGAGGTAGAGGTTGGACGCGCCGACGACAGCGCCGAGGCAGCAGCCAACGAAGACAGCGCTAGCGAGTGGTGTTAGAGAGGTCTAACTGCCATAATTGAGGCCATAACGCACCGGAAGGTCAACTGATGCGTCTCCTCAGGAACGTCAGGCATGATGGGGAAGGGCCGTGTACTGTGATACGATGGAACATCAGCGACGGGGTGAAGAGCCCGAGGGGGTTGAGTACGCACACATCCTGGTCGTCGAACGTCTCGACCTTGGCAGGCTCGACGGCGGCGCGCTCAATGTCGCTCGCCGACGAGCGCTTCTCGTCCGCATACTGCTCAGGCAGAGTGGGCACGAATGTATCGTCCCTGACGGCGGCCATCGCTGCAAAATCGCTGGACTCGATGCGCGAGGGAGCGATGATGGTAGAAGGACAGCCGCGCGAAGGACCCGGGGACTATATATGGGGTCGGCTGCTCCTCTGATCCGCCATATGGAGTTTGTTATCGTTCGGGGAGTCTCGTGCACTTGCGCCATGCGGGCGTCCATTGGGTTCTCCTCGAGCGTGCACAGGAGAGATCGCTTGCGTCTGAAACTGTGGCAAAGAACTCGCTGCTCATGGCGCGGCGAGCCCGCTTGCAGACGCCCCCACCCGCGGGCGCACCAGCGCGCCAGCCTGCTTCTCGCGCGTGAGTGCCTACGAGGAAGCCTTGGAGTCATTCCCCACGCACAGCATGGATATGTCAATTGAGACGCATTTGGTGCGCATTGACGGGCCCTGCGCGACGTAAGAAAGTATCAACGGTCTAGCGCCACCCATAGACTGAACTTCGAGTCAGGCGCCCCCAGTTTGTTCCAGAAATCCAGTGCGCATGTCAGTGGAAGATAGGCCGGATCTGCCCCCTGCGACAGATTCCATTCGTGGGCTGGCGAGCGACGACTGGCCCGCAGGCTGAGCGGAAGAGGATCGGGTTCGCCGAGGCAACATGCACGCGGGGATCCCGGCGGTCCAGCTCAGGTCCATTATTCCTCTCCCCTTCGGAGAGCCTGAATGCCCTGACCGCGGCGCCGAAGACGCGCAATACGTCGCGATTATTCGCCGGCCATCGGAGGCTTGTGTCCAAGAAGTTCAACATGGCTGTACTGGATGACCTCGTGGCGGTCCGCGTTCGATCACGCTGCTCTCATTCTGGGCGCACGAGCTCGTATGGCGTATATCCAGGGCGTTTTTGAGACCTGTAGAAACGACTCAGACAGGAGAGGCGAGGCAGTCGTTGAGCCTGAACTGACCAGCAGGAAACAAACAGGAAAACACCGAGCCGGAAGCAAAACGCACGCCTGATCGGCCGGAAGTTGCCATATATCACGTGGAAATATGTTCAACTTTACTTCCGTCGCAGCCATCGAAAAGGCCCCGCGAGATTTACTGTTCCTGCCCTCAGACGCATCCTAGGTCATTGTTGACCTCTCTACCTTCCATCAAAGGTGCTCGACCATGTCCTTGACGGTCTTCCTCCCCCAGGAACTTCTTGGCGTTTTATTTGGGTAGACATCTGCCTGCTCCTCGCCTTGGAGTCATCCAGGAGGTACCCTCCATGTGCTCGAGCATGCGATTTTACATCGGCGTCGGCCACTGTGGCGCGCTCGTCCAAGCGCATAGTTCCTCTGGCCCCCTTGCAGTGGCCGGCGGCGTCGTTTTGGGAGCCTCAGTCAGCGTCTGAGGAGGGACCGGCAGCAGAGGACAGCTGGACCGAGTCCACGGCGCTCCTTCGGAATCATGGCTTCCTGTGACCGAGGCGACTGTGGCTTGAAGGAGCAGCCACAAGTCAATCTTGAGTATCCGTCTTCAAGTAGCAGCAAGATGGTCGAAGGGGCCTAAACTGGTCAATATCCAAGCATCATCTAGAAGTACAGGTGTACAAATTTTGTTGTTTTGTTTCTCCCCTTAAACCAAACGCAGCAAGTCCGCGAGAACACCCATCGCGGTCACTGCTGCACCGGCGCCGGCACCCTGTACGATGAGCGGCCGAGGGCTATAGCGCTCGGTGTGGAACATAATGATGTTGTCCGAGCCGCCGAGTGCGGTGGCGAAGGGATGTGTGCTCGAGTATCTGCGGAAAGGAAAGGTCAGAAACATGTACAATGCAGCAGTGTCGAAGGAGACACCGATGGAGCCAGGAGAGTGCCACTTCTATTGGCCGAACAGCGCCTACCCGTACGCATGTGTGTGGCACACCCAGCTGCAGTCATCGTCCACCTCGACTCTCGGGTTCGCCGAGGCTACAGGAGAAAGGACTTGTGGGTGCAAGACTCACCTCTCAAGCCCAGCCTTTACCTCCCCCTTCACCGCATCCACCACGCCCACGAATCTCAAGACCTCCCCCGCCTTGCTCGCCTCTTCCCTCAGCCCCGTGAACTCCCCATCAAACTCCGGTAGGCGCGCCACAAACTCGTCGCCCGTCTTCACGCCCTCCAGTGGCGCGGGAATAAGGGACTTCGTCGCCACATCCGCAAACGAGCCAAGCTTGGGTAGCTTCGCGTCGCGCGCGGGTGCAGCAACGCGGGCGAGGATGGCGAGCTTGCGCGCGACGTCCGCGCCGTTAAGATCGTCGGCGGGGTGCGGCTCCGTGTAGCCCTTCTCGCGCGCTTCCTTGACGACGGCGGAGAAGGCGGGGCCGCCTGCGGCCCCGGTGGAGAACTCGTTGAAGATGTAGCTCATGGTGCCGGAGAAGACGCCCTCAATCTTGAGGATCTGGGGAGGGGGTATGGTAAGTGAGGGCGAAGGGAAGATAGAGGGGTAGCGCACTTTGTCCCCCGTCGCTACGAGGTCCTTGAGGGTGGATATGACAGGGAGGCCAGCGCCGACGGTCGCTTCGTGGAAGCACTTGGCGCCGCTCTTCGCGGTGGCGCCGATCAATGCATCGTACAGCGCAACATCGCCCGAGAACGCCTTCTTGTTCGGTGTCACGACGTTGATCCCCTTCTCCAGCCATGCAGGGTAGCGCGCCGCGACATCCTCAGAGGAAGTATTGTCGATGATTGCGACCTTCTGCTGTGGTGACACCAGGGCAGCGAGCTGCTCGGTCAACTTCGCCAGATCTGGCTTCTCGGACGACGCAGCGAGCGCCGCCTTCCAATCAGCGCCCGGCGCTAGGGCGGCGGACGGGGAGAACAGGGTGCGCGAAGACGAGGTGAGGGAGATCAGCTTGAAGGGGGAGGGTTGCGGGAGGCCAAGGAGCTGGCTGATGAACTCCGAGCCGACGAGGCCGACGCCGATGACGGCGACGTTGACGGGGATGGGGGCGGCCATGATATGATAGGTTTTGAATCGGGTGAAGAAGGATGTGGGGGAACGGACGAGGAGGCGCGGGAGCATGATCAGTGTCGCGATCGGGTGACTCGATGAGCCGCTTGGACCGACGCGATATTCGTACAATGGCATTCGGGGAGTGATGCCACTCGCGCAGGGTCTGCGGGGAGTGACAAGATGGGCGAATCCACGCCAGGTGCATTGAGGCTTGCAATGGAACTAGCTCTCTCAGGAGGAAGCAGGCGGTCCGGTGGCGCGGCGCTGTTGATGTCAATCTCTCGTTGGGTCTTGAAAAGCTACGTCCGACAGGCTCGCGGTGAATGCGAGGAATGAGCGCTTGAGCATGGTGGCAGAAGGTGTATACACGCTCAACGTCTTCTAAACCTGACAAGTTTGGGGTGGCTGTGTATCGCATTTGTGGCAACTTACCGGCGACCGGGCCTTCCAAGTCTGACAACTCCTTCGTGGCGCTCGTGCAGTTGTGCAGGATATCATCGAACTTGCATTCATGAATACAGTTACACATAGACAGCTTGGTTTGGTATCTTAAGTATGCTCGTCGGTAACTCGTCCCTACAGAAGCACATCATCCCGGCGCTTGATGCCCACCTTGCAAGTCAGCGGCTTGCGAAGGAAGCCCTCACGGGTCGGGAGCTGGTGAATGGCGTATCAAAAAGAGGGCTCGCGGGCAGTAATCACGGACTACTCACCTCCATATCGGGGTTCTCGAGAACGAAGTGATAGCGACGAAGAAGTGAGGAGATGATGATCTGCAGCTCGAGCGTCGCGAGGTTCTTCCCCACGCACGCCCGCGGACCAATAGAGAAGGGATTGAAAGTGCGCTGCATCAACGCCTGGTCGCGCTCAAACCAGCGCTCAGGCCTGAAGTCTTCCGCATCCTCGCCCCAAACGTCTTCGTCGCGGTGAAGCGTGTAGCTCGGCACGCTCAAAACGGTGCCCTCCGGGAAGAACTGGCCCATAACGGTCATGCCGCCCGCGGGCACGATCCGCGGGAGGCCGAGCGCGGAGGTCGAGTGTAGCCGGAGCGCCTCGTTGATGACGGCGTCCAGATAGGGCAGCTTCTTCACCTGCTCGTAGAACGTCACCTTCTCCGCCGCGTCCGCCCCCAGCGCCTCGTCCAGCTCCTGCTGCAGGCGCGCCTGCGTCGCGGGGTGCCGCGCGAGGTAGTAGATGATCGCGCACGTCGAGTTCGACGTCGTGTCCGAGCCCGCGATGAGCAGCGTGAGCGCCTCCGCGGTGAGCTCCGCGGCGCCGAGCGGCTGGCCCTTCTCGTCCTTCGCCGCCTGGAGCTTGCTGAGCAGGTCGTTGCGGTCCGTCGGCGTCGCGAGGCGCTTCGCGACCGCCATGATGGCGATGCCAGAGAGCGCCTGCACGTCCGCCGCGCCGCGCCGGAACTCAGGGAGGACGCGCTTGACCGCGGGCCGCCAGCGCGGGGGGATGCAGCCCATGGTCATGGAGTACTCGCCGCGACCGTTGATGGTGCGGACGGCGGGGACGGCGATGGTTTCAATCTCGCTGTGGTCCCCGCCGTACTTGCCCAGGGCTTCCTCGGGGCGTTTCGGGATCTGCGCGGCGTCCGCACCAGACAGAATCATACCGAACGGCGCGCCAAAGGCGAGGTCGCCGATGATGTCGAACGCAAGATAATTGGACCCTGTTGTACAGTCAAGCCGTGCTGCACGGCCATAGAGCAGGGAATAGACACTCACAAGGCAGCAGATCAAGCCACAGGCGGCCATCGTGACCAGTCCAGCCACCATCACCTTCGTCGCCAGATCCGCCCTTCAGCGCCAAGTCGTGCATCGCATCCCAGCGGCCCATGAGCTGCTCGACGTACATTCGGACGTGGGGCTCGAACTCATTAACGCTCTTCTGCGAGAATATGTGGGAGACGATCTTCCGCTTGCGGGTATGCTCCGCGCGGTCGCGGGTGTTGAAGAGACCGCGATGGATGGCCACAAAAGCGTCATAGAAGTCTGACTTGAGCGCGCCGTTGCCGTGCGCGTAGACCGTTTGCAGCGCGTCCGGGTGTGCGATGGAGAGGTGGTTTGGGGCAATGCGAACGAAGGGGCCTGGAGCGGGCGCCGGGTTGAACTCGCGGGGAACTGATCGGTGAACATGACGCACGTACCGTACTTCTCGTGCAGTTCGTGCACCTTCTCAGAGCGGTGGCCTCCTCGGGAGAGCAGTGCTAGCCAGAAATCGGAGAACTTGGCCAAGAAGGGGCCGGGGTACCCTCGTAGACGATGGGTATCGAGCGCATACGGAACAAGATGGTAGAGGACAAGCGCGAGCGAGCACGATCCAGCCAAGACACGCCAGTCGGTGAGGTACTCGGTTACGATAGAGGGCGCCATCGTTGGTAGACTCCAGACGCGATGCAGGGTTATATAGCGCGCTTACCGGGCGGCTGTCTCCGGCGCCGCGTGTGCGCTACACTTTACGTTGATTGTTGGGATGGCTATCTGGCGTCCAATGAGCGCTTTTGAATGCGCATTGTAGGGCTTGCCGAGGAGAACAAGCTCCGGCCATTGCACAATAAGGGAGAGACATGTCTTCTTTCGGGGGTCGCGTGACGGCGCGTGGCTGGCTGTACGCAGCTAAGTTTGAAACTCGCAGTCATGGGCTCGCATTCTGCAGCACGCTTGACGATGAACGAAGGGGGGAGGGCCCTGGTGCGATGGACGCGGCCGATGGGGAGAAGGGTGCGCTCCCATGCGGCGCGGCCGTGGACACAAGCCTCAGGATACAGCTTCGAGGCCGTTAGCTCGCACACACACACACGCAATCGTAGGCGTTGAACGCGCTGTGACGTGCCCTTCTGACAGTACAGGACCAGCAGGGCAATAGAGCAGGGTGATGCATCTCGCTCATGTGCCTCCAGAACACGCCACTCAACCAGCTATGGCAGGCTATAGATAACACGTAAGTAAGGACACCACTATAGCTCGCCCGCAGACAGGGACACGAGCGTGAGCGTCGGACGCGCGAATCCATTCACAGGCGTAGTATGAGACCGGGAGGATCGAGGAAGCCATCCTTTGACGCCGCGTCGCTCTAGCCGGGTCCGAGGGGTGCCGATACAGCGAGTCGGGGTAAGATGATTGCTTCTATTGCTCGTAGGACTTCCTGTACCCTTGCGGTGCCTTTCTTTGCCTATAGTGGCCTTCCTTACATTCGTCTTCCCAATCCTAAAGTATGTCTGTCGAGCGAGGAGGGAAACTGCGCATAAGGACACGTCATGGTAGATCTCGAAACGCTGAAGTCTCGGAGGGGTTCAGAATGAAAAAGGATGTTCGATAAAGTCGAACATGATGGTTGGGAAAGAAAGGGAGACAACGAGAAGCAAATGTTGAGTTTGCGTCATCGACACGTGCAAACACGTGGTTACAATTAAATCCCACGGTGGTGAGAATCGGGATCTTCCGAAGGTCGACCATGAATTCAACCACCATGCTCTCCCGTCTCTATCTCCATCTTCTGTCGTGGGTGTACCTCAAGTCAGCTACATCCCTGCCCTCGACAGGTGAACCAACAGACAGCATCCTCCATACCATCATCCTCTGACCGGCGCTTACCTCCCCATGTGACCTCCGTTTACGCAGTTGACTCCGAATGCGCTGGCTGTATCACTTACCAAGGAAGGGTACGCCGTGCGCGTACGACGGAAGCGGACGTCGCTACCCATACAGTCATGCTATCGATGGTTATGCGGCGCAAGTACCTCGTTCATCTTGACTGCGCCGAGGCTCGGAGTGGGGTACATTGCCCACGGTGCACAACTTATCAGGCCGAGCGCTTACAGGGTCACTGTGTAAAGGGGATCATGGCAGTAGCTGACTCCGCACTGGCCTGCTTATCGACTCTCGCAGGCGCCCGATGCCTCGCAGAGGTGGAGTTGCCTCGATTTGCTGTAACGCAACGCCGCCTCCTTCTAACCGGTGCCAGCATCTCAGCGATGAGGATAGACGGCATTACCTTTCTTGCTCCCGGGTCTCACTCATGGTGTGGCTTGAGGTCATTGCTAACCACACTTCCAGACGTCCTTCTACACTTTCGTCGGCGCATACGCGATCCCGGAACCGGGGGAAGGCTTTCGGTGAGAACAATCGTGCTCACAACGGCGAACCTTACCCAGAATAGGCGGTATTTTGGAAGCAAGGTGGAGGATCGACGCCTTCGTATTACACGAACTGCCTTCGTCTCGCATGACTATGACTGTTCACCCATTCAGCTGAACAAGGCCCTCCACTCGACCCCGCACGCTCACGCTCCAACACGTAGCTCTTCGCTCTTCCTCCGGGGCTCCGCTGTCTTCAAGAAGATGTTCGCTACTGCGAGTCCGTCGCGCATCGTTCCTTCGTTCGGTCAGGATCGCACTCTGGAGTGACTATGGACCGCCTCGGAGCTTTGTGCTGCCCATTGACCGCCTTATGTCCGCTTCGAATTCATGACCAGCAAAGCTGCGTCTCGGGCGAGGGCGAAGGTCACCATGCCCGTCACATAATACAAGATGTTGCTAATGTGGCAGTCTGCTCTCCGCCTGCCGGTCAAACGTATGCACGTCCCAAATATTGCCCGGATACTGGCGAGGAGAACGGTTGGGAAATAGAAAACGCACGTCTGCTGGCGAGGGTTCAGATTACAATCCTCGTGTGATGTCTGAAGGACGACAATGGCCGTATGTCAGCCTACTTTGAGTATTGGGCTGACAATATTGCAGATATAAGCCAGTTCTCCTGTATGTTCATTCGTGAGAATACGACTGCCCACAGGCCATCGCGCTTGCTGTCATGAACGGTGATATTTTGCCTCAACGTTGTGCTCCCCGTCGCCACCTTGTGGCTTTCGCCAAAAAGTTCTCCTCCCACGTTTACTAGAGCACCCAGCCCGGCCAAAATCACGATTTCCCCCGATATCCCTTGCACCAAACGCAGAAATATTGCCACTCGTGATAGCCAGGGGACGCGGAAATCTCAGACTTTCTGCGGCTCGGAACTATATTCCCCGCCCCTCAGCGCACATCCGCCACCCCCCAGCGCGCGCTGGAGTGGGCTCGCCCGCGTACGGGGCGCCGATCGCGCAGGTGAGACTGTCTAGGCTGCCAGCGCGCTGTGCCGCGGATGACAATGCGGTCCTCGCAGACCGCATGTTTCCTGCCGCTCAGTAGGTCGCGTGTTTACTGCAGGTCAGTAAGCGCCTACGTAGGCGCTGGTATAAAGCCAAGGCGATGTCTCAGTGATGAGAGACACGATACGACTGCCCGCCCCCTTCGCCTCCACCGTACGGTATGTAGCGGCGTCCTCCCCCGCAGAGCGCCAATCTGATGGTGCTTTCCCAGATTACGAGCACCACTCGAGAAAGCGTATAGGCAGATTCACGGCTCGTAAGCCAGTTTCGTCGTCATACTATATAGATTGTGCGTAGTCCTCCTTTACTACCTAAATTCATAGAGAACTGACGGACTTTCAGGCCATGAAGTTCACCCTCTTCCTCGCCCTCACGGCCCTCGCGGCCAGCCCCGCCGTGCTTGCAGCGCCCACCAGCGGCGACGCAATTCACGTCGCACGCTCGCGCATCAGCCTCATGGGCCAGAAAGTCTCCCCCCACCCCCACAAAGACACGACCATCCCGGGCAACGACTCGAGCGTCGACGCCCAATTCGCTGTCTGCGGTCGCGGTTTCCGCAACTGCGGCTCGAAACCTTAGTACGTTTAGTCAAAGAGCTGAGCTTGGCGTTGCCCCTCCCCCCTTTCACCACGACCCCGATTGACTCGTGCTACTCACATCCATTCCGTTTCCGTTTCTTGGCGTCTCGAATGGTTCATGGCAGCAGTAGAATAAACCAACGCAAAGTGTATACTAGCTTCTATCGTCTACTCGACGCAGTCGCTCGTTAGACCATCTCATTCCTTACTGACATTGTGGCCGCTGTCCGTATCATTGTATCCTTAGAAAATTCGCCCTCGGGCACCAAACCAAATGCCATCTCTTGATTCCTTCTTCTATCGTATGGGCTCTGAACTCGTTCACCCCTTAACACCGCTCCCATAAACCCTCAGCAAGCCTCTCTTCTTCGTCTCCACCATCGTACTCCTCAGCATCCCCGCATCCATCTGCACCCCACGCACCACATCCATCCCCCTCGGATTCGCCAGCTCGAACTCCACCGCCTTCAGAGCAGGGAAATCCTCCTTGCACTCCCAAAGCACCCTATCGACCTCCGCCCACGGCGCATAGTCGTACATGCTCAACGGCGTGTTAGGGTCCTCGTCGGGGTTCGCGTACCAGCGGCGGGGCGGGACGAGCCGGGTGGTGAGGCGGGTGAGAGCGGTGGGCCCGGCGCGGGAGGCTAGGAAGGCGGCGAGCCAGGGGGCGGGGTCGTAGCTGTCGACTTGGCTGTTGACGAGGGTGAGGGCTTCGAGTGCGGGGAGCTCCTTGAGGGTGATGGAGAGGCTGGTGCGGGAGGATACTGCAAGTCTAATGTGAATTTCCAGGATAAGATATGACACACGAATACATACGGGAGATATCCACAAGCGCGCAAAGCTGAAGCTCTCGCAGCGAGCGACTAGACGCCCGAACCAGCGGCAGGAACATCGAGAGAGACGTCCAGCTCGAGGCGATGCGCTGCACCTTGTGCGCCTCGACGCACGAGTATTCGTTCGCAAGCCAATTCGCCAGTGCGCCGAACTCTGCTCCCCGCATCACAGGCGACGTCTCCTCGAGTGCAACGAGTGTCGGGCGCTGCGACGCCGGACGCTCGCTCAAGGCTTGAAACTGAGCACGCATGACATCGCTGAGCGCAGCATGGTATACAATGTCACCTATAGCAAGCGCCTTCGGTCCTGGCCCGAGGCGCGCAACGAGGATAGCGAGGTCGAGGAAGGTCGGGAAGGTGATGCGGGACAGGGTAAGCGAGGACATCGTGGGATGCTCGAGGACGGTTATGAGCGCGTCGCGAACATCTGACGCAAGTCCTTCCCAGACGATATCCGTGAGAGTCACCGACTGCACAGCGCGCAGATGGCGGAAGACGGTGGCCAAGAGAGGAGCGAGTGGTGTATCCGCGCCGCAGGACGCCGACTCGAGAGAGAAGCTGACATGCTGAACAAGTTCGCCGACATACGGCGAGCGGTTGAGCGCGTCGTGTAGATGCTGCACACGCGCCATCGTAGCGTCCGTATCGAAGATGGTGCCCGAGTCCGAAGTCTCGACCTTGACGGGTCGAATATCGATGCGACGGAAGATGTGAGCACGAGTCCTCTCCGTCCACGTAGGAGCAATGAGTGAACATGTAAAGAGATCCTTCTTGTCAGCAAGGACATAGGTCAAGACCTCGTCCACCAGTTCTGGTGGCAGGTCCGACGCCGTCGCCCAATGTTGAGTATGCATCTGCGTCGTTTGATGAGAAAAAGCTAGCTAAAGTGCGTCGTAACCCACTTGCGACGCAGAGGCTGAAGTTGAACTTGATGATGGTTCGGGACAACCTTCGGACATCGGTCCGACGCCACATGCTGTGATGAAGTCGAACCGTGACACAACTGTGACAATCAAGCATGTTTTGAGTTCTCGCCTTCCACCAAGGATCAGAAGATATGACTGCGCGTCGTCCAAGCGACTGCTCTCTGTTCAGAACTTGAGAGAAAAGAAAAAGTGTGACGAGAGTGGGATTCGAACCCACGCCCCGAAAGACCAGATGATTCGGTGAGGAATCAGATGCGTCAGTAATTACTGACTGATCCTTAGTCTGGCGCCTTAGACCGCTCGGCCATCTCGCCTTGACGTACCTTACTGGCCTGACCAGCTATTATGACGCGCACGTCTGCTTTGCCGCGATCAATGGTTTCAAAATCAACCATAACTTGCCTTCTACGCTCATGCTGCGATACGAAACGCAGGGAACTTTCCCATCGCTTAATCACTTCATGGCTTCTGCTATCTTTTGCGACAGAGA